>NC_041224.1:165795153-165908575 GCF_002837175.3 Physeter macrocephalus
ACAGTGAGTCAGATTCCTCTAGCTCCGTTTTTTTCCCTCAAGACTGCTTTGGCTATTCGGGGTCTTTTGTGTCTCTACTCAAATAACCAGGTTTTAGTTTTATTGATATTTCCTATTGTTTTCTTTGTTTCTATTTCATTTATTTCTGCTAACTTTGATGTTTATGATTTCTTTCCTTCTGCTAACTTTGGGTTTTGTTTGTTCTTCTTTCTCTCGTTCCTTTAGGTGTAATGTTAGATTGTTTATTTGAGATTTTTCTTGTTTCTTGAGGTAGGCTTTTATAGCTATAAACTTCCCGCTTAGAACTTCTTTTCCTGCATCCCATATGTTTGGATCATCGTTTTTTCATTGTCATTTGTCTCTAGGTATTGTTTGATTTCCTCTTTGATTTCTTCAGTGATCTCTTGCTTATTCAGTAACGTATTGTTTAGCTTCTATGTGTTTGTGTTATTTACGTTTTTTTTCCCCTGCAATTGATTTCTAATCTCATAGCATTGTGGTCAGAAAAGATGCTCCATATGATTTCAAATTTCTTAATTTTACTGAGGCCTGATTTGTGACGCAATATGTGATCTATCCTGGAGAATATTCCATGTGCACTTGAGAAGAAAGTGTAATCTGCTGTAAGTGAGGTGTTAAAGTCCCCCACTATTTTTGTGTTACTGTTGATTTCCTGTCTGTTAGCTGTTAGCTGTTGCCTTATGTATTGACGTGCTCCTATGTTGGGTGCATATATATTTATAATTGTTATATATTCTTGTTGGATTGATCCCTTGATCATTATGTAGTGTCCTTCCTTGTCTCTTGTAATATTCTTTATTTTAAAGTCTATTTTATCTGATATGAGTATTGCTACTCCAGCTTTCTTTTGATTTCCATATGCATGGAATATCTTTTTCCATCCCCTCACTTTCAGTCTGTTTGTGCCCCTAGGTCTGCAATCGGTCTCTTGTAGACAGCATATATATGGGTCTTGTTTTTGTATCCATTCAGCAAGCCTGAGTCTTTTGGTTGGAGCACTTAATCCTTTCATGTTTAAGGTAATTTTTGATATGTGTGTTCCTATGACCATTTTCTTAATTGTATTGGGTTTGTTTTTGTAGGTCCTTTTCTTCTCTTGTGTTTTCCACTTAGAGAAGTTCCAGTAGCATTTGTTGTAATGCTGGTTTGGTGGTGCTGAATTCCCTGAGCTTTTGCTTGTCTGTAAAGCTTTTGATTTCTCCATTGTATCTGAATGAGATCCTTGCCGGGTAGAGTAATGTTGGTTGTAGGTTCTTCCCTTTCATCACTTTAAGTGTATCATGCTACTCCCTTCTGGCTTGTAGAGTTTCTGCTGAGAAATCAGCTGTTAACCTTATGGGAGTACCCTTGTATGTTATTTGTCATTTTTCCCTTGCTGCTTTCAATAATTTTTCTTTTCTTTAATTTTTGCTAGTTTGATTACTACATGTCTCAGCGCATTTCTCCTTGCGTTTATCCTGTATGAGACTCTCTGCACTTCCTGGACTTGGGTGGCTATTTCTTTTCTCGTGTTAGGGAAGTTTTTGATTATAATCTCTTCAAATATTTTATCTGGTCCTTTCTCTCTCTCTTCGCCTTCTTGGACCCCTATAATGTGAATGTTGTTGCTTTTAATGTTGTTCCAGAGGTCTCTAGGGCTGTCTTCATTTCTTTTCATTCTTTTTTTCTTTATTCTGCTCTGCAGCAGTGAGTTCCACCATTCTGTCTTCCAGATCACTTATCCATTCTTCTGCCTCAGTTATTCTGCTATTGATTCCTTCTAGTGTATTTTTCATTTCAGTTTTGTATTTTTCATCTCTGTTTATTTGTTCTTTAAATCTTCTAGGGCTTTGTTAAACAGTTTTTGCATCGTCATCTTTGCCTCCATTCTTTTTCAGGGGTTCTGGATCATCTTCACTATCATTATTCTGAATTCTTTTTCTGGAAGTTTGCCTATCTCCAGTTCATTTAGTTGTTTTTCCAGGGGTTTATCTTGTTCCTTCATCTGGTACATAGCTCACTGCTTTTTCATCTTGTCTATCTTTCTGTGAATGTGGTTTTTGTTCCACAGACTGCAGGATTGTAGGTCATCTTGCTTCTGGTGTGCCTTTTTTTTTAAAGAAATTAAATTCTGAGATACAAACTGGAGATATGCTCAGATGATAAAATCATGCTTGGAAAATATGGTTCTCTCTAAAAATTCTAACTGAAACGTCCACAAGACATGACATAAGTGTTTCCCATGACGATTTTCTGCTGTGAGCACAATGATACAGAACACTGGTTCTCAACCCTCACTGCCCAGGAGAATGACCTGGGAGCTTTTAAAATTCTGGATGCTCAGGCTGCATTCCAGGCCAATTAAATCAGATGCTCTGGGGTGGAGCAATGGCATCAGAAGTGTGTCAAGCTTCCCAGATGATTCTAATATGCGGCTAAGTTTCAGAACTGCTGATGGATATGCCATTTCATTTTATTTGTGGTACAATTAAATATATGATAGACACCAGTTAATAATAGAATGGAAATAATATATTATGCTTTTGATATAATGGCCAAAAAACAATCTGACTTTAATTAATGAATCACTAACGTTTGACCCTTAAATTGTCTGAAAATTTCAAGGTAAAGAAACCTAACAGTCGTAGCTATTTATTAACTCATTCAATTTGAACAAGTGCATCATGTATGTACAACATATATTTTTATAAGAACAAAATCTTTGCTCTTAATAGAGTTCAGTTTACTGATGCCTGTTTCTCACTTAATGTCATAATCTTCTGTGACATCACAATTAATTCCTGTGGAGACGATTATAGTTAGAGAGAGAGAATTTTGATTTTAGGGAAGTGATAAACAGCAGGAAGAGAATGAAGTCCTTTTTGGCTTCCCAAGCAACACCAACCTGGTAAGAGTGAAAGCCAAAGAAAAAAAAAAAAAGAAAAGAAAAGAAAAAGAACAAAAAATAGTTCCTTCAGAATATTATAAAATTGTAGATTTAGTTTCTTTTGTAAAAGGCAATTAACTCTTTAAACAGTTATTTGTTGGTTGCACCAGCTTAATTACTTAAACAGCTAGTGTTTTATCAGCTCAATCAAATATTTTATTAGTATTGCTTTAAATTAAGATTCCAAATGTACCTTGAGATTTAGACTTATCAGTATCATTACTGTGGATATTGGCTACCTGTGAATGTTTAGCTTTGCAAATACCTCCAATGTTAGAACTTTAGAATAGTGATAAAATAAATTTGGCCTTCATGGAATGCATTCCCTTCTCCTAAATTTTTAAAGATTTGGGTGATAAAGCAAGTGATGTTTTGTTTACATACACCCCATAGTCTTTTGAATGAAAAATCTAACAGTATTCTTAATTCCATGGAATGATATTAAAAGGGTTATGTACAAAGGATCTACATCTATACTTTCATTTAAACATTGTTATTTGACCCACCAATTTCTCTTGATATTATTATAGCAGAGATGCAGATCAAGTTTACTATGTAACAAACATTATTCCCACCTGGCCTGACCATCTGATGAGTTTGCCAGTAAGGGATATTTGAGTGGCTACAATTTTTTGGAATTTTTATTTATCTGTTTGTGTAACACACTTTCATAGAAGACCCAGTCAAATATGTAAGGGGATATAATGAACAAGCTCCCTCAACTAATAATTTACATAAAAATCATATTTTAAGCTCAGCTGTGGTTTTTTGTCTTGTTTTGATTTTTCAGAAATCATCAGGAAAGCATAAGCATTATTTAACAGTTATACAAACTATACTCAGTCTTCAAGGATTCAAATTTTTCTACTTTGTTTCTGAGAGACTCTGAGTTATCACTCCTAGAAATCTCAAGTGCTATAATCAACAAATGGTTAAATCTTTTTCACAATTTTGGCTTTGTTCTAGAGACTTAAAATCAAAACAAAATTTAAAAGTTTATAAATAACTTAAGGAACCTGAAAAATGGTATTTTGTGAGGTTATCGTTCTATAGAAAGAAATTTCTTCATAATTGCCCAAACACAGCTTTCATTGTGAAAGCTCTTTAGCTTTGAAAATTTCCTAAATTATAATTAATTTATTTAAATCTTGCCTTGATGAAAGAATACAAGCATATAAGATTAATTTCTTAGTCTCTAACTACCTAACTTACCCAAGGGGCTATTCCAAAATGTTCAGCACTCAGACCTCCATCGATTATAATTTATGTAAATGATCTGTTTCTCCCTAAAACTACTGAAGAAGGGTAACAGATACACAAATAGTGGGCTGGTGGGAACAGAAAGAGCAGACTCTCTCCACATGGGCTATTATGAAAACTGATATAAATATTTCTTTTAGAAGTTTAATATGCAAAAAGTTAACTTCTAGAAGAGACCATTTCCAGATGGCTATGAAAATTATTTTTCATTAAATTGGACTGTTTAAATTTTCCAGGCCCATGAATCCAAAGACAGTTTAATCATAGTCAAGAGAGAATTTTAACTCTGGAAAACTAAGCAGAACCCTGTAGCCAGGGCTATGAGGATAATTATAATGAAATAAGACCACACGGTCGGGAATCAGCCTACAAGAAGGTAATTCTAGTCATCCAGAGTCTGATACGAGAGGTTTATCAACAGCAAGCTCTGCGGAAAATTTCTGGCTACGCAATTGAAGAAAGAGGGAGAGGAAGTCTCTAGAAGAGAAGGGAATGGACATTAACATCTCTGGGTTGTACATACCATTGAGTTGAGATTATGGTTTCTCATGTAATATTAATTTACTTAATGAAAGGAACATTTATCAAATACCCCATTCATTATACAAAATTTGGATACAAACAAATATGTTTGATTTTGAAAACAACTTGTCAGATGAATGACGTTTTCACTTCTAACTTTATTAGAAGTTTTCTGCGATGCTCTCCAATTCTCAAACTATTTTGGAAATCCCTCTTTGCAAAACATCTTCAGAATTAGTTCCTAAAAACATAAGAAAATATTTTATTACCTTGGCGGTAGAATCATAAAAGCATCGTTACTGAATTCTGTGGGTTGATGAGATAGTTGAGAATTTATGATTAATGTGAAATAGAGCAATTTCCAGGCTATGTAACGATTGCATAACAGTGTAGTATAAATGCAATCCCTGAAAATACCCCTACAGCAGGATTAAACTCTAAGTCTTCTATTGTCCTGTTGCAATGGGCATGTTTGATGTTGTTGCTTAGGGATTATCATGGCATTCTTATTTGCGTAAAAATTAGGGATCTATTTTCACAAGAAAACTAGGCAGGTAGGGAATGAACCTTTGCACCAAGAGAAGATTTAAATAGATCTGTTGCCTTCTCTACATTTGAAAACACTAATCCCACAGATAGACTGGAGTTGCTAAAAAAAGAGAGTCAAAATAGAATCAGTTTAATAACCACTCAAATAACGTGAAAGTTTTATAGACATTGCAGAGATACAAAGCTTTTCACAATTAATGAAGAGTAGGTACTTGCAGCCTTTACATAGAATAAGTGTAGAGGCAAAGGCGGGGCATCAAAGCAGGAGGGATACATCTTCCTTCAAGAATATTGTGAGATGCACGGAAGACACTTCAGATTGTAACAGAAGTATTCTCTTAGCTCTCCTGGTTAAAAGTTGTACCTGACCTTTGTAAAAAAGAATTCAAGTCTGACAACAGAGACTGCGATCCTCCAACACTCTTATACATACAAATGTATAATCATAATTCTCATTAAAGACCGGGGTTCAGTAATTCTCAAAAAATGACTTTTTCATACTCTTAAACATCTTAATTCATTATTATAAAGATATCACAACTGTGTTATCATAGTCAAATTTCTGGGCATTGAAGTATAGACATGTTGGTAAACTTCCAGTTATAAACATCCGGCTGAAATAGACCTCTGGTAGCTGGAGTGTAACATATGTATGTTTAAATTCAAAAGAAACTCCAGCAAAGGGATAATCTAGGGTTGATGGCAATGTGTTAACTCCATGTGTAAGTTCCCATTCTTTTCTGAAAAAGACTAAAATATACATTTTATTTTCTAAAAATAAATGTAGTCAATTATTTAATATCCCATTACAATTTGCCAGAAAAAAAAAGAGAAAAAAATTTCCCTAATGGCGATTTTATACCCAAAATTGAGTGAAGCCTTACTTTAACCAAAAATGATTGCTCCCTTTTCTGCATTTCATTATGTAAAGGCCAGGAAGGTGTTACAAATGTAAGGTTTAGACAGTCTAAAAAGAAAATTTCTACATATGCAAGAAACTAGTAAGCAGCTGGATTTCACACCAAATTATACCACTTTGTGTGCTTTCCTATTCCCTCATGAAGACTTGGTAGCTACATGTGCTGTACCTGAAGAACACTTTGCTTTTAAAAGAATAATAGCAATGAAAACAACTAAGATTTGTTGAGAATTTCCTAATGATAGTTTAATTGTACTACAGATATTATTTCATATAATTCTTACAACCACAAGGTGAGGTTGATGATCTTGTTATTCTCTTATATTCAGAGAAGGAAAGGTTTTTTTTGGGGGGGCGGGTATAGTTGCTTTAGAGTGTTGTGTTAGTTTCTGCTGTACAATGAAGTGAATCAGCTCTATGTATACATATATCTCCTCCCTCTCGGACTTTCCTCCCACCCCACCCCCATCCCATCCATCTAGGTCATCACAGAGCACCACTCTGAGCTCCTTGCGCTATACAGCAGGTTCCCACTAGCTCTCTGTCTTACACATGGCAGTGCACATACATCAATCCCAGTCTCTCAGTTCATGTCCCTCTCCTCCCTCCTGTGTCCACATGTCCGTTCCCTACATCTGCGTCTCTATTTCTGCCTTGCAAATAGGTTCATCGGCACCATTTTTCTAGACTCTACATACATGTGTTAATATATGATATTTGTTTTTCTCTTTCTGACTTACTTCACTCTGTATGACAGACTCTAGGTCCATCCACGTCTCTACAAATGACCCAATTTCATTCCTTTTTATGGCTGAGTAATATTCCATTGTATATATGTACCATATACCCTGAGAAAACCATAATTCAAAAAGACACATGTATCCCAATGTTCATTGCATCACTATTTACAATGGTCAGGACATGCAAGCAACATAAAATGTCCATTGACAGAAGAATGGATAAAGAAGAAAAGCTTTTTAAGAGATTAAATGACTTGCCCCGGGTGATCAGAGAGAAAGTCATAGCCCTTAAATTCTACATGGTACCACTTCTTTAAACTTTGCAGCAAATAACACCTTGCATTTTAACTAGTTTCTTTCCTATTTCTCATATAAGATTAGAGTGTCATCTCTCAGAGGGGAAGATTTTATGTTATGCTTCTTGTCCTTCTTAGAACCTAACAGCTCCTGGCTCTAGTGCTCACAGAAGGAATAAAGTAATGGAAAATGAATAAAGAAATGGTGAATGAATGAATGAATACTTCAAAATAATTAAATCACTTTCGATCAAGGCAAAATTAGCTGTTATTTCCCCTTTTTTATGTAGACTTTTTAAAGGCTTTAAATCCTTGCAGCAAAACCCAGAAAGCTCATGTTTTTGTTTTGAAAATACTAGAAGGGTCTCAAAGGTAGAAAGCTAAATGTTAGCACTTGATTTGAAGATGATCTGCTTTCATTTGATAATTATTTAGAGTCCTTCCTCAGAGACAGTTCACAAGCTAGCATGGCTTATCATAACCCTGGCTCCAAGAAGCACTGGGGAGGGAGACAAGATTGGACTTATTATGAGCTGAGCCCTTTACATGAGCTCCCAGTGATTTATCTAACTGCCAGGGGCCACTGATATGTTCTTTGATGGAGACAGGAACTGAAATTTTTCTAGTAGTATCTAGTGTAAACACATTTTTCAAAACAAAGAGTGGGTACATTCATGGCTGAACCCCACATCTGGTTTTTTGGTAATAATACAGATCTCATGAATTCCCGTTTCTGTGGTCCAGCTATAAAAACTCTGCTCAACACCATGCAATCATAGATATTTGTTCCCAGAAATGATGGAGATGGTTTGATCCTGAGTAGCTAGCTCTCAAGTACCTTAGAAACAGTTCTTACCTCTCTCTTAGGACTGTTGAGTTTAGTGACCTTTAAAAGATTTAATATTTACAAAACCTCTGAAGCTCCCTGAAGTTCATGTAAATATGCAAATGACAGACAAGTTAGTCAATATATGTAAATTCCCCTTAATTTAAAAAAAAATGGCTTGAATTAGGCACAAGAGATCATCCATTTACCTTATTTGAACAGAAAATGCAAAGACTAATCCTAGAGAAGGTTTTTCAATTTCACTTGTTTTTTAAACAATCACTTGAAAGATCCTTTTTAGTGTTTTTGAATAGTTGATGATACAAACCTACACAAAAGAATAACATTGACTCTGCTATGAGATTAGTTTTCAGACTCTGTTCCCCACAAAATGATGCAGTTCTTGAACTGATGTATTTAGTTCATTATTCAGCAGGAGCTGAAACAGAGCAGAGAGCAAATATCAACCTTGGTGATAACAGTTTACTTGAAATTCTTTATGCTTATCCCTGAGGTTGTCAATTACACCACACCTCTTGGTGTTGAGACTTATTTGCAAGTTGCAGCCATGAGAAACATTTGTCACAGCCAGAGAACTGCTTCCTGAGGGCATGTTGAAAGACATAATAGGGTAGACCAAGCTCTCAGAAGTTTGGATGCTTATCTGTACTCCATTCAAAAACAATCTAAATGGCTTTTGATATAATATTCTGACACTTTCCATTTAGATCTTGTTTGAAAGAGCAAGGGCAGAGGCAATCAAAAATAAGGAAGAAATGTGGGGTGGGAGAGTAAATATTGAAATTTCATGGGCATAAAAGATTCAAATTAAATTTGTGATGAAGGTCTAAAGAGTGTCTTTTTTTTTTTTACCATTTTTATTGGAGTATAATTGCTTTACAATTGTGTGTTAGTTTCTGCTTTATAACAAAGTGAATCTGTTATACATATATCCCCATATCTCTTCCCTCTTGCATCTCCCTCCCTCCTACCCTCCCTATCCCACCCTTCTAGCTGGTCAAAAAGCACCTAGCTGATCTCCCTGTGCTATGTGACTGCTTCCCACTAGCTATCTATCTTACATTTGGTAGTGTACATATGTCCATATATACACTACCACTGAAGAGTGTCTTGATGGAAACTCTGGTTATCTATTACCATAGCAAAGCCACTTATCATGTCTCCCTGGAAAATGCACATATAATAGGGTTAGCTAAGATCCTTGTCTATGCAGGCTGTCCTATTTCTCAAGTCTCCAAATAGATGGAATATCAGAGCTAAGATCCTCTTATCTTCCTTTTTCTTGTTTGTTTGTCAACAAGATTCTGTTCTTACAAGTTAGATTAAAACAGAACAGGCAAAGCAAAGACAAGTAAATACCTTCATCTCCATAACTCATCCTGTCCTACAGATATTGCTGACACTGCCCCTCTTTGCTCAGAGCACAGTGGTCACTCCTTACTGTAAAGGTGATAAAAGCATACCCAGGGTTACGTAAGGGAAAACTTGGCTTCAGTATCCAGGCTTTCCTCAACTCTACCCTATGGATGTCTGACAATCTTTCTTCTTCTGCATTACAATACACACACATATATATATATATATGTCAATCCAATGGAAAGACCCAGAATCAGGAAGTGAGATAACTCTCTGAAAAAGGAAAAGTAATCAGAATGAGATCATGTTCAGACCAGAATCAGAAATATTTTAGAGACATTTAGCTTAAGAAGTGGTTTGTAATTATAAAGCACTAGAGGGACTTCCCTGGCGGTCCAGTGGTTAAGACACTGGGCTTCCACTGCAGGGGACACAGGTTCAATTACTGGTTGGGGAACTAAGATCCTGCATGCTGCGTGGTATGGCCAAAAAATAGAAAAAAAAAATGTGTATATATATATATATATGTGTATATGTATATATATCTCTCTCTTTATATATAGATACATCACTGGAAAGGTTGGGAAAAAAATATTTAGCAAGTGTTTGAGCCTCAGTGGGAAAAATAGCATTTACTTAATGAATTATCTATTTATTTTTGTTGTCATTTGTTTTGTCATTTCTGCTCACTCCTAAAGCATAGATGCCTAGAAGAGTGTCTGGTACCTCACAGAGCTCAGTGTCAGTTGCATTAACAGAATTCAACAAATCAATAAAAGATAACAAAAGCTAGCATCGCAATATAAATATAGGAAAGTAATATAAGGGTACAGTTAAAAAAGGAAAGCAAAGGATTAGTAAGAATTGTAGGAATTAGTAAGAATTATAGCTTCACTAGTAATCAAATACATATATGTAAACATGCAATATATTTGCTTATCAAAGTGATGAAAATACTAATATAATTTTGATCAAAGTGTGGTGCAATTACTGCTTAAAAGTTAAATTCTGGAAAGAAGTAATGTTTATATTTAATCCAAATTTTCAAAATATGCATACCTTTGACATATCAATTCCATTTTTAAGAATGTATTCTATGATAAAAATAAGAAAAAAGAACATATATACATATGCAAGGATATTTCTTCTGGTAAACTTATAAATAAAGGAAAAAATTATGGTAGATATAATCTAAATTTCTACCAAAAATGTTTGAATATATAAAGTATGGGCATAGATGTACACAAAATATGAGGCATATTAATCAATGCCACTAGCTGTTAATGATCTATCATTAAATCAAAAAGAGGTTTATAAAGCAATATATGTTTATGTGTACATTACATATATCAAAAGATGCAAAGATTTCTAATAAGTATCAATAGAGGTTAGAGTAAAAAGTGATTCCACCTGCATGTTTTTTATTTTTAGTAAATATTTGGAAGGATTTATTTTACATTTATAATCTGATTAACTTTTATTTTGGAAATGTATGCCCTTATAGAAACTTAAGAACTCTAAGTCTAATCAAGTTTACTGCTATGTAAAGAATCTTTAAGGAAAAATGGTATGTGATCTAGAAATTTTCAAAAGGAGATTCCAAGAGCAAGGTACATGCAATTATTTTTAGTTCTCTGAAATGACTCTGACCTTGCACATAATTAATTTTATATTCTGTTTTTGTTCCCCATAGATGAATGTATTTGTTATGCTAACTTATTTTAATGTCTTTATCAGTAAAATTTTCCAACTCTTTTGTTCTGTTTGTAGGCTTCATGCCCAGGAGAAAATAGACTGACAAGTGGATGCATGTGTTCTTTTATATTTAGACCCAGTATTATCTGTCTCTTGTGAATTTGGCCATCCTAAAGTAACCATAACTCTGGATGAGCTGAATAAATTGAGTTTCTGATCTGTAAAGGTGAGGACATGTTGGCCATCTTACTACCAGTCGGCACTGTCACCTGGACAGACACAGCTTCTCACACAGCCAGCAGGTCTTCCTGTAGGATGTTGCTTCATGTGGTACAACTGGGGCCATCCTTACAGCTTCAGTCTTATTGGACGATAGGTAGCTTTAAATATATGGTATCTGTAGCATGCAGGGCATGAAAGTCCTACTGTAATTTGACTCTTGCCTACCCCTCCAGTTTCATTCCTAAATATATCCTGCCCAGTCATACCAGTAAGTTGATTTTCCCCGTTTGCCATTCAGATGACCTCTTCAGCCAGACCTAACCCCTACTTTCGGCTGACCATTCTTTTCTGCTAGGCTTTCCTTGACTACTTATGCCAGGTGAGGGTCTTGTGCTCTCAAAATTCACTGTGCACAACTCCAGTTCCACATTGCTCTGGTATATGCTGGTTTTCTGGCCTCTCTGTCTATGAAATTCTGATTCCCTAGAAGGAGGGACCTATCTGTCATAGAACCTGGTAAGACAATGACAGACACTAACCACTCAAGAAATGTTAATATGGGAATGAATGAATGACTGAATAACAGCATAAATGAATGATTATAAATAAGATTAAGAGATTGCTCTCCTTCCAAAGATAAAATCTTCTTGGTATTAACAGTTACTCCATCTAATTGTGATTTGAGGAAAAACAGTACTGTAATTTTGATGAAAAATAAGATAATCAACACAGTCCTTTAATAAATGAAATATAGCATTTTTTTGACTTTGAATGTTTTAATTACTATATATTTTACTATAGGGTATTACAAAATGTTTTAACCTACAGGAGGAAAAAATTAAATAAATCTTGAGCAGATAACATGTTATCATGCCATAGCCATTATCTTTGTGTTCCTTATATTATTTTCATGGTGGGCTCCATGTAAATATTTATAGTGAACTACATGAAAATATCTTTATGAGTTAGGGATACACAAGTAAATAAGATCAACAAGGTTCATGACATCATAAAGTCCTTGCTGGGAGAAATGAGGAGACAATCAATAACCAAATAAATAAATATATATATAATATAATTTGAGCACAATAAATAAGGGAAAGAACAATGTCCTATGATGGAGCTAACTAAGGTTAAATGGTGTTTCTGACTTAGAATAGGTGGTCGAGGAGGATCTATGTAAAGAGGTGATAATTAAATTCTTGCCCTGGACAAAAACAGAGTCAGGAAATGTACCTTTGTCTGCTTGATCATGACTTCAATTTTCTAGTCCTAAATCTACACCTAACTTGATAGTCTCCAAAAACCAATGTTATGGTTAATGGAGAAACAATTCCTCAGGCAATGGAGTTACAAGATTAACTTGTTCCTTATTTCATGGATCTTGTAAAAGATTTCAGGTTTCTTTTGTCTTGACATTCCGAGATGCAACTTTTTTCTTCCTGGTAATTAATTGGTGACACGTTTGCTATTTTTAATTGATTACACCAGACCCATGGGCACAGTGAGATAATTGTTTTCTACATTTGTACTTTTTGTCAAGAAAAAACAAAAGAAAACAAAACAAAAAATCTAAATCTCTTGAAACTGATGAAGCAAACTACTATCTCTCCAGCTTTAGAGAAAATATTTCTTCAAATTTCATAAAGATGTTCAGGTTTGCTACATCTCTGGAATAATATGAACTTGTCAGTTCTATTGTACACCCACCTTGTACAAGGCATAAGTAGGCCATCTATCCAATGAAAGTATATAAATAATAAACAATATGCCTTGGCATATCACATGGGGTCAAAAATTATTTTGATTTTACTTAGTAAGCATTTTTTCTAGATTATTTTGTGCTTAACATGATTTTCTTCTCCAACAAATGGGTTATCTATAAGAGAAGTTCTTAGTTGGACATAAAAACCTTCTGACAGTCTAACTCTTCACGATTTAGTGATGTTGCCATGAAGGAGACCTGAGATGGAAGGCTGAAGTGACATGTAAAAAAATGACATCCACCAAGTGGGCACATTTCCCATTCCTTTCAAAACAGCATCTCTGTTGTCACACACCCCACTTACTCTCACCAAAAAAAAAAAAAAAAGAAGGGAAAACAAAACACAGAAACACAAAAGTACACACAAAAGAACAAGAAGGACACACACATACACACACAGATGCACATACACCATTAATCCAGAGGACTGAAGTGTTTAAAGCATAGCTTCCTGTTTCAGCTTAGAGAACAATTGTAGCATCTTTACACCACCAGAGTTTTAAAATGATAAATCCTTTGATGGTTTCTTTGACAGTTCCTAGAAGAGCCAAGAGTCTCATGCCTTCTCCAACTCCAACACATAGAGATGCTTTCTTTTCCCCTTCATCTGGCAATTAATCACTCACTGCCATGTCTGGCATCTCTGGTATTGATATCTTGAAGTGTTACATAAATAGTTCTTTTCCCTCTGCAGGTCTCCATATTTACCTTCTTCATGATCTCTAGAGCACTCAGAGCTTCAGAGAAGATCAGTTCACGTTAATTGATGCTTCTCTATTCAATTGCTTGAGTACAAACATACAAATAAGTATATAATTGCAAGTTTTAATCATTAATTAATGAAGACAATAGAAGGTCTGGGCGGTATTATCTGAAGAAGAAACATTTAAGTTGAGACCAGGTGAGCAGTTGGGGAAAGAATATTCCAGGTAGACTGAAAAGCAGGAAATCAAAGAATCCCACTGTGGCTGGTGATCAAAGAGCAAGAGGAAATCCTGGAGAGATAATCCTAGAGGAGAATGCAGAAGCTACATTATGTGGTTGTTTGTGGGACAGGCTATAGATTTTGAATTTTATTCTAGTGTTAAAAGATAAAGTGAGGCACATTAAAATGTTAGATTTATTTGAGAAAACACCGATTCCAATTTGCAGCAACAAACTAGAAGTCGTTGTTAGCACTCTACCCATGGAAGACTGGGGACAAGGTTTTCATAGAGAAGACAGAGAATCGAAACAAGGAAATGATTTGATTGGCTGTAGCTTAAGGTTGCATTATTTAGGAAAGCCTGTTGGCTGTTTGTAATTGGTTTTCTTCTTAACCTTGAGGCATTTACAGGAATTGACTCTGGCTTAGGTTTAGGTTTGCTCATGTAGACCAAAGCATTAGAGCCACTTCAGTCTAATGCCTCCTTGTCTGATCATTTTAACACAAATATAATGGGAAACCAGTAAAGGATATTATGGAGGAGAGTAGAATTTTATATGTTAAAGTGATGCCATGTTATGTTTTCCCCTTGTCTCAAGGTCTTAATGTTTTCTTTCCAAATTACTTCCTGGTTCAACAACTTCAAACACAGTTTCTATTTCACTGTGTTCAGAGTTATAATCACAATCACTGCTCTTCCCAGAGAGCTTTCTGTGTGTGTCTCACATACTTTTTCACATTTATTCTTTACTGTCACCTTCAAAGCTCTGGTGATGTAGGTGTTAATATTCTCACATTAAACATAAGGAAACTCAGGGCTGGAGACATTAAATAGCTTGCCATGTTTATCCCAGGTTTGACACCAAAGTTCATTGTGGGATATTGTCTATTATTCTCCACAACCACACTGTTTCCCTCTTGCCATTTCAATCCCCTTTCAACTCATAAATGTATTCTTCAACACCTATCAGACTACATTCTTATATCTACATTTATCTTTTCTTTCCCATCAAAGAAACTACATTTAATCATTTTCCTTTACCCACTTTTACTCCTACCTCTCACCACACGTGACATGCTTATTCTACCACCTTGGATGATAATGTCCTAGCAAGACTGCTGGTCAGCAGAAAAGTTCAGTTTCAGTCTTGCCTCTTCCACTAATTGGGCCTTATTGAACCTCAAAAATTTTTCTTTAAAATCAAAATGGTTATCTCCAGCTCACCTATCCTCCAGGAATAGAGTGAAAGGTACAAGAAATGTTAAACATGGACATATTGTTTGAACTCTAAGAGATTATAAAAGTGTCCATTTTATTTTATATCTTGTTTAAGACTCTTTTCTTAGTGATGGCTTCCTCCCATCCTCCATCTGCCCAAATGCCACCTGTCCAAGAACTGAGAGGAAGGAAATGCTGTGAACAATAAAGCTTTTCACTACTGTATAGCACAGGGAACTATATTCAATATCCTGTGATAAGCCATAATGGAAAAGAATACATATATGAGTGTGTGTGTGTGTGTATCTTTGTGTGTGTATAACTGCATCACTTTTCTGTACAGCAAAAATTAACACAACATTGTATATTAACTATACTTTAATAAAATTTAACAAAATTTAAAAAACAAAGTTTAAAAAGCTTTTCACTTTGAAATTAACTGCTATGTTCTTTAACTGCACGCTCATATTTATAGCAAATAAAGAACAAATTATTATATTTTCCTGTGTTTCCCATGTGTGTAATTCATGATTGGCTATCAGTGATACAAAATCCTTACAAGGTCATACTTTCTGCTCTCTGCATCTTCACCAGGCCTGTCATGGTGCTGCTAGAAAAGCAAAGCCTAGCAGTTCAGAGAACAGATGCTAGAAGCAGGCAGATATGAATTGGAATCATGGCTCTAATACTTATTAGCTGAATAATATTGGGTAAAAACCATGAACTCTCTTAGCCTCAGTTTTCTCATCTTTAAAATGGATTACATATTAATTACAAGTTTCTCTCTAAGTTATAAAAGTTAAGTCATGGAAAGCATGAATAACACAGTGGCTGTCTTCTGTTCTATTAATTCTTGCTATCATTGTTCTTCTTGTTTTAAATATTGTAGTGCCTATTTTTGTGTACCTCCTTATCATGTGTTTCCTGAAAGCTCAATGTGCGTTTGCAAAATAATTAAGCATATCATCTATTCCTTCGGACTTCTGTATCCCAATATCAGTGGATGTATCCTACATGTACACTTCAAGCAATTGAACTGATTAGATTTTTAAAATTTTTATTTTATATTGGAGTATAGTTGATTTACAATGTTGTATTAATTTCAGGTGTACAGCAAAGTGATTTAGTTATACATATGCATACACCTATTCTTTTTCAGATTCTTTTCCCATATAGTTTACTACTGTGATCCAATTTTTAATAACAGCTATTTCCAAACAGCCTAAGGTAAAACATAGCCAGGTTGCCTGAAGCCTTAAATGAAAGAAGTTGCTTTCTGTTTTATTAGCTTATAACAGCATTTACCACAGACTAAAAGCATTATAATTTATTTTTAAATAACTTTTATCAGTGGTTATCACTATATTTTGGGGTATTTAATCATTTAAAAGTCAGTACTTATATCAAATATTGTTTTTCATGGAATATAGAAACAGCACAGCTGAGGAAGTGGAGCTGAATGTTGCAATACTGGTTGATTTACTAGAGATGAATGGTGGTTGGATGGAAGAGCCAGTGTCTTTTTGTCAAAGTGAAAGCAGTGTATGGAATTGCTCCTATGTAACTATGTAAAGAATGCACATGCAAATGATTTAGGTTGTCATCCTTAATCTCTGAAAATTTTAAACTAGATATTAATTATTCTATAGCACCATGTTAAATTCATCACATATTTTGCATTATGACTATTTTGAATCCTCTTACCATAGTAAAGGATAGAGAAAATTGTAGGGATAAAATATTAAATACTTTAGACAAGGAAGACTTTGGAAAACACTTTACGAAATAACTATATGCCTTTGGAACTACATTAATAATTTTGATTAAAGAGAGTTTAGTCATGTCGGTTTTTATTTATATTCATGGGATTAAACTGATGGCTGGATTTGAGAATGGAGTGTTTTTAAAGTACAATGTGAACATAATTTTGCTTCTAGATATTTTGTAATTGAAGAGTTCAGTTCATTAAGCAGATTTGTCTTTAGAGCTTCTGTGACAGAGCTCACCACTGATTTAGAATTTCTCAGAACACTGAGGCCAACACAGACAAGAAGCTCTTTGAAACTTCTAATTTTTTAAGTCTCCAAATATATTCAAGACTTGAAGCATAAGTGGAGACTAAGATCAATTTAACTGTCTCTGCTTCATTTCTCTTTCCTTCTTTCTTTCTTCTGTCTTTACCCCTCTTCTTCTTTCTCTTCCTTCCCTCTTTCCTACAAGCAAATTTAATATGTAGAACAGACACATGGAACAGAAACAGAGATTCCAGAGCTTAACAACTCTGTCTAAGCCTCACCGGCAAGTGTCCAATGGGGAGTAACTGATTTACCTTGATTCTAGTGTCTTTATTCTACCCCACAGCTGAAACTGAAGGTGAGTACAAATACTGTTCCTTGAGAATGGGTTGGGAAGCTGGGGTGGCTAGAATGCCTGCCATCAAAACCCAGTTCTTCTGTTGCATAGCTACATGATACTGGAGAAGTTGTTTTACCTCTCTCCATTTCAATTTCTCATCTGTAAAACAAGGATAATATTTGCATCTGCTACAGGATTTTTTGTGAGTATTAAATAACTTAATCTACATAACCACTTAAGTCTGTGCCCTAAACATAGTTGTGATCAATAAATATTAGCTATTATTATGATATTCTTTTTCTTTTTTTAAAACATCTTTATTGGAGTATAATTGCTTTACAATGGTGTGTTAGTTTCTGCTTTATAACAAAGTGAATCAGTTATACATATACATATGTTACCATATCTCTTCCCTCTTACATCTCCCTCCCTCCCACCCTCCCTATATGATATTCTTATTTGTATTATTAATGTATAGGAAATACAGATAGGGAAGTGGAAATACCAGAAGACAAAATAGCCTGTTAAGAGGAGTGAGATTAAAAAAGTAGCATCATTAAGCTTCAGTCTCCTCATCTGGAAAATGGGAATAATTATAGTGTCTACTACAGAGTTGTTTTAAGGATTCAGTGAAATAGTGCAATTAAAGCATTTAATTCAGTGCTTTGCACACGGTATACACTTAAAAAATGGTTGCTATTATGGTAATGGCAGTTGTGAATAAAATGACATAGAATCAGGGTTAGCAGTTGTGTGACCTGGTTGCTATATGCAGACTAGAGACAGGGAAACTCTTGAGAGGAATGTTACACATGTTATTAAGTCTTACAAAAACGTAAAGAAAATCATGATACTTCTCTACTTAAAACTCCTTAAGCTCTTCCCACTGTCGTATCTCAGTCCTTCCTAAATTTGTCACATTAGGTAGGTACCACTCTCACATATTTTGTCATATGGTACACCTCCTGCCTTTGTCTCCTCCTGAGTAATATTGTTCAAGCAATGACATGTTGGTGCTAGAATTCTATTTTTCCCAAGTACATACCCCCCAAAATGTGTAACTGTCAACTTTAAAAATCAGATCATCTATGCACCAAGGAAAATCTTGCATGATAGCCTGTGTTCCATTTTGGGGAAAGACTAAAACAAACACATATTAGTTTCTACATTTACTGTCACAAGTGAGGACTAATGAAGAGAATTTAGGAGACTAAAAGAGCCTATTCACACTGAATTCAGGTATTTTGGTTTGCTGGTCCACCATGGCTCATTGTTTGCTCTCCTCAAACCCCTATCCCTCCATAATCACTCAGTCAATCCTGGAAAGCTTTTCACTTCATATCTATGTCAAGTTGATCCAAGAGCTTAACATTTTACAAACAGCTCAGACACTAATATATTTTACTTACCTCATTTATTATACATGTGTGTTTTATTATATTATTGTATATTATTGTTATGCATAGGGTGTGCGTGTGTGTGTTTATTTTATTATTTATTTCTTTATTTTTGCATGGGTTAGTGAAGATCAGGATGTGATTCTTCTAAATCTATGCCTTAGGCCTCCACATAATATGTACAGGACTGAAATTAGTATTCCTAAAGTTCAACTCCATCCCCCAATTTTTTTTTTTTTTTTCTGTCTCAATATCTCTTGAAAATGGAGGTAAAGTTGAGGCATTCGGCTCAAGTGCTTCAGGAAATTTTCTCACCTTAATGCTTCACTTTGAAATAGAGACTATTAATTGTCACAACTCTTGAGTAGCCGAGAGATAAGAAAGATGTACGAGACAAAGACGGGGCAAAAACCAGCTCATTAAAGTGCAGGCGTTGCCGGTCCCCGCCCTGAAACTCAGGGAACTTTGATTCTACAGCTGTGTGATTCTCATCATCACGCTAACCAGGCCCTGCCCTGACGACCCACAGTCCTCTCTGAACTCCCTGCGAGCTTTGGCTTGAGTTTTTCATTTCACACATCATTCAACTCCTCGCTCCGGTGATTCCGAAGGGCCAAAACCCATCGGATCCTATGTGCACATCAACGCCAATCATTTAAACTCATGCTTCAGAAAGGTGGAGATTCTAATACAAATTCTTAAAAAACATACACACTGGGGACTTTTATAGTGGATTCTCTTACAAATCATCTCAGAAAGTGATGACATTTGGAGCCCCAAACAGAATAGTTTACTTCAGTTCCTGACCAACCTTTACAATTATATTAACTTTTCCGTGGGTGAACTTCTCTTTTCCTGGTCATAATATGTAATTGAACTTGAGTTTACATTAAACAAACAGCATTTTCATTAAATACAAAATATCCTCTTTGGCCAAGCTGGGTTAATGTGGCAGCCTACTGGTGAGTAAGAAGCATCTGTTTTTGACCGAAAATTGGTCCTTGCCTAAAAATACCCACATGCTCTAATATTCAAAAGTAAGTATTTCCAAACTTGGTATTGTCTACCTGATGCCGACATAAATAGTTCAAATAGAGAAACTAAAAATAATGTTTTTAAGCCAGCAACCCAATAGCAGGCCAATTTGTGAATTAAAAAAATAAAAAGCCTAAATTAATAGTTGAGCATTTATGAGAAAGTTTTACTCTCATTAGAAGCATTTTTACTCTATGTTGGGTTAATAAACTCAGTGATAATGTTTTTGGAACTGCTATAAAACTTTGAACAGCTGGAAAAAAATAGAAAATTTTAGAAGAAATTAATATTAGCCATATTTTGAATTTAAAATTAAATTCGAATTTGGGTGTGAAGGGAGAAAACATTTTCCCCACACTCTTCTAAGTTCTTGCTGTGACACCACTGTAATAAAAGACAGATAAACTGGAGAAAAAAAGTTTAATAAAATGTATACCTCCTGTACATATGGGAGATACCAAAGAAAACTGAGTAACTCCCGGAAATGGCCTAAGCCGTCACATTAAATACCTTCTCCAGCTAAAGACAGAAGATGTTGCAGGGAAGGGGAGCCCAGTTATGGGAGGTTATCAGGGAAAGCATAGTAAGGTTGTTATGCAGATTGAAGGTTTTGCCTTTTCCATCAATAAATTTCTAGAGATTTAGTCATCCTTCCATTCCTGGCACAGAGGGAGACACCCTTACAAAGAGAGATTTCCCTTATAAATGTTAAATGTTGCTTACAAAAGGGTAACTTCTACTTTGTTTTCAAAGCTTTTACTGTCTGCTGTTTTCTTAAAAATAATCAGTCTAAAATAATCCTTAGGCCAAAGAGGTATATTTTGGGGTGGCAAATTCTGGTCCCCCCTCATTGCATTGCATAATGTTGAGAAATCATTTTACCTCACTGTCTGAATAGCTTTCCTATTGTCAGACACTGTCATCTACTCAGTAGCCATTATTTACTTTTTTTTTGCTAGCAGAACTCTGAGTTTATTCAGAAATTGGGTGACAATTCCTTTCATGAAATCTCTTAGCTCTAGGTAATGACTGTTGGTTAGACTAAGGAACCAATTCCAGTAAATCTAACTTAATTATAGTAATTTGTTTAGGCAGGAGAATTTGATACAACACTGGACCCTTAGATATAAAGATTTGCGGGGGGAGGTTAATAAATGATAATAGAAAAGTTTTGTTCCCTTAAAACTGAGCCATGAGAATAAAACGTACCTCTCTCTAACCTTGGATATTAAAGTTCATAATACGACACTTGGACCTGCTGTAGTCATTGTTAACACATTGCTAAGCTACTGTCCTAGAATAATCCACCTCCAGAATACATTTCTATATGAGAAAATAAATATCCCACGGTTAAAGTAATTTATAGTAAGATTTTCCGATACCCAAAACGAAAAGCATACTAACTAATTAACTTTAACTTCAAGATTTTGGATCAATCACTATATATTTATGGCCTCTTTCCTATGCCTGCATGAACCAGATTAAGCTGAATAAACCGAAATTTATTTCCATCTATATAATTCTGCTACAGCTCCCATGGATTTCCAGGTAAACTCTAAGTATTGACTTTGGGATTCATTATTCTTCCACTTTATGGCTCTGCCATCTAGAAGCATGATTTCCAGCATGACTGAATGAGGAGAAGAGAGAGCTAGGGGGTTACCCCAAAACATTTTACTGCCTCAAAATTATGGTAACTTCCATTCACAGACCCCTGACCAGAGCTAGACACATGACCTGGACCAACCACGAGATGCTGGAAAGTGTAGGGTAGTTCTTGGATATTCAGTGAGCTAAAAAATCCTCTGCCACAGTGTGCCTGGTCTAGACTTAGAGATGTCAGAAGTCAGGATTAGGAAATTTTCATCTCTTACTACGTAAGAAGTAGAAGGAACTCTCCTGATTCGCTTTAGTTCTTTCAATCTTTTGGAGAAATATTTTAGGAGATTTAATTTAATTATAAAGAAAAAGTTTCATAAAATAGGAGAAAAGGCAAACTGCAGGGAACTGCATGTGTGTAAGGTTCAGGGTGATGGAAGTGACTCAGAGCACGAACACTGGAGTCTGATGAACTTGCATTGTGTGCCACCTCGTTCACATGCTAGCTGTGTAACTAGGTGTAAGTTGTTCAAGCAATATTTGAGCTCGGATTACTCATCTGCAAAATGGGAATAATATTGATATTTGCTCTATAGTTTTGGAGAAAAGTTGCTAGGTGTAGAAAAATGCACAATATGTGATAAACAGTATTTTCTTATGATGTTGTAAGCATGGGTGTTAAATAAGTCCATCAATAACCTAAACAAAATCTTGAGCATCCATTATGGCATAGCCATCTCTGCTTTGTGTTTTCCAACAGTACCTAGCAATTCTTTAATTCTCTGTGGACATTGACTGGGTGTCCCATGAATTTACCTCAATTCTGATGCTATTTATCTGGAAATAATATCATATTTCACAGGTTTAGGGCTAAGTCCCACAAGACTTCTCTCACTTCAGATGCCAGTTGCAAGTCCAGGTTGTTACCTGAGTTTCCAACAAACTACTGTAAATCAATGGTTCCCACAACCCCCCTCCTTGGGTTCAATTCATCTGCTAAAGTGACTTACAGACTTCAGAGAAACCTTTACTTATATTTACCAACTTATTACAAAGGATAAGATAAAGGATACAAATAGTCAGATGAAGAGATTCATAGGGCAAGATCTGGAAGGGTCCTGAGAGCAAGAGCTTCTGTCTTCATGGAACTGGGATACGCCAGTTTGGCATAAGAATGGGTTCACCAGTCTAGAAGCTCATCAATTCACCTTGTTCAATAGTGTTTATAGAACTTTAATCTCTAACCCATTCCCCTTTCCCTGAAGGTGTAGGTGCGTGGGGTTGAAAGTTCCAGTCCTCTAACTCTAAGGTCTTTCTGGTGACCAGCTCCATCCTAAGGCTATCTAGTGGCCCCACTGTAAGTCACCTCATTAGCTTGAACTCAGGTGTGATTGAAAGGGGCTCATGATGAATAACAAAAGTCACTCCTCACTCAGGATATTCCAAGGGTATTAGGAGCTTTATGCCAGGAACCTGGGACAAAGACCAAGTATGTTTCTTACTATACCACACCATCCTATATGAAACAAACATTTTATTTTATTATTTCATAATTTTGTTATTCAGAACACATATATTATACTAAATATGCAGAAGAGGTAGAATTAATAAATGTATTATTTTATTTAGTAGGTAAAATAGCACATTCTTTCTTAAGCAAACTTTCCTTTCTGCTATCTATGTTTGTATTTTATAATTATGTCACAGTTTTGCCACTGGAAAGAGGGTAGCAAAAGTCAATTAAGTATATTTAAGGTTATATTAGGCAATTACAGCAAATGTAGTACCATGGCAATAAAACATAGGAGATGTTTCTCAATAAATAAAGTGTTGGGTTATAAATTTTTCTGCATTATATTTCCAAATCTCTGTAGTACATCCACAAGAAATAATGCTAGAGAGATTCTGTGATATTGATATTTCAAGTGCACATTGACATAACAACACCCCTATTCTTCAACCATAATTGTGTCAAAATTTGCTACATTTTCATATTTTAAATATACAGACAGCAGGAATAGCTTGAATATAAAAGACTCTTAATCCCTTTATGTCACCAAAGACCAAGTTTTACCTTTAATAGCTGCATGTGCTTTATGAATATGGGTATACGTGTGTGTGTTTGGTGTTGGTGGAGTGATTAATTGGAAGAAGAAAGGAAGTAGTGCTTGCTTCCCTTTTGGTCAGCTCTCCATTCATTTCCCAAATTTCTACCGAGCATTTATTATGTACTGAAAACTGGGCTAAGTACTGGGTGACAATAGCAAATAGAGCAAATACATTCTGTGTCTTTAAAAGTATAAAGTTTAGCAGCAAAGATAAACATTAAATCAATTCAATAAGCTGTGATCATCATCATGGCATGTCAACATATTATACAGATATTTATCTGATAATGCAGCCTAGTTTAGGTGAGTTAGGGGAGGCTTAAGTGAAGAACAGAAATTTAATGGAATGAGCAGGAGGTAAAAAAGGAATGGGAAAACCATTCCCACACATCAACACAGTCTTTCTATTGAGACTTCTATTTCTGCATTTTGTTATAGATGTGTGTACAGGGTTTTTTGGGGCATGTGGTAGAGGGATTTCTAGCTAAACTGAGTAATTAACATATGCAAGGATTTTCCATCATTATGCAAAAAGATTAATTTCTAGATGCCTTTATGTATTATGCTCTGTAAAAGAAAACATGATGGGCATTGGAGTCTGACAGATATGTGTTTGCGTGCTAGTTGTGTGACCTGGGGGAGATTTTTAACCAAGCAGGTTTTCTTGATTCAAACAGTTAATCCACAGATATTGATTAAAAATTTTACCTCTGCTTGTGCTTTGGTGGACCAGAAGAAGAAGATGTCAAGGCAGATGACTAGCAGGAACAAACAGACTAGGGGAAAAGCGTATTTTTTAAAATGTGGACTGATTCATGAAACGTGGCATTCATTGTTCATATATACTATACATTGAGTTAGAGAGTGGAAGATTAAGAGGACTGTAATAACAGCAATGATCATTAACAGCTGGATATTGCTCTAAAACAATACAAAACATCTATTCACACACATTCTCTGTATTGATCTTTATGTCAAGCTACCTTAATTCCAATTCCTAAAGATTTTACATGGTGGAAGCCAATGAAATTTTTTACATTAGTTTCTAATCTATCATTAATTATTGTTGTGGCCTTAGGGATGACACTTAAAGCATCTAGGCTTTGTGCTCCTTATCTGTAAATGGGAATGCAAGGCACCAGACTTTTTAGGATTTCTGTAAAGTGAAAAGGAATAAAAAATGTTCATCCTATACAAACACACAATGCACTACAGGCAAAAGTTGGACTTTGGTGATAAAAAAGAAGGATTAACATAGTAAGGTAAGAAACCTTTCTTCTTTGCCTTTTCAGAATCCTTAATGTTACATGGAAGAGTTAGGGAGTCTTACAGAAGAGACTTGATAATATACATTGATTGATGCTGAAGGGGTTTATAATGAGCCTCCCCAAAATGTGCCACTTTGGCTCATGGATTATTTTGAACAAAAGGTGATTGAGACCCTGTGGGCTCAAGAAAATGTTCTCTCCCTCCCTCAACTACCTAGAAAAATTTAATTTGGGTGTATTTCCAGAATGAAAAGTTAATCTGTCTCATGTTGATTTGATTATTAGACCAATGGAAAGAACATTTATTCTTTCTCCTCAGCATTTTTGGTGAGCCAGACAAGAGACCTCACCGGCTGGACACTGCTCACCCCAAAGCTGCTATAGTAGAAAGATCCTGGGCGCCCTCTGGCAAAACTTGCCAAGGATAAGAATTCTTATCAAGTCAAATTCCTAGATCTCTAGCTGCAGAGTCTGGTGGAAGCAGAGTGGTAAAAACCTCTTTTTTTTTTTTTTTTCTAAATTTAGATTAGCAGGAGAAAAACATTTGTGGAACTAGTTTTTGTCTTAGTGACTCTGGTTACTTGGTATGAGTACCCATGTGCTTCATTGATCTTTTTCCTCCCGGAGGTGGTCTACTTTCTGACCAATGAAAACATTCTCTCTGGTCTCTGCCAACCAGAGTATGTATATGTATCTGATGGGCAACTAAATAAGCAATGGATCTAAGCTTAGGGAATCTAAAAAATGGGTAAACTTTTGGCTTGGTTAGTCACCTTATTCTGTTCAAAAGTCAGGGCGGGGAGGGGACATGATTTCCTGTGTTTTGGAACAGCTGTTTAAAAACAGGGCCCCTTGTAGATACTTTCTTAGACTGTATTTGTAAATGAATCTTTGGATCCTGGAAGCAACGTCATCTGCACCCACGCCAGAGATACCTCTTGTCCATGATAAAGATTTATTCTCAGACTGGAAAGTTAGCTCTAGATCTTTCCATGAAAAGGCTATTCCTTTGAGTTGCTACTGAGATTAATAGATCTTACTCATCAATGGCCAAACAATGGATCCTTTGATTGACCATATTTGAAAAGGAAACATTTTTAGAGAATTTTCATCCTAAACAATTGCCTTACTGAAAGACAAAGTTAAACAGTGAACACAAAACTGTATAAGAGCTAGCTTAAGAACTCTCTTAACAAAATGAATGAACAGAAATTAAACTCGACATTGAACATAAAATTTCCCCTTTTAAAAATCTAAAGAGTTAATTGTGCCATCTTCCAGTATACCTGCTTATTTTATATCTAAGAACTGTGAGTTCTAGAAGCTATAAATATTTACCAAAAAAATGGCAGAATCCTACCAAGTTTATTTTGTGACCTGAGAACTCAGTTTGTAACCGTCAGGTTGGGGGCTCCAAAATATGGCCAGGCAGAAATGTGGGTTGAACTCTATTTACAGCTAAGGACCTATCAAACTGCTACCAGTACTCAGGGGAATAACAACCTAAAATTACAGTGTCTATTATGAGAAGTGTTCCAATTAGATAAGATCTCTTAAAAAGTAATCTCAAAAGCAAAGCCTTCCGAATCAAACACATATGGGATACCTATTTTAATTGATATGCAGGAGCCTCTAGAAGGTTTCAAAATTCCAAAATATCTTCATTGAAAGATCTGTTGTAAAAGGCTAACGAAAAGTTGAAGACCCAGAAGATAAATAAAATAGAGCACACTGAAACTGATGTGACTCTTACTGCTTTCCTCCATCCTGATTTTCCTGAGTACTCACTCTGCTGATTCTTTGTCTGAATTGCCTTTTCACTCTGAAGAGATCATTAAACAGTTACCTTTTAAAATAAGACCACCTAAGGCTATGGAAAATCCTCTTCAGATACATTTCCCTCCTTGGTCAAAGGCCAAGCTTAGGACTATAGTTAAAGAATTTCTTAAAACCAGGGAGGATCCTCTAAAGTTTTTGTAAATGGATTACTTCCTGAGATTAGGTGGATAAATAAAAAGAGCAGAAAATAAGATGGGAGGCCTCTGGTTTGACTGAACTCAGGACCATAGCTGAGACCTGAGACCATATAGATAGAATAAAATTTTTTTTAGGCCTTCTCCCTTAAGTTAAAATGAAACTACATACCTAGAGGAAAAGAAGCAAATTGAGAATGATATGGTTAGATGGATGGATTAACCTATGAAGTCATTTAGGCTACAACCCAATTCTTTGAGGAATTGCAAAAGAGCAATGCATTTCTGGAAAAGGCTTGTAACATCTACGGGAACTCTTTTCTAGACTATACCCAATTCGAAGACTGAAAAAAAAAAGGGAAAATGTGGCCTTTTAAAATATACAAATTGCTACAGAAGCACACTAGCCCAAAATCTTAGTCAAGGACAAACATAAATCTTAAGTGCCTTCTGCACAAATATTGGTAGAAACAGTTTTAGCCATCTGAGCAGACCCCAGCTGTTATTTATAACTAGTATGTTTTCTATTCTTATACCTCATTCATGCCCTCTCCCCCAATATTTTTAAAATGAAAACTATAAGATCTCTGTTTTGCTGTCTGTATGTTTGTTTAACATATGTTTATGTATGTATATTACAGATATGTTATTTTTCTAGCTCTACATGGAATTGCCAAAATTAATATTTAAAGAGCTCTATTTAACTAGCTTAAACTAAGTATGTGTGTATATATATATATATATGTATGTATGTATATATGTAAAAGCTAGTTTAAGTTTGTTGGTTTAATTAATACAGACATATCTTTAGAGTTATCCTCATTAAGTATAATACCATTATTCTACCTCCAGGTTTACTAGAAGTCAAATAAACTCATGTCATAACTATTACAAAAGTTGTCAGCCAGAAAAATAACTTGGAATGGTGATTGACATTGCCTGTGTTGAATAAAGTATTTATAGGTAATCTAAACATAAAAACAGAGGGACCTTCAAGATGGCAGAGGAGTAAGATGTGGAGATCACCTTCCTCCCCACAAATACATCAAATATGCATCTACATGTGGAACAACTCCTGTGAACACCTACTGAACACTGGCAGAACACCTCAGACTTCCCCAAAAGCAAGAAACACCCCACATACCTGGCTAGGTCAAAAGAAAAAAGAAAAAACAGAGACAAAAGAATAGGGACAGGACCTGCACCTCTGGGATGGAGCTGTGAAGGAGGAAAGGTTTCCACACACTAGGAAGCCCCTTCGCTGGTAGAGAGGGGAGAGTGGGGTGGGGGGAGCTTCAGAGCCACAGAGGAGAGCACAGCCACAGGGGTGCAGAGGGCAAAGTGGAGAGATGCCCACACAGAGGATCAGTGCCGAACAGCACTCACCAGCCCAAGAAGCTTGTCTGCTCACCCGCCTGGGCAGGTGGGGGCTGGGAGCTGAGGCTTGGGCTTCGGAGGTCAGCTTCCAGGGAGAGGACTGGGGTTGGCTGTGTGAACACTGCCTGAAGGGGGCTAGTGGGCCACAGCTAGCCAGAAGGGGGTCTGGGAAAACTCTGGACCTGCCTAAGAGGCAAGAGACCACTGTTTTTGGGTGCGCGAGGAGAGGGGATTTGGAGCACCTCCTAAATTGAGCTTCAGAGACAGGCGTGAGCCGTGGCTATCAGCACGTACATCAGGGATGGTCATGAAAGGCTAAGGCTGCTGCTGGAGCCACCAAGAAGCCTGTGTGCAAGCACAGGTCACTATCCACACCTCCCCTCCCGGGAATCTGTGCAGCCGCCACTGCCAGAATCCCATGATCCAGGGAAAACTTCCCCAGGAGAACACAGGGCACACCTCAGGCTGGTGCAATGTCATGTTGGCCTCTGCTGCCGCAGGCTCGCCCCACATCCGTACCCCTCCATTCCCCCAGCCTGAGTAAGCCAGAGCCCCTGAATCAGCTGCTACTTTAAACTTGTCCTGTCTGGGCGGGGAACAAATGCCCTCAGGCGACCTACACGCAGAAGCAGGGCCAAATCCAAAGCTGAACCCCGGGAGCTGTGCGAACAAAGAAGACAAAGGGAAATTTTTCCCAGTAGCCTCAGGAGCAGCAGATTAAATCTTCAAAATCAACTTGATGTACCCTGCATCTGTGGAATACCTGAATAGACCACGAATCATCCCAAAATTGAGGTGGTGGACTTTGGGAGCAACTGGAGACTTGGAGTTGGCTTTCTGTATCTAATTCGTTTTTGGCTTTATGTTTATCATAGTTTAGTATTTAGGGCTGATTATCATTGGTAGATTTGCTAATTGATTTGGTTGCTCTATTCCTTTATATATATATATTTTTTTCCTTTTTCTCTTTTTATGAGTGTGTATGTGTATGATTCTACATGTGATTTTGTCTGCATAGCTTTGCTTTTACCATTTGTCCAAGGGTTCTGTCTGTCTATTTTGGTTTTATTTTATTATTATTTTTTTTTTAGTATAGTTTTTAGAGCTTGTTATCATTAGTGGATTTCTTTTTTGATTTGGGTGCTCTCTCTTTCTTTTTGTATCTGTTTTTCTCTTTATTACTTGTTAATTTTTTTATTTTTAATAATATTTTTTAATTTTCTATATTAATAACTTTATTTTATTTTATTTATTTATTTTTTCTTTCCTTCTTTCTTTTATTCCCTTTTCTTCTGAGCTGTGTGACTGACAGGTCTTGGTGCTCTGGCCAGGTGACAGGCCTGAGCCTCTGAGGTGGGAGAGCCGAGTTCGGGACACTTGTCCATCGGTGACCTCCCAGCTCCACATAATGTCAAATGGCAAAAGTTCTCCCAGAGCTCTCCATCTCAACGTGAAAACCCAGCTCCACTCAACAACCAGCAAGCTACAGTGCTGGACACCCTATGCCAAACAACTTGAAAGACAGGAACAACACCCCACCCATTAGCATAGAGGCTGCCTAAACTCATAATAAGTACACAGACACACCAAAATACACCACCGGACGTGGTCCTGCCCACCAGAAAGACGAAATTCAGCCTCATCCACCAGAACACAGGCAGCAGTCACCTCCACCAGGAAGCCTACAAAACCCACTGAATGAACCTTACCCACTGGGGGCAGAAGCCAAAAACAACGGAAACTACGAACCTGCAGCATATGAAAAGGAGAGCCCAAACACAGTAAGTGAAGCAAAATGAGAAGACAGAGAAATACACAGCAGATGAAGGAGAAAGGGAAAAATCCTCCAGGCGAAACAAATGAAGAGGAAATAGGCAGTCTACCTGAAAAAGAATTCAGAGTAATGATAGTAAAGATGATCCAAAATCTTGGAAATAGAATGGAGAAAATACAAGAAATGTTTAACAAGGACCTAGAAGATCAAAAGAGCAAACAAACAATGATGGACAACACAATAAATGAAATTTAAAATTTTCTAAAGGAATCAATAGCAAAATAACTGAGGAAGAACAGGAAAGTGACCTGGAAGATAAAATAGTGGAAGTAACTACCAAAGAGCAGAATAAAGAAAAAAGAATGAAAAAAATTTAGGACAGTCTCGGAGACCTCTGGGACAATATTAACCACACCAACATTCGAATTATAGGGGTCCCAGAAGATGAAGAGAAAAATAAAATTGTCGGAGAAAATATTTGAAGAAATTATAGATGAAAACTTCCCTAATATGGGAAAGGAAGTAGTCAATTAAGTCCAGGAAGTGCAGAAAGTCCCATACAGGATAAATACAAGGAGAAACATGCCAAGACACATATTAATCAAACTATCAAAAATTACATACAGAGAGAAATATATTAAAAGCAGCAAGGGGAAAACAAGAAATAACATACAAGGGAATCCCCATAAGGTTAAGAGCTGATTTTTCAGCAGAAGCTCTGCAAGCCAGAAGGGAGTAACAGGACATATTTAAAGTGATGAAAGGGAAAAACCTACAACCAAGATTACTCTACCCAGCAAGGATCTCGTTCAGATTCAATGGAGAAATTAAAACCTTGACAGACAAGCAAAAGTTAAGAGAATTCAGCACCATCAAACCAGCTTTACAACAAATGCTAAAGGACCTTCTCTAGACAGGATACACAACAGACGAAAAAGACCTACAATAACAAACCCAAAACAATTAGGAAAATGGTAATAGGAACATACATATTGACAATTACCTTATATGTAAATGGATTAAGTGCTCCAACCAAAAGACATAGACTGGCTGAATGGAGGCAAACACAAGACCTGTATATATGCTGTCTACAAGAGACCCACTTCAGACCTAGGGACATATACAAACTGAAAGTGAGGGGATGGAAACAGATATTCCATGCAAATGGAAATCAGAAGAAACTGGAGGAACAATTCTCATATCAGACAATATAGACTTTAAAATAAATACCATTACAAGGGACAAAGAAGGACACTACATAATGATCAAGGGATCAATCCAAGAAGAGGATATAACAATTGTAAATATTTATGCACCCAACATAGGAGCACCTCAATACATAAGACAAATGCTACCAGCCATAAAAGGGGAAATCAAGAGTAACACACTGATAGTAGGGGACATTAACATCCCACTTTCACCAATGGACAGATCATCCAAAATGAAAACAAATAAGGAAACACAATCTGTAAATGATGCATTAAAAATATGGACTTAATTCATATTTATAGGACATTCCACCCAGAAACAACACAACACACTTTCTTCTCAAGTGCTCATGGAAAATTCTCCAGGATAGATCATGTCGTGGGCCAGAAATCAAGCCTTGGTACATTTAAGAAAATTGAAATCATATCGAATATCTTTTCCAACTACAAAGCTATAAGACTAGATATCTATTACCGGAAAAAAACTGTAAAAAACACCAACATATAAAAGCTAAACAAAACACTTCTAAATAACAAGAGATCACTGAAGAAATCAAAGAGCAAATAAAAAAATACCTAGAAACAAATGACAATGAAAACAGAACGACCCCAAACCTATGGGATGCAGCAAAAGCAGTTCTAAGAGGGACGTTTATAGCAATACAATCCTACCTCAAGAAACAAGAAACATCTCAAATAAACAACCTAACCTCACACCTAATGCAATTGGATAAAGAAGAACAAAAAAGCCTCAAAGTTAGCAGAAGGAAAGAAATCATAATGATCAGATCATAAATAAGTGAAAAATAAATGAAGGAAACATAGCAAAGATCAATAAAACTAAAAGCTGGTTCTTTGAGAAGTTAAACAAAATTGTTAAACCATTAGCCAGACTCAACAAGAAAAAAACAGAGAAGATTAAAATCAATAGAATTAGAAATGAAAAAGGAGAAGTAACAACTGAGTCTGCAGAAATACAAAGGATCATGAAAGATTACTACAAGCAACTATATGCCAATGAAATGGACAACCTGGAAGAAATTAACAAATTTTTAGAAAAGCACCACCTTCCAAGACTGATTCAGGAAGAAATAGAAAATATACACAGACCAATCACAAGCACTGAAATTGAGACTGTTATTAAAAATCTTCCAACAAACAGAAGCCCAGGACCAGACGGCTTCACAGTCAAATTCTATCAAACAGTTAGAGAAGAGCTAACATCTATCCTTCTACCTGAAAAAGAATTCAGAGTAATGATAGTAAAGATGATCCAAAATCTTGGAAATAGAATGGAGAAAATACAAGAAATGTTTAACAAGGACCTAGAAGATCAAAAGAGCAAACAAACAATGATGGACAACACAATAAATGAAATTTAAAATTTTCTAAAGGAATCAATAGCAAAATAACTGAGGAAGAACAGGAAAGTGACCTGGAAGATAAAATAGTGGAAGTAACTACCAAAGAGCAGAATAAAGAAAAAAGAATGAAAAAAATTTAGGACAGTCTCGGAGACCTCTGGGACAATATTAACCACACCAACATTCGAATTATAGGGGTCCCAGAAGATGAAGAGAAAAATAAAATTGTCGGAGAAAATATTTGAAGAAATTATAGATGAAAACTTCCCTAATATGGGAAAGGAAGTAGTCAATTAAGTCCAGGAAGTGCAGAAAGTCCCATACAGGATAAATACAAGGAGAAACATGCCAAGACACATATTAATCAAACTATCAAAAATTACATACAGAGAGAAATATATTAAAAGCAGCAAGGGGAAAACAAGAAATAACATACAAGGGAATCCCCATAAGGTTAAGAGCTGATTTTTCAGCAGAAGCTCTGCAAGCCAGAAGGGAGTAACAGGACATATTTAAAGTGATGAAAGGGAAAAACCTACAACCAAGATTACTCTACCCAGCAAGGATCTCGTTCAGATTCAATGGAGAAATTAAAACCTTGACAGACAAGCAAAAGTTAAGAGAATTCAGCACCATCAAACCAGCTTTACAACAAATGCTAAAGGACCTTCTCTAGACAGGATACACAACAGACGAAAAAGACCTACAATAACAAACCCAAAACAATTAGGAAAATGGTAATAGGAACATACATATTGACAATTACCTTATATGTAAATGGATTAAGTGCTCCAACCAAAAGACATAGACTGGCTGAATGGAGGCAAACACAAGACCTGTATATATGCTGTCTACAAGAGACCCACTTCAGACCTAGGGACATATACAAACTGAAAGTGAGGGGATGGAAACAGATATTCCATGCAAATGGAAATCAGAAGAAACTGGAGGAACAATTCTCATATCAGACAATATAGACTTTAAAATAAATACCATTACAAGGGACAAAGAAGGACACTACATAATGATCAAGGGATCAATCCAAGAAGAGGATATAACAATTGTAAATATTTATGCACCCAACATAGGAGCACCTCAATACATAAGACAAATGCTACCAGCCATAAAAGGGGAAATCAAGAGTAACACACTGATAGTAGGGGACATTAACATCCCACTTTCACCAATGGACAGATCATCCAAAATGAAAACAAATAAGGAAACACAATCTGTAAATGATGCATTAAAAATATGGACTTAATTCATATTTATAGGACATTCCACCCAGAAACAACACAACACACTTTCTTCTCAAGTGCTCATGGAAAATTCTCCAGGATAGATCATGTCGTGGGCCAGAAATCAAGCCTTGGTACATTTAAGAAAATTGAAATCATATCGAATATCTTTTCCAACTACAAAGCTATAAGACTAGATATCTATTACCGGAAAAAAACTGTAAAAAACACCAACATATAAAAGCTAAACAAAACACTTCTAAATAACAAGAGATCACTGAAGAAATCAAAGAGCAAATAAAAAAATACCTAGAAACAAATGACAATGAAAACAGAACGACCCCAAACCTATGGGATGCAGCAAAAGCAGTTCTAAGAGGGACGTTTATAGCAATACAATCCTACCTCAAGAAACAAGAAACATCTCAAATAAACAACCTAACCTCACACCTAATGCAATTGGATAAAGAAGAACAAAAAAGCCTCAAAGTTAGCAGAAGGAAAGAAATCATAATGATCAGATCATAAATAAGTGAAAAATAAATGAAGGAAACATAGCAAAGATCAATAAAACTAAAAGCTGGTTCTTTGAGAAGTTAAACAAAATTGTTAAACCATTAGCCAGACTCAACAAGAAAAAAACAGAGAAGATTAAAATCAATAGAATTAGAAATGAAAAAGGAGAAGTAACAACTGAGTCTGCAGAAATACAAAGGATCATGAAAGATTACTACAAGCAACTATATGCCAATGAAATGGACAACCTGGAAGAAATTAACAAATTTTTAGAAAAGCACCACCTTCCAAGACTGATTCAGGAAGAAATAGAAAATATACACAGACCAATCACAAGCACTGAAATTGAGACTGTTATTAAAAATCTTCCAACAAACAGAAGCCCAGGACCAGACGGCTTCACAGTCAAATTCTATCAAACAGTTAGAGAAGAGCTAACATCTATCCTTCTCAAACTCTTCCAAAATATAACAGAGGGAGGAACACTCCCATAGTCATTCTATGAGGCCACCATCACCCAGATACCAAAACCAGAGAAAGAGGTCACAAAAAAAGAAAACTACAGGTCGATATCACTGATGAACATAGATGTAAAAATCCTCAATAAAACACTAGCAAACAGAATCCAACAGCCCATTAAAGGATCATACAACATGATCAAGTGGGGTTTATGCCAGGAATGTAAAGATTCTTCAATACACACAAATCCAACAATGTGATAAACCATATTAACAAATTGAAGAAGTGAAACCATATGATCTATTCAATAGATACAGAAAAAGTTCTCGACAAAATTCCACACCCATTTATGATAAAAACCCTCCAGAAAATAGGCATAGAGAGAACTTACCTCAACATAATAAAGGCTATATATGACAAACCCACAGCCAACATCATTCTCAATGTTGAAATACTGAAACCATTTCCTCTAAGACCAGGAAGAAGACAAGGTTGTCCACTCTCACCACTGTAATTCAACATAGTTTTGGAAGTTTTAGCCACAGCAACTAGAGAAGAAAAAGAAATAAAAGAAATCCAAATTGGAAAAGAAGAAATAAAGTTGTCACTGTTTACAGATGACAAGATACTATACATCGAGAATCCTAAATAGTAGAAAACTACTAGAGCTTATCAATGAATTTGATAAAGTAGCAGGATACGAAATTAATGCACAAAATTAATGCACAGAAATCTCTTGAATTCCTATACACTAATGATGAAAAATCTGAAAGAGAAATTAAGGAAACACTCCCATTTACCATTGCAATGAAAAGAATAAACCTACCTAAGGAGGCAAAAGACCTGTATGCAGAAAACTATAAGATATTAATGAAAGAAATTAAAAATGATACAAGTAGATGGAGACATATACCATGTTCTTGGATTGGAAGAATCAACATTGTGAAAATTACTATACTACCCAAAACAATCTACAGATTCAATGCAATCCCTATCAAACTACCAATGGCAGTTTTCACAGAACTAGAACAAAAAATTTCACAATTTGTATGGAAACACAAAAGACCCCAAATAGCTGAAGCAATCTTGAGAAAGAAAAATGGAGCTGGAGGAATCAGGCTCCCTGACCTCAGACGATATACAAAGCTACATCAAGACAGTATAGTAATGGCACAAAAACAGAAATATAGATCAATGAAACAGGATAGAAAACCCAGAGATGAACTGAAGCACATATGGCACCTTATCTTTGATAAAGGAGGTAAGAATATACGATAGAGAAAAGATAGCCCCTTCAATAATTGGTTCTGGGAAAACTGGACAGCTCCATGTAAAAGAATGAATTTAGAACACTCTAAACACGATACAGAAAATAAACTCAAAATGGATTAAAGACATAAATGTAAGGCCAAACACTATAAAACTCTTGAACGAAAATATAGGTAGAACACTCTTTGACATAAATCACAGCAAGATCCTTTTTGACCCATCTCCTAGAGAAAAGGAAATGAAAACAAAAATAAACAAATGGAACCTAATGAAACTTAAAAGATTTTGCACAGTAAAGGAAAACATAAACAAGAAGAAAAGACATCCCTCAGAATGGCAGAAAATATTTGCAAACAAAGCAACTGACAAAGGATTAATCTACAAAATATACAAGCAGTTCATGCAGCTCAATATCAAAAAAAGAAACAACCCAATCCAAAAATGGACAGAAGAACTAAACTGACATTTCTCCAAAGAAGATATACAGAGTGCCAACAAACAAATGAAAGGATATTCAACATCACTAATCATTAGAGAAATGCAAATCAAAACTACAGTGTGGTATCACCTCACACCAGTCAGAAGGGGCATCATTAAAAAATCTACAAACAATAAAAGCCTGAGAGGGTTTGGAGAAAATGGAATCCTCTCACACTGTTGGTGGGAATGTAAATTGATACAGTCACTATGGAGAACAGTATGGAGGTTCCTTAAAAAACTAAACATAGAACTACCATACGACCAACAATCCCACTATTGTGCATACACCCTGAGAAAACCATAATTCAGAAAGACACATGAACCCCAATGTTCATTGCAGCTCTATTTACAATAACCAGGACATGGAGTTAACCTACGTGTCCATCGACAGATGAATTGATAAAGAAGATGTGGCACATATATACAATGGAATATCACTCAGCCATAAAAAGAAACAAAATTGAGTTATTTGTAGGGAGGTGGATGGACCTAGAGTCTGTCATACAGAGTGAAGTAAGTCAGAATGAGAAAAACAAATACCATATGCTAACACATATATATGGAATCTAAAAAAAAAACAAAAATGTAGTGAATGGCCTTGAGGACTCGGAGGGGGAAGGGTAAGTTGGGATGAAGTGAGAGAGTGGCATGGATATATATACAGTACCAGATGTAAAACAGATAGCTAGTGGGAAGCAGCTGCATAGCACAGAAAGATCAACTCGGTGCTTTGTGTCCACCTAGAGGGGTGGGATAGTGAGGGTGTGAGGGAGATGCAAGAGGGAGGAGATATGAGGGTGTATGTATATGTATAGGTGATTCACTTTGTTATACAGTAGAAGCTAACACACCATTGTAAAGCAATTATACTCTATTAAAGATGTTAAAAAAAGATACAAATGAAAAATAAACAGAAGAACAAATTAATCAAATAGATGTCAATGAAATAAGAGTTTTTATGTAAACTTTTTAGTAATGATTGTTTCATGATATGTCTATTTAAATAGTTTACCAAATCTCTTTGGTAACTTACACCTTTAGTGTTTTACTAAAATAAAATATTAATTAATTAATTAATATAACAGAAACATTGATTTCTGAACACAGGTTTATTTTCTTTTTGCTTTCTATTGCAAGGAAACTAAAAATAAATTTGCATCTCTTAGTAAACATGTTTTGTGCCACACTGTAAGGCTGTAATATTAAAAAGGGCAAATGTTTCTGGAAATTATGAAATGTATTCATAAATTTGCAAATCTAATGTGTAGCAGACAGTTTACAATTACCAATTTCTTCATTTCCTCTAGAAATTAAAGTTTCTAAGAATTAAGAATTCTTACTGATGTATGAAATTAAGGGAAAATAATAGGGGAAACAGCTCATGCAAAAAATGTGGATGTTTTGTTTGCTAAGAGAAGTTATAAAAAAAGACGTGTTTTTGCTGAAAAAGAGAGGGAGAGAGAAAGTCTTGGGTGGTTAAGCTGACTAAAATTTGATGAATTTATCATAAGCATTATGAAATTAAGCTTTAAAATCAATAGTGGACTTATGTGAAACTAGAACTTAATTTTTGTTCATCTGTTTAAAGCGCAAATTATTAGACTCTTGGTGTGCTTCTGATAAGAGATAATGAATATTTCTTTTTTATTTTTTTTGTCTTTTAAGTAATCTGCCTAGAAAGCAAAGATTTTGTGCTTTATCAAAATAATTTTGTCTTTATTAGGTCTTTGATTACTTTGGGAAACTGAATCTTCTTAGTATTAAAAGAGCTAAATTTTGCTTATAACTATGTAACCTTTTGTATTTGCCTTTGAAATCTTTTATTGTCACTTTGGTCAGATATATAATTAAGTATTCTTTCATAATGATCTATGATCCTATTTAGTCAAGTGTCTAAAACGTTTGATATTTTTTACAAACATCCCCAAATCAAGTTCCTAATTAAGTCCTTTTGCTCTCTAGCTAACTTTGAGATTTTTCAGAGGGACCCTAAAGCATTTCAAAAGATTTGCTTTCTCACCTTATAAAAAGAGAGATGATATGCTAATTAGGCTTATTTGTTATGTTAAATTATGTGGAGGTATTGTCAAATACTGATGCTAAAACCTTCTTAGATTATACTGGTGTCAATCTATGTTATTAATATAAGTGTTTCAGAAATAACATGAAATTCCTAGAAATCTGGTATGTCTTGGTATAATGTTACCAGTCATAGTCTAGTTATTATTTTAAAATATCGTATGTCACAGAAATAATGAAACTTCCTTGCTGATTGCATTACAATAAACTGTTATCAGATCTTTAACCATGGCCATTTTAAAATATCTTTACAGTTATTGTTTACTCTGATGCAGTTACAAATATATTTCATCTTCAGAGAGATTCACAGAAGGAACTTTTGACAAATGCAAGTTTCTGATATCTTTAAGATTATAAAAATGAGCTGGGTTAAAATTTCCAAAACTAATGAAAAACTAGGTTCAAACAGAACAAGAGGGCTTCCCTGGTGGCGCAGTGGTTGCGCGTCCGCCTGCCGATGCAGGGGAGCCGGGTTTGCGCCCCGGGTCTGGGAGGATCCCACATGCCGCGGAGCGGCTGGGCCCGTGAGCCATGGCCGCTGGGCCTGCGCGTCCGGAGCCTGTGCTCCGCAGCGGGAGAGGCCACAGCAGAGGGAGGCCCGCATACCACAAAAAAAAAAAAAAAAAAAAAAACAACAGAACAAGAATAATACTTGGGACTAAATAAACTGTTGAGGATGATTTTCTCCTGTCAATCTGTCAATCTGATTATTAGACCAATGGAAAGAACATTTAGAGGGTTGGGAAAAATTATTTCTCCCCAACAATACAGAATTATTGAAGGTAAAGTAATTTAGGATGCTTTCAGCTATAAGAGAGGAAGAAAGAAATGAAAAGAGGATGGAAACAAGAATAAAGAAGAAAGAGAGGGAGGGAAGTGAAGGGGAGAAGAATATACCACCCCAATATATGCCTCTTTTGCATATTGATTATTTTTAGTTGGTTATTTTTAATAAAAATAAGCAGACCTAAGAAAAGCTCTGAAAACTGAGAAGTTACTCTTTTGTATGAAAATTTTTAATTTTTAAAGGAAATCTTTATCTGTAATGGTGTCTCCCTCTCTGAACTAGGAAGATGGATAGCTAAATCTCTAGAAACCCTTATCAACAGAGAAGGTAAGACTTAAAGCTGCATAACAACCATATTCTTGTTTACAGTGCTTTTACTGGTAACTTCTCATAACTGGCTTTCCCCTTCCCCTCAATATCTTTTGTTTTTTGCTGAAGATGGTATAAGGTGGTGGCTTGGGCCATCTTGGGGTGTTACTCAGTTTTCTTGGGTATCTCCCATGTATATAGGATGTATACTTGTTATTAAACTTCTGTTTTGCTTTTCTCCTGTTAATCTGTCTTTTATTACAAAGGGTGTATCAGCCAAGAGCCTGGAAGAGTAGAGGAAAAATAATTTTTCCTCCTCTACAGAGGAAAGGAGAGAAGGAAGTAAGAAGAGAGAGAGAAAAAAATAATAAATTAAACTTAACTCATGTTATTTTACATAATTAAAAGCCTGGAAATAGTTTTATCCAACTGGGGATAAGGATGAATAAATTTGGGAAGATGGAGGAAAGATGATTTCAGAAGTAGAAGATCCTGAGTGTTGCTGGAATAAGGGTATCATAGACAGAGATGGGAAGATTGGGAGAAAAGCAGATTTTCTTGATAAATTCATTATCTCTGACACTTCTATATTCAATGTATGCTAAATCAATACTATAATACAAATTTAAGTTTTAAAAGCAAAGCTTGATACTATTTGTTCACAAGAAGAACACTACATTATTTGAACTCTGTTTTAAAGTATCTTCTGATGTAAAATGCTTATTTCCCCTCAAAAGAGAAAAATTAAGGTCCACTTCCTTTGTAGGATAAAACAAGAAAATTTAGCTTATCTATCATTCTTTCCTGTAATTTTCTTATCTAATGCAACCAAGAATCAATAATACAGAAATATTGAATATTTGTAATAATGCCCTGAGGCTCAGCAATGTTGACAAGCACATTCCTAAACCACCAACAAATTAACTGACCATGACTTAATTAAATTTGTATATTAAGGATGAGTGGTGTTCTTTGTTATTGAGAAGGCACTTTCATTTATTCAATAACCAATGAGAGACTACTGTGCTTTGGAGCTCAAAAATAAATTAGGTAAATCCTTATTCATACAGTTTACAGCCTAGAGACAGATAAACAAAAATTCACAATCCGTTGTACTGAGTCCTTTTCTATTCCTATGTGGTCCTATAACAGCAAATTTGAACCTCACTATAAACTAATGGGTTAGATTAAAGTAAAACGTTTAAGTATAGTTGACCCTTAAACAACTTGGGTTTGAACTTTGCAGGTCCACTTACATAGGGAGTTTTTTCAGTAAATAATTACTAGAGTACCTCATGACCCAGGGTTGGTTGGATCCACAGATGAGAAACCTCAGTTTCAGAGGACTGAGGATAAAGTTATAGGCAGATTTTCCACTGAGCAGAGGGTTGGTGCTCCTAACCCTCCCCACTTCCCACATTGTTTGAGTGTCAACTGTAATTTGTCCAATTGCCATGAGTTTGTAAGAGCAGTGCATAAATCTTAATCTTTTACTCCAAAGTTTATATATTTTTCTCAAAAACTTCTGAGTTTTAAAATACTAGGGATCTGTGCATAGAACATGCAGTGATATTTTTTAAAGTTTCTAATTTGCACACTCAAATCCCCTGATCCACTCCTTCAGCTACGGTGAACATATTGATACACATGTGTTATCTACCAAACCACAAGCTCAACCAATGGCACTAGTGTGTATATCTCCAGAAGGGCTTCATCATCAGCAACATTCAGGACCATATCCAGCCTCTTCTATGAAACCATAGATCTTGGTCTGACCCTGAATCACCAGTCACCACCAGTCTGGACTCCTCTTCTCTTGCTATCATTTCCGTTTTTGTATTTTGTCACTCTCTCACTCATAGAAATTGGTGTACCTCCTTCTTAGGGACCTGTTCTGCTAACCAAAGTGGATTTGATTAGATCTGCCCTTTTTGGGTCATAAAACATTCCATTACGTCTTCCCCCGAAACAATCGATGCCAGCTAGCCTCAGACTTCCACAATTAACAGAACCAAGGGGAAGCAATCTATTAATGACTCTTGGAAGTAAGTATCAGCCAGAAGGTGACATGTAGTCGCCAACCTTATACAGAGTTTTGCATAATTTTATGCCTCATCCCCAGGGAATTTGTTGTGTTATCTATGACTTCGTAGGAATATTGGGTGTTCCTCTATATTGTAAATACAGTTGTAAACATGGAAACATCTCAGCCTCAAAATAGCACACCTGAGCCAGTTCTTGGCCTGAATGAGCCCATCATAACTGTGTTAATTGCCAGGGTAAAATTCATATCTATTGCTGCTAAAATCTTTCCCAAGAAGGTGACATGTAGTCGCCAACCTTATACAGAGTTTTGCATAATTTTATGCCTCATCCCCAGGGAATTTGTTGTGTTATCTATGACTTAGTAGGAATATTGGGTGTTCCTCTATATTGTAAATACAGTTGTAAACATGGAAACATCTCAGCCTCAAAATAGCACACCTGAGCCAGTTCTTGGCCTGAATGAGCCCATCATAACTGTGTAAAATTCATATCTATTGCTGCTAAAATCTTTCCCAAGATGGCACGATGAAAATGCTATATACAGAAAATAGTGTTGCAACAATTTTTTGCTGGTGATGGTGTATCTTTCCATCATAGTCCCTTTGCCAGCTATCAATTCTTTTTCCAACTGAGTATAAATCATTGTGTTTCTTCCTCACCTTTGCCTACCCCTGTTTCTTGCCAGTATTCACATTATGTATATTTTAGTATGCAGTTTGGAAATTGAACTGCTTAGCAACTATAAAATTATTTTGGAAGAGAATCCATGTTAAAAAAGCAACTTTCAATGATGCTGTAGTGCCTGTCCTTGGAAAACTAATTTTAGTGGAAAGAGATGTTCAGCCAATACTGATATGTTAAAGAGCACTAACGTACATTTTAGTATATCTAACAGTAATAAAAATGGTAAGTTAATCTCTATAGTTCTTGTTTTATTTATTTTTCTGAAGAGGCATCCCATTTGACTCTCTGCTTAAACCAGTTATTAGCAAGTTAGGATAACTTGATATTACAAACAATTTTTTTAACAAAAAATTATTACAAACAATTTTTATAACAAATTTTTTGAAGTACAGTTAGTTCTTTTTTATGTGTAAAAAGAATAAAGGATAGGTTGTACTACAGTGGCATCAAATCATTCCAAATTCTTCTGTACATAAAATTTTCCAATTATTCAGGTTGACAGAATGGCTAAGTGTATATGTAGGGAAGGTATAGTGACAATTGTACATATACAAAGAGATATTGGGAGGCTATAATATGTAATATGCAAAGGGGAAAAGGACATGGATATAGGGGAAAATACAGGATATACATTTATTTTAATCTACCTCTAGAACCTCTTTTTCTAAGAATTATATTTCCCTCCCCCAATTTCATTATTGCTGCAGGAGCAGCCATGTCATACCGTGTCTTTTATTTTTTTTTATTTTAAAATTTTCTCTCTCTCTCTCTCTCTTTTTTTTTCTTTTTTTTTCTTTTTTGACCATGCCACATGTCTTGTGGGATCTCAGTTCCCCAACCAGGGATTGAACCTGGGTCACAGCAGTGAAAGCCCGGAATCCTAACCACTAGGCAGGCAGGGAACTCCCACAACATGCCTTTTTTTCTCGGCCAGTGTTGATCTATCTTCTAGGAACACACATGGTTCACTTGGCTGATAATAAGAATACCCTGGACAACAGTACCACTGAAACACCCCAAATGGCTGTTTCAGTGATTGGGAACCAACCCCAAGCTGAAACCTGTGAAACACTTTGTCAAGATTTCTCACTTGGAGCCAAGAGAGCTAGAACACTAATTCCTAGGGTACTTGAATCATAAGATGTGCAATAATGGAGCCAACAGCAGCTATGTTTTCTGCTTCATAAACTGAAATGGAGGAAGATATTCTACAGATGCAAGGGGTTGAAGAAAGAGATATATGGAAAGGAGTAGAGAAAGGTAAAGAAAAGTCCTAATGTTGTTTGAATCCTTGAATTTATTGGTTTCTGAAGCCAAGATACACTCCTGCCACTGATTTCTGAATCCAAGAACCTCCTTTATATCTTACTCTTTTTAGAGTAAGCCAGTATGAATTGAGTAGCTCTTTCTTTAACCAAACAAATGTTATCTATACTATATGGTACTGAGGAGTTGGCCGTACTAAAAGTGCAACAAGGTGGACTGGCCATCATCATCTCACAAATGTGTTGTTTAGATCATGATCTAATACTTGGAAAAACAGCCATCATTGTAAGAGTCTCTTTCATCAGGGAATTTAACCCAAATTACTTGGCCCTGTTGTTCTGCTGCCACTGCATTCTCAACCACTTCTCTGGACAATGATTAAGCTCTCCAAACTTCAAGATGCCCTCTATGGAAAAAGCAGGAAATGGTACACAAACTACATCAGATACCCACTCCTTTCACAAAAACAGGAGCCAATGAGACAGAGGGCAGACTGAATAACACCGGCTTGAAATGATTGACTTTTTGTAAGTTCTCTTGAGCTGACCTTTTTATTACCCTATTCAGCTATGTCTCTCTCAGCAACCTTCCTGCTGTTCCCCTCTCTTTACTGACCCAGCCCTGGTTATCACAATACGTAGCATTCTTTCCTTCCCTATATATTATTAGTCAGGAAAATGAAAATATAAACTAAAATAAAATGAGTAGGGATCTGGGATTTTCTGAAGCTGAGTACAACAACTTTCAGTATCTATGGACTTAGATATGAGCTTAAGGTACACAAGTGTATATGCAAGTCCTCATTTCCATTCTGTCTACATTAGCGATAGAGTGGGCTTATGGTAGTTGGCTAATAAAACTCTTGAATGTGGGCTGTTTGATGGCAATATTTGGTATACTTTACCTTAATGTATGTGACTATATGTGTGTATATGTGTAATTTACTATATTACATGTTGTATGGATTTGTTTATTTATTTAAGATATTAACTTCAGATAAAAAGCATTCTTGACAGCTCCTAGTTTTATTCTTCTTCATCTTATTTTGAGTTAATGACATTCATTCTTGGGTGATAATAAACACTTTTGCACCCTGTTAGTAATCATCTTAGGGCAAAAAGCCTTTGCTTATTAGTTTGTTGTTTCTCTTCAGGGAATTCTTTTCTAGGATTCCCATTAAACTGTTTCAATTCCAGGACTCATAAGCCGAGGTCAAGGAGACTGAATAATAAAGGTCATCACATGCCCTGATCTTCATGATATAGCTTGTGTTTTACTCATGAACTTTTGTCTAATTGTGAACCACTTTTTCTGAATTACAGAATGAGATGGATGAATGAATGATAATAATTTGGCAGGTTCTAATGCAGAGCCCAACACACGAACAGATTGGAAATATCAAAGATGGGGAATAAGATGTGGGAGAAGTTACTATGGGTTGAGGGATTGGAGGAGGAAAGATGAATAGACAATCTTGAGTGTAGACATGGATGGCAAGCTGAGCTGGCTGGCCACCATGTAGGACATGGGGGCTGCAGAAAAAAGAGTTATGCCTGCAGATTGCAGCATTCTTATGGCATGAGCAGAATTGTCTTCTTGTGTGTTTAAAAGATGAATGCAGTGTGGTGGCCAAAACAAGTGATGATGGGCATGTTTTCATTCATCAGAATACAGCTTGCTGGAGGAGGCAAGAATGGGTTAATTGGAAAGAATAAAATTATCTAAAATGTAGTGCCTACTGGATACAGTGTAATTGGCTCTCTCTGGCACATCAGGCCATGTTGCCAGGTGCTGGTGTTGGCAGGGAGTGGGTTCTCAGTTAAGCACATCTATTCACTTCTTACCACCAGCACTGCTCATGCTCTGGTCTTTGGCCAAGATTATTGCAATAACCTCCTAACAAGTTCCCCTGCTACTCCTCTTGCCCTTTTACAATCTACTTGCCATATGCCAGCCCAAGATATCCCTTCAATTTTTTTTTTTTTTTTTTTTTTTTTTGTGGTATGCGGGCCTCCCCCTGCCGTGGCCTCTCCCGTTGCGGAGCACAGGCTCCGGACGCGCAGGCCCAGCGGCCGTGGCTCACGGGCCCAGCCGCTCCGCGGCATGCGGGATCCTCCCAGACCGGGGCGCGAACCCGGTTCCCCTGCATCGGCAGGCGGACGCGCAACCACTGCGCCACCAGGGAAGCCCCTTCAATTTTTTAAGTTACATCACTCTTCTGCTCAACAAACTCAAATGGTTCCCCCTCACTCCGTGAAAGCCAAAGTTCTCATGGCTTATAAGGTGCTGTATGTTCTGCTTTCCCCACTCCTTATTGTTTTGACCTTAAATCCTACTTCCCTTTCTTGAGTCCTTTCCCTCCCATCACAGGTGGCTCCTCACTATGTCTCCAACATACAAGGCACAGGTCTTCCTCAGGGCCTTTGTACTTTCAGCTCCCTCTCTGTGGCATGTATTTCTTAAATAGGTATATATAGGCTTCTGTACCTCCTCAGGACTAAGGTTAAGTGTCAGCTTCTCAGAGAGGTCTCTGGGCTTCAATCTCTAAAACTACATGCCTCATTGGTACTCAAAATCCATTCCTCTAACTAAAATTATCTCTATAGAAATTATCAACTTCCAATGTACAAGCATGTATATATATGTGTGTGTGTATTTATTTTGTTTAATCCTCTATCTCTTGAAACATAAACAGAAACTTTGTCTGTTTTATTCGTTGATTTATTGTAGCACCTAAAAGTGTCATATATATTATGTTCTCAATACATAGTACATATTTGTTAAAGGAATGACTCCCTTTAATAACCACTGGAGATGCCATCAATTACTATTTTATTTCTTTTAAGTTACACACACATATATCCTAAGACATAATCTTTTATATATGTATATAATCTCACATATGTTTATGTGTGTATATAACTTCTGTTTAATCAGCTAGAAGAGAAAAAGTAACAAAAAACAGTGAAAAGGAGAGAATAAGAAAAAAGAAAGAGAAGTGTCAACATTAAGAGGTACCAAAAGAAGAGAAAATTTAAAGGAAATCCCAGAGAATGACTATGGGAGAGACACTGGCTTAAAAGCCATAAGGTCATCAATCATCTTTAAGAGGAGATTTTTAATCTTTAGCAGGATGGGAGCAACTCATAAAAGGGTTTAAAAGTTAAGTGGAACCGGGGAAGAGAGCCAGGGCTTCTTGGAGAATTGGTGATTCCAATTCTGGGGCAGGAAATGTACCTTTAGCATCCTATCATACCAGAAATTAACCATGCTATCACAAAGTAGTTGAAGATGATCCCATTGACCAAGGGTGAGACAATTTGTACATTAATAAGAATAATAAATATGGAGTAAAGCACATTAAATATGATTATATACATGAATTCATAATGAAAACAAAATGAGCAAAGAAACTGGTCATATGGGGAGATACTAGGGAACAAGCTCATTATTTTGAAACTGATAAATGAAGAATCAGGCATTTACATTGACTTTTTGATACTAACTATAAAACTAGTAACCCGCATATGAGATGAAGGGAATTTTCCCTTTATAGAAATTTTCATCTGATAAATGAAGAAAACACTATGAAATTAGGAGTTGTCATTTTGAAACTTTTTTTTTGAACTAATTAATCTAGGTACTGATCATCAGGAACCGTTAATAAAAAAAAAAAAAAGAGATAATCAGACATTATGTGTTTCCCAATGGAAGAACATACTACCTACCAATGAAGTAGTCTTGCCAGAAGAAAGAAAACTGAATGTTATCAAGCCTCTATAAACAGCTACCCAGTTTACAGAGGAACATATTAATTAATCTGCACCATGGGAAGGTAATCAACAAAATGCAGAATGGGGGAAATTTACAGAACAAACAACCGAATATTTTCAACAAGTAAATCACAAGGTTAAATAAATTGAGCAGAACTTAGAAAAGGGACTTAAAGAAACATTGACCAGTTGCATTGTGTGGATTTTATGTGGACCCTGATTCAAACAAATAAAAACTCATAAACGTAAGGAGGCAATGGAAATTTGAACAGAGTGGATATTTGATGTTGTTAAAATGTATTGTTAATTTATCTTACGTGTGATAAGGATAAATGCATATCATTATCTCTTAAAATATTTATAGTTGAAATCATATGATGTCTGATATTTTCCTGACAATTCACATCCTCTCTTTTCCTCAAAACCTTTATCTAATATGCTAAGCTTGTATTTGCCAAAAGCAGAGGCTGAAATGAGGATTGTGTGCAAGTGGTATACTAAGAAAACACTCTCAGGAGAGACCCATAAGTTTGTGTAAGCAGAAAGGGGGAGAGGAAAGAACAATACCAGTGAAAGAGCAAAACTTACAGATAAAAAATATAATTTAATATTAAACTATATTTATAGCTTTCCTTCCTTTCCCCAACTAGGTTGTAATCTCCTTGACAAATAAAAAAATTTTTTTTTCCTGATAATTTTTTTGTACTCCTGGAGGCCTTTCCATAAGAGGTATTGAGTAGTATTTCTAATGTTAAGTAAGCATATATCTTTAATTGGGATTTTTGTTTAGTTTTATAATTGTCTTTCTTCAAAATAAAACCCTCTTACCTTTCTTACCCATGTAGCACTAGTGTAAAATAAGTCTTTACTATTTTCCACTGAAATTACTAAAGAGGTCCCTTAACCAATATCCCTAAAGATACACAGCCCACAGATAATTTTCCTTCTTCATTGTCATTTCCATACTGAAATGAATTTTATAAAAATTCAAAGAAAAAAACTCCTTAAGTGGGCATGCATGATCCTCTGGAATCAGGAATCAGCCTCACTTTCTATCTTTATCTTCCAACATTTCCCCATCCAAACCATTTTTTTCAGTCAAGTAAGTCTATACACTATCTCTTGAATATACTTTGGCTTTTTCCACTTTTGTTTGCTGCTTCAGTAAAAATTAAATAAAGTATATGCAAAGGGACTTTATCAAATTTTAGTTTGGAAAATAAAAATCTTCTTGTTTCTACGTCTTCTAGATGACAATTGACAGGCAGATCCTCCGCTGTTTACCTACTGAGACTTTTTTTCTGTTGTTGAAACTTTTTGTTAAGCTGCTGAGCACAGTGTAATAAAATTGTGAAATTAGATGAACTCCCATTATATACATAATATTCAACCTCATATGAGCCTTTTGAAATGCTCAGCAATTATTTGTTTCTCTTGGGTTTCTTCCACTGTGTCAATTTTTTGTCAATGTTCTCAGGTACCAATATACAGACAATACTTCCATCTCTAGAGATGATTATCACTAACCAACAGGAAGTTCACAATTCTGGGATTAATGTCTTCTAATTTCCCTCAAAATCCCCTGTAATAATTAACCCTTTGTTCTTACCTACTTTGCAGAAGTGAAGCCTGAGGTGAGGATTGTATGCAAGTGATTTACTCAGGAAGTGCTCTTAGGAGAGACCCATAAGGTTGTAGAATCAGGAGAGTGAAGCCAAGTGAGAACAAATTCCAGCCTCAGCCGGATTCTGCAGAGAATCACAGAAGTATTAATTATACATTGAAGAGTATTTAAACCATCGATCTGGAAAAGACTCATGGTGTCTGGAAATGGGAAGTCTGCAGGAATCCAGAGAGGGGAGCAGTCAGCTTCATGGTCATAGGGTTTCAAAGTGTGTGAAGAGTGTGACCTTAGGAGTCAGAGAGGTGAGGTTTAAATTGTAAATCCTGGCTCCTCTACTTACTGGGCATCAACATTCTCATCTGAAAAATGGGGATAATAATAGCACTCACCTCATAGAATCATCATGGGAATTAAATGAGGAAATAAAATTATAAATCATTTAGAACAATGCTTGGGTCAGAAGGCTTGAACAAATATTAGGAATGATTGGTAATAGGTACTTTAATTGATAGATGTCCTGAAACATAAGATCTGTTTTTAAGGACCCACAAAGTCAGTAATAAATATAAGTAATAAAAAATATACATCTGAGCAGGCAGATAGCTGTTATGAAAGAGTTCAACCAAAAAAATGGGGACTATCTTAGGTAGTTTCCCCAGGTAGTAAACTCTGAGATGCTGATTTGCATATATGAGGAATACTCATGGGAACAGCACCTGTGAAGGCCAAGAGAAGCAGAAATGGAATCTTTAGTAATACTGGGGAGGCAACATGGGAACACACTTTCAGGGAGAAAATATGTGAAAATGAGGCACAGACTCAAAACACTCCTTGAGGGCTTCCCTGGTGGTGCAGTTGTTGAGAGCCCACCTTCCGATGCAGGGGACACGGGTTCGTGCCCGGGTCTGGGAAGATCCCACATGCCGCAGAGTGGCTGGGCCCATGAGCCGTGGCCGCTGAGCCTGCGTGTTCGGAGCCTGTGCTCCTCGACGGGAAAGGCCACAACAGTGAGAGGCCCGCATACCGCAAAACAAACAAACAAAACAACAACAACAACAACAACAAAACACTCCTTGAGTAGAGGCAGCTGAATCCCATGATCAATTATATCAAGAGGGAACTTAAAGCCAAGTACAAGACAAAATTCTAATTGCTGTATGCAGAGTTTTAGGTAAGAGTAGAGAGAACATGAAGGTTAACTTGATGATATAGACTGAGTTATCTCATTTAATTCTTATAACAACCCTATAAAAATGTGGTTAGTCCTCATTTATATATGATAAACCTTAGGTGACATTTAAGTAATATGTCCAAATTAACACATCTATTAAGTGGAAGAGTTGTGACTAAATTCGAGATCATTCTAACTTCAGGGCTTGAGTTCTTAACTTCAGTGCTGAAATTTTAGTCTTAAGCTTTTAGGGCTGCAAAAGAATTATCATCAAGCACCTGACCATTAAGTTCCTTAAGGTCATGGCCTGTTGATAGAATACATCCAATATGAAAACTCTCTCCTCACACACAAAGTCACAATACACTACAGTTAGCATGCTGCCCCAAGCATTAAACACTTTTAGTGGAAATCCAGGACAAATGCAGAATTATTAAAAAGTTTTTGTTACATTTGTGCCATAACTCAGCCTCCAACAGAGCTGAAAGATACGAAGCTGAGGTTCCTGTTTGTAAAAGTGTGCTGACAGTGGGTTCCGAAGAGGAAAAGCAACATGCAGCATAGGATTGGTCAAGTCCATTGGTCTCAAGCACAGAAACAAAGAAGTATGGATATAGCAATATTTTTTGCATCACTGGTCATTGCTTATATGTCAGCAAGCATGAGACTATTTCCATCCGGCTACCGTATTAATGCCAATTTAGGGACAGAATGAGAGTAATTGGCTCAACATGTCTGTAATCACTTGTTTATCTAAGAATAAAACACTGAGAGGCATGTTGGCAAATTAAATGAAAATGAATCCTGTTCATAATCGAATAAAAATGCAGTACCTCCAAAGAATGTTCTTGTATTGAACTTTCCTCCATGCCCTAATTAACTGGCTCGAATGTTCATTTTATTCAGTTTTTTGAAATGTAGGATGTTCCATTTAATGACAAATCAGCATTTTATTTAAAAACTGGAATACTGTTTCCAGATGATCTCAATACTACAGTGGGCTCTCAAGGCTGCCTCCTTGAAGTAGCTCCCAATGTGGAAACTGGGCAAAATGCACCTCAAATCATGTTTTATCCGAATTTTTATGTAAATGAAATTTTAATGTAAACTACATTTTATGTAAACTACAATTTCTTATGTAGTAAGAAATCTCTACCCATAAAAAAACAAACAAACAAACAAAAAAACCCCAAAAGTTTGGCATATCGACTTGAACATAATAGATGTTTAACTAATTCTTATTATGCAACATGAATACAGGGAGAGTATGAATTTAGCAATCAAATTAACATGAATAAAATTCCAATTGCAAAATTTATTAGACATCACATAGCTATTTAACTTTTTATCTGTCAGTTTCTGCACTTAGAGAATCTATTCTAGTGAAGAAGATGAGAAATAAGGAATTTCACATGTGAAAGAGTCTAAAATTATACTTTACACAAAATAGCCACATTAACCCTTTTTATCTTTGAATAAATAATTTTGAAGCTGAAATTCTTTCAAAAACAACTGTTAGCTATTATTGATTGTATTGCCAGATTAATAAGGAAGTCTATTGGAGATGGTAGCAAAGCTGACATGTTTTCAATATGGAAAGACAACCTCAGAATAGGGATGGTAGTAGGGGTTTAGGAAGCTGTTTTCTATTAAGTTCAGGAGGCTTTGAGAAAAATACTAGAGACAAAATGCCTTCCAGAATGATTCATCTTATTTTATATGCCCTGAAATATACCAGATATTTCAGTGTTTAATTTTAAATATGAAATTTTATTCAATTTATATTTTAAAAGTTATATATAATCCAATAAAGGCATGAAGAACTGGATGACTGAATAACTGGATGAGTGTCATAACTGAGCCTGAAAAGTGAACTTGACAGTACCATTAGTTGTAAAATTCTTAGCCATTTACTGAAACCATTCTGGGTTGTAATTCCTACAAGTCTGCATATTACATATTCTGATAATAGCATAAGAATCTATTTAAGAAAAAAATAAATAAAGTTGAGAAAGAAGACAGTGTAAATCAATTTGAGTGACACCACATACATCAAGGTGACATCAATCTTTATTAAGTCACTACCAGGCTTTTTGTGATTATTTTAGTCAACAAAGCATACAGTTTCAGGCAGAACTGTGCTGCACTCCTGCTTGTATATATCAAGCATATGCCATAGTATCATAATATGATCTCTCTCTACCCACATTAGCAAAAATTAACATTTGCTTAATGAATTATATCATTAAAGACACACTTCTCTCCAGTTCCTATGGCATTTTTTTAAAGATAGAAATTTCACTAGAAAATTAAAACAGCTAGTGAATGTTTTCCAGTTTTCATCTAAGAACTGTGATAACTATCTCATATTACAATTTTCAAAGAGTATGATAAAGAATGATCTTGTACATATTATTTATATAGAAGCCCCCTGTGCATTTTTTATTAAAGGAAATTGGATGTTTAAGCAAAAAACAATTGTGAAGGAACCTTGAAATTCAGTCAAAAGAGTTTGAATACTTTTCTATACACAAGGTAAGTGAGGAGAAATGAACTTAATATCTTTGTATTAGAATAAATTAAATATATTTATTGTCAGTGTAGGTGCTACAATGTAGATAACAGCTGGGATTCAAATATAATTGAGAAATTTCAAATAACATTTCTATTTCATACCAAGAAAAAAGAGAGAGAGAAAAGCAATCTTAATCTACAGTAGCTTTAAAAGAACAATGTGGGATTTCTGGAATGGCAAATTGAAAAAATTGACAAATTCTCCCCCTCGAAACAATGGTAAAACCTGGAAAAACTGTCAAGAATAAGTCCATTTAAAGACTGAAAATTGACCAAAATCATACAATAAATGAGAGGCATGAGTTTAAGGAAATGAACTGAGTCTCAGTAAATCCACTGGGGTCTATGGAATTTTTTAGCCCAAGACTGCTTTGTTCTTCCCCATCCTAGCTCTATTGTCCAGAAGTTCTACCTGGGAATGCAGGACATGTTTTATATTCTTTACCCATCCAAAATTAATCATTATTTTTATTACATATATCACTGTCAATAATTACTTATGTTTATTATTATTATGTTTATTATGTAATTGTTGCTCCAAACTGCTTTTTATATTTTTTCATTATTTCTGAATTTAATTTCTCTCTTTCTGAAGTTGAGAGTTGGTATATTTTTCAGTTATGAATAATAAAACAAACCCCCTCATTTTTGGTTAGGTTGAAAATAACTAGACTCTTGACCTCAATTTTTTTTGAAAATGATGGATATAGTTCAGTTATCATCTACTTTTCTCTTTGGTATTATTTAAGATTTTATTTTTAGTTTTTGGTATCTTTAGTTCCATTCCAAAGTGTCTAGATGTGGTTATGCTTTTGGTGTAGTTCTTGAATTGGTATGTTTATTTAATCTCAGGTTATGAGATTTATTATTTCTTGAAATTTCATCTTTGTATATTTCTTGAGTATTGCTTCTTCACCATTCTCTCTATGCTCTCATTCTAATATTACTATAAGACAAACTTTGAATCAAGTAATTTATCCCCAGGTCTATTCATTTATTTTTTCATATCTTCCATCTGTTTTTAACTGTGTTGTATATACAAATATTTACACAAATCCAGATTCTAATTAACTAATTCACACAGAATTGTGTTTGATATGCTATTTTTAACCTTCCATTGAATTTTTAATAATAAAGACTATATTTTAATTTATATAAATTACATTTGACCCCTTTTCATATATACTATTTATTCATAATAATTTGAACCATATTACCTTGGCATATCTTTCAAAATTTTCAGATTTTTCTGTTATTTCTTGTCCTTAGAAAACAAATTTTTCTGCTGATTTAATCTGATCATTTTTACTTAAAGTTATTGTCCTTTTTTAATATATTGTGGGCTCATCTTCTGCCTGATTTGCCTTTTTCTCATGGTGGTTACATCTACCCATCTAAAGTCATCTACCTTCCATGACTTTAGCCAATGTTTATTTGTTGTTTCTTCCTAGGCCCAAGAAATATCAACAGTTTCACATCAGCTTTATCATCTGTCTATCTATCTATCTATCTATCTATCTATCTATCTATCTATCTATCATCTATCTATCTATCTATCTACCTATCTTTTATGCATTTATTTTAACTTAAATGATGCCCATGAGCACACAGATTGTATAAATTCAGACACCATGCTGAATAGAGATGTGGGCTTAGTTTTTCAATGTCAGGAAACAACACACACCCTCCCCCCTCAATCCTATACACATTTTCACACAGACATTGTTTTTTGGCAAACTCTCTGATTCTCTAGGCCATTAAGTGGTATTTTTAGGTCTATTTTCTTACAGCTTATTGGAACTATATGCATAATCTTGGTGTGTGAAGGAAAATAAATTCCAAATTTTCAGCTCCGTTTTGGCTAAACCGCTGGCTTTTTATGACAGTATGGGTGCTAAAATTCCAAACTTGGTTAGTGCCTTTTAGTAATGTCAAACCAAGATACTTGCTGATGATTCCAGGTTTGATTTCTTTTTTATCATCTTAAGACTTAGATATTTCCATTTTCTTCTCTTCTTTTTTCTCCTCTCCTTTATTTCTCCTTCTTCTTTTCCTTCACTTCCACCTCCATCTGTTTGACTTTATCTCAGCTATTATTAATTTGTTTTATTTTATTTTTCCTTATATGTGTTTGTGGCAGAGCCAGGGTAGATTTGAAGCACACCAACTCATTCCATTATGTTACATGGAAAACCTCCCATAAGTATTATTTGATTACATTGTTAAAGACACAATATTTACCTGAGCTAATATTAGAATTTTTTAGTTGCTTTTGAATTCTTTAATTGATTTATTGTCCCACCATTTCAGTTGGATTACGAATTGGTGACAAGAAATTTTCTACCTCGCAAACATAGACTCAGATACATATACATTCTTTCTCCCTGAACTCCCTTCTCCCCCTATTTTCTTTCTCTCTCTCCTCTCTCTTTCTTTCTCTCTAAGTTTTTGTGTGTGTAGTCAAGGCCACCAAAATCTAGTGGGAGAGATTAAGACATATAAATCAAAGGCGTGTTAAGCCTGGAAAGGTTTTTATTGACTCTTGGATATCTAATGGGACCTGTATCTATCAGAGATACTTACACATAAGTGTAGGGCCAAGGAAGACTTATTAAAAACAATACATGCATTTAACACATAAATTTAAAATGTTTGGCAGACTCCTAAATAAAACTTAGCATTGGGGAAACCACTTCCTTTGCAGTGGAAATAAAAAATAAAATGAAATAAGATCAATATGTGCATGTTCCTGACAATGTTCTCTGCATTTCACAATTCTGGAAAAAGAGTTTCACGAACTGGCCAGTAGGGCTTTCTTTTTACCTATTTATTTGAGGTTATCAAAATCATTCACACATGTTCTCAGTGGTCCCTAATAATGAGCAATAGATACACATCTGTATTTGTCTTTCTAGTGTTTTTCTCTTTTTTTTTTTGGTAGCCTCATGGAATGACATAATAAAGCCTGTGTTACTCTATCTCTCTAGCATTTAAAATTTTAAAAATGAGAAATACTTATTGTTGAAATTCAGTGATCTCTTTTGTCTTTAAAATACTTATAAATCAGAAATAGAAATGTAAAACCATAGATATACTTATCATTGATTGAATAATTTTCAAATAAATTTACCAGGAATATTTCTTCACAGCTTTCCTGAAATTTTATATCACTAACCAAGAAAAATTCACTTAAATTGTGGATTCTCTGTTGGATTTTTATCTCAGAATAGATGACTGAGTTGGGCAAAAGTTCAATTTTTTAAAAAGGCAATATATTTTAAGAATAATATGAGATCATAAACTGCATTTAAAGATTGTCTCAGTGCTAAAGCTTTGAGGAAAATCCCAATGTCTCGGCTATTATTCATAAACTAAAAGAGAGTAGAGAAGTCAAGTAAATGATATAAAAATGCTTCTGTCTTGCTTTTAGCATCTCTGATATATAATTCTAGCCAGAGGATTCTCAACCACACAGTTGATATTGATTTGAGTATGTGATAAGATAACTGCCTTTATCCAAGAAAATAATTTTGTGTTGTAGTAGAAAAAGTGAGAGTGGTCTAGGTGATTCACATTTTCATCCCTGGGTCAAATCCATTGACTATTTTGTACTTTATTTCCACTGTGTTGAAAGTGGAAGTTTTCTTCATGTTGTTCTCTATTGGTCAAATGAAAAATGTCACTAGGATTTTAAGGACTCATAATCATTTAAGAATGTAGGGTGCATTTGTTTGATCATAGTGTGTACCACAACTGATATTTTGCACATCAAATGCTTCATAACTGTCCACTAAATGCCTGTTGTAGTCCAGCAAATTTGCGAAGTACTACTGGAAAGTTGTAGCAAAGAGAAAAATTTAATCCTAGTATAATGTGAGTGTGTTTGTGTGTGTGTGCAGTATGTGTGCAAGTATATGTATATTTTTCCCCTTAACAGAAATTCAGGGGAAAATCCATGCTAAATTTTCTGGTATTGTTTGTAATAATAACCATAGGTCACAGGGAGCATCTGAACAAATTTATTTGAAGTAAAGTTGGAGAGGATACCTCAAGGTCTCCATTTTATTAGACCTGCAGAGAGTGATGAGTTTTACCTCCTCCCCCATCCTTTATGAATGAAAGTCTCTAGAGATATGAGTTCATGTTGCATCTCTTAAGATTGTGCTTTAGAATGAATGATGGGAGTCAAAGTGAGTGCCAAAGATAAAGGTAGTACTTGGAACCCAAATGTTAGGCCAACTAAAAGTTAAATGTCAAGTGCAATAGATCTTCAGCTCCCAAGGTGTCCTGTATTAGCTGTGAGGAGCATGTGCAAGTGAAGCATTAGTTCAGTTTAGGAGTAGTAGACAAGTACATTCATACACAGAGGTACATACTATAAGTACAAATATAACTCATTTTTCCTGAGTCAAATAAACTTTCAAGAATAAAAGTGAGCTAAAAATCACTGTGAAAAAAATGTACAGCTATACTTTTCCTTGTGAAATTTCCCTCTTCTCTCAATTCTTGCCAATAATTCTAGGATTATCTGATAAGTCTTTAGGCTAACTTATGCTTCTGCCTTTACTGGCACTCCCTTGCTTATTTCCTACTCTGTTCATTCCAGCCCAAATCAGAAACATACAAACAAACAAACTCTGCCCTTATCATAGTCATCTTGGTCTACCATAACAAATTATCATAGACTAGGTAGTTTAAACAACACACATATATTTTATTACATTCTTGGACTCTGGGTCAGGGTGCCAGCATGGTTGAGGTCTCTTGGAGGTCCTCTTTCTGGCTGACAGACAAAGCTATCTTCTTGCATACTTACACAGTGATGAGGGGGAGAGCTAGCTCTTTTCTTCTTCTAAGAGCACTGATTCCATCATGGGAGCTCCACTCTCATGAACTAATTACCTCCCAATGGCCCTACCCCCTAGTACCATCTTATTGGGGGTTAGGTTTCAACATATGAATTTGGGGGGCACAAATATGCAGTCAATATATCACTGAACATGCCACTAGTGTTAGGATCAATCAAAGAACACCATCATTGCCTATGTCAGCCAGGGTTTGCAACAGTCTTTGCATGTGTTTGTGAGTGTACGTGTGGTGTGCTTGCATGCAGGCATATGTGCATTTTGAAAGCACTGTCTTTCATTACAGGGGACCCTGCTGAATCATTAGGTCTCTTGCTGCAAAGTTCTTTTTTATAATTAATAAATGAATTATTGTACTTTCCTTACTTTAATATTAAGGGCTGAGCTAGAAGACAATGGGATGTGTAATCACTTGCTACCTGCCCCACCTGACTTATCTCACTCCCTTTGAGCCAAAGATATGTACTTCGTCTCTCGAGAAAAGTAATTTCTACAAATTTGGTTTGGATTTTATTCCATATACCAATAATATTCAACAGACATGAGGTTCAAGCTGTTACAATGATAAAAACATAATCCTGGTTACCAAAATTGATAATATAAGAACACATGATAGAGCTTACTACATTCCAAGCATCTTTTTAAGTGTTTTACACATATTTCACTTAAAATCTTTACAACAAATGTGAGATATTATTGTATCTATTTTAACAGATAAAAAAACTGTGGCATTATAAGGATTAGCAACTTGATTAAATATACATGGCTAGTGAAGAGAAGGGACCAGAATACCAACCTAGGAAATATGAAGTCAGAAACCAAAGTCTTAATCAATATGATATCTGCTTAAGGAATAGTCTAAAAATGGCCCCTCAATCTTAGAAGTTCATTAAATAATACTCTGGGTATGCAAGGATTTATTTAATGTAAATAAGTCTATTAAAACTCTAAATTTCTCCATAACAAAAAAAGAAAGAAAAATATATACAGTAAATACAAATAAAATGTTTATATACACATTTATAATTTTAATAAATGTTACAGTGCATTTCATAAAATCCATGTTTCCCCCCAAATATAATTAAAATAGTACTAAAGATATTCTTTAATAAAATAGATGTCTTTTATTTCTGTAGTCCCTATTTACTTCATGGAGAAACACAGGGTATTCGTTTTAGAATAAGAATTAGAAAAGAACAGGATCCTATCACCATTACTGTTGGGAAAAGTCATTTTAGCTGACATTACTATTTGTAAAAACATTTCAAATATTATATTTCCCTGTCTTCAAAATTAAAAAAAATACAAATATTCCAAACTTGCTAACCAAGCTGATTGCAAAACTAGCCTGCTAACCACAAAATTTTCCAGAAAGCTACACAGCCAACTATATTCTCTTCTCTTAATTTCACCAGGAAATAGTTTCTATTGCAACTTGTAACACTCCACTGACATATGTGATACAGTACAGTTGCTTCTCCAATTATATAAAAAGCTATGCTCCATAGACCCCAGGCGGTGCATGCTGCTCTAAGGTTTAATGTGATATACAGACACTCCTGAAGTGTCAAAGCAATGGAGCCTTTGCTTACAAACTACTTTCCAGTGTGAACTGGTCATTTCCTGTTCTACTGAAATAAAATATAATTTTATTTCTTCCCCAGGTTTGTCTCTTTTCACCACAGCTTCCAAGAAGAATAAATATTTTTTAAAATTGATATTATTTAAGACATAAGATAAATCAACAAAATATCTCTACATTAGAGAAATATGCAGAAGTAATCAAATCCCTATGCATAATATAAAGAATTTGAGAATTAAGTGTCATGATATTTATGAAACAAAATATTAATGCCCATGGAGAATTAGGGTGATTGTATTTGAATGGATCAATTTATCTCCAAATTAATTATTATATATAATATTTTTATAAAAAGAATTTAGAAGTTTTCACTATGTTCTTAAACAGTGTAGAAGTGAACTTTTGTTTCATTGATAGTTTAATTTATCTGTGAAATTTTGCTGAGTTTATTGCTTTTATATAATGTGGGGAAAGTTAAGAGAAAAGGGAAACTTCTCAGTTTCTCTTAAGGCCTATGATATATTTAGATTTGGTAAATATCTCTACGTCAAAAATAATAATTTGTTTTCTCCATATATTAACAATTTCATCCAGTATTCCCAATATATTTACCAGAATTGAATAAAGTACTCATAATTATTTTATGATACCCTGCATTCATATTTATTTTTATTCTTATCACTGTTTTTTGTGGTTTCTCCATTTTTAATGAATAGTTTTTCTAGCTCTTTATTTCTTTTACTGCTTTTCTGTTAAATCAGATTATGATTATGATTATGATTATTTTGGCCTCACAATGCACCTTTGGGGATCTTAGTTCACGACCAGGGATTGAACCCCCGACCATGGCAGTGAAAGTCAGGAATCCTAGCCGCTAGGCCACAAGGGAACTCCCAGATAATTATTATCTTTATTTCCTAGTTCTATTATTGCTTGATTTTCGATTTTATCAATTTCTGCTTTCGCTTAAACTAATATATTCCATTAAGTAATGTGGTGTTTTTTGAGCACTAGGTAAATATCAATACAATAATTCATTTACTTTAATTCTTTCTTACTTAGTTATGTATGCATTTAAGGTCATGAATTTTTCTGAATTTCAACGTTAACTTGTTTATTACATGAAATTTTGTCATCATTACTCTTTAGATCTGTGTTCTGCACTATGGTAGCCAATAGCTACATATAGCTATTCAAATTTAAGATAAATTAAATTAAATTTAAATTAAATTTTAAATTTAGTTCCTTCATTACATTAGCCATGATAGGTATGCTCATACCTACCACTTTTTAATTTTGTTTCATGAGAATGTATTCATACTATATTAACTGTGTAGTAAATTGATTGTTTCCCCTTTAATAGTATGTCAACTATATATTCCAAAGTTATTGAAGTGTAGTGAATGGCTCTGTGTCCAGCTCCAGAATCAGAAGGCTGCATTCAAATCCTGACTTCTTTATTTAACCAGTTATTTGATCTAGAGAGAGTGACTTAACATTGCAATATCTGTGAATGGAGATTCTCTAGTAACTTCATCATTAGGCAGTTGTAAATGTTAAATGTGATATTTATATTTTACTGTGCATATTTCCAGTTACAGTTCATACAACTGCCCAGATAAGGCTAACTTTATCCTTATTACTATTAACCATGTTGGTGTTCCTCAGTTTGTAACAAGTGCAAAGCATTCTATATAAACATAAGTCACACGACTATTTACTTACAACTTTTTTCATTGTTGAATACAAGTTGCTTGAGTTCTTGATATCAATTTTTAAGAATCTCTGTAAGTTGGGACATAATATTAAAATTGTTTCATAGAAAGTCTTTAATTAAATGTTTTGATAATTCCTTACCGTTTAATTATGCTTCCTGTGCCTCTTCCCTCTGGGCTTGAAAGTTTCCCCAATGGACAGAAAAACGCTCACCTCTGGAGAAACCCATTGGTGTGTCTGCTTGTGTAATAGTTTCTTACCTGTGGCCTCTCTATCAAACTAATCCTATAGGCATTCTTTCTTAGAGAAATCCCCCATACTTCTATTTTTCCTTGGCATGTATAGATTTCCTTCTCCTCCTTCTCATCTTATTCCTTCTCTTTCAACTTTGTAGTAATTCGAACACAATTTGAGAAAGTAGAAATATCTCTAACCAGAATTGTTAAGCTTGTAATTTCTCACATTTTTCCATAAAAAATTTTTCAATGTGTTTTCAGCTTTGAGGCTTATAAAAAAATTGACAGTTTTTATTTGATTAATACAAGCTGCTTTAAAAGTAGATTTCTTGCCTTTTTGCAACATCACAATAATCTTTATGTATTCTTTATACATTGTTTTAAGTGGTAGCATATGCTATTTTCTGCATGTAAGACTATCAGAATGGCTATTCTGATTATATTGACTGAATAGTTATCTCCCAAGAATTATCACCAGTAAATTTAGTTGACTGATTATTTTGCCCTCACATCCTTAATTCAAACTAGTTTTTATTCATAGTTGTTTTACTGTCAGATACATATCAAAATGGCTGTGTCTGCTCAATCTGATAAACTAACAGCACTTTATATATCATATTCTGCTTTGAGTTTTTGCACCAAAAACAATTGCAAACGCAAATGATTACTGGTAGCATTTTCCATGTGAACCTACCAAATAACATGAGTGTAGTTATTTGAAAGACATGTGAACATGGCAATTTATAAGTGTATACTTAAAGGTACTATTAACGTTCATTTGAGCTATAACTGAGTTCCCAAACTGTGCTTTACTCAAGATGAGTAATACAATATCTGAATAAAATAAATCTCATGGCGTGATCTTATAAAATGGAGGGCTCTGAAATGCAAACTTCTCGGGTTATACAGTTTATTAAAATGGAAGTAATTTAAAACAGTCTGTTTTTTGTTAGTCTTTAAATATGCAGATAAGAAAGGCCATTCAATTCGTTCATTTTTATTTATGCCATTTCCAGATGGAACATAGCTACTCATTACAAATTCATTTTCACTTTTCAGCCTCTTCACTTTGCATCTTAGCTTTTGCTTTTTAGCATTGTAGAACAAATTGATGCCTAAATATTACAAATTGAATTTTAACTATGATAACTAATCCTAACACAAGATGGTGTAAATTTAAAATCTCCGACAATGAAGTATTTTTTTCAAGTTATTGCCTTTTGCAGTTTAGCCTAAGGTTTTTAATGATATCCACTTCAAGAAATTTATAATGAATTTAAATAAATGATTCACAGATGAAGAAAGAATTATGTTTCATATGCTCTCACATTTCACCTTGAATTGGAAAAGACTTTATGACTTTTTGCATTGTTAAAATGAAGTAGCTCTTTTGTTGTTGTTTTTGTTTAAGGAAGTATCATGATTTTTTTTTAATCAAGTAAAAGGTATCCAATTTTCACAATTAGAGGAATTTTTCAGATGGGATTCTAATTCTTCGGTAGAGATGTCCTATCCAGATAGTTTGTTATAATATACTAATATCAATGAGCTCCATTAATAAAATTAAACAAACCCCAAGATTAGACTGGACACTAGGAAATTGGAGAATATTACACTCCTTTACTTGTTCCTTTTAATTAAATATCAAAGCTTAATACAAAGGAGTCAAATCATTTTTACCAATTATGATTCTTTATGACCTGTGAAAAAAAGCACTACTTCTGTTAACATTTTTCATTCATTTAATCAATAATTATTGAGTATATTCTAAATGTCAAATGCTATTTCTTCACCTATACAGAATTTGAAGATTTAAACTGAACACAAACATATATCTCTCTGCTAGCCATTGTTCACAACCTCATCCAGAGCCACACTTCTTGAAATTGTTTTTATTTGCTATCTTTGCCTCTTATATACACTCTTCAACCCATTCCATCACGGAAACTACAAGGGAAATGTTTCAAAAAAAGAAATACTCAAAACTATCAAAAGTGATAGGTCAATTAAAGATAAAGGTCAAATTACATGTTGCTCAAGCTAGATAATTTCAGTAGACTTGTAAGTGGTTATTTTTCATACCACTTTATTATTCGTTATTTGTTAAATACTCTCCAACCACCTTCTTTCCCTAATATCCTAAAAAAAAAATTTTTCCTGTTCATCTTTACTCAGCATAGGACATCTTTGAGATCAAAAGACAACCAAGTAACCAGTTAAATCCAATCCCAGTTGTCTGAGCTGGTACATAAAACCTTCTCTGGAAATGTATTGTTATTGATACATTCAGTCTGATCCCACGTGATTCATTATTCCTGGTTTGGCAGCCTCAGAATATATTCCCATATATTTTCTCCATATATTTGCCAATATAAACTAGTAAAATTTTGTAATTGTTCCAGTTGTTAAGCTTTCTTCTCTGAAGTTAGACTTTGAGATCTTACTTTCCACCTCAACTGAGATATAGCTATTGTTATATGTCTGGAGGCAATGGGGAAGTGACCAGAGGACATTTGACTTCCCAGTAAAAGGTCATTTAGACAAGGCAGGGAGAGTCTCATCAGGCAGAGATGGACAGGCTGTGTCTTCTGGCCAGCATCACTGAGCTTGGCTGTAGGGTTCAGATTCTCTGAGTCATGCAACTACATTCTCAACTATATGCAACTTTTATTTCTTATAGTCCAATTTTCTTTTTTATTTTTCTGGTTAATATCTGAAGCTTTACTTAAAAGGCCTGGTGAGACTGTGATTTCAAATTAGCATGTAACAAGAAGAACTTTGAATTTGGTTTTAGGATATGCCAGACAAAAATGTGCTGGGGTCCTTTAATACAGGAAATATCATTGGAGATATCGAACTTTCAATTTGCTGTATTTATTATTTGTAGTATAAGCAATGACATGTCTCTCTCTTATCCTGCTGTAGCTATTAATACATCCCATAAATTTATGTATTTTCATTTAGTTTTAAATATTTTCTATATAGTAAAGTGTGTTTTTAATCTTTTATTATCTTTTTACTTTTAACTTTTCTGTATATTTATGATTAGACTGTGTTTCTTGTGAATAGCTTGTAATAGTTGATTTTTTAAAATGCAGTTGATTATCTCAGTCCTTGGTATATATGTATATATGTTGCTCATTTACATTTAATGGAATTAACGATATATTTAATTTATTTTATTTTATTTTTTTATCAGAGTATAATAATGACATGTCTCTCTCTTATCCTGCTGTAGCTATTAATACATCCCATAAATTTATGTATTTTCATTTAGTTTTAAATATTTTCTATATAGTAAAGTGTGTTTTTAATCTTTTATTATCTTTTTACTTTTAACTTTTCTGTATATTTATGATTAGACTGTGTTTCTTGTGAATAGCTTGTAATAGTTGATTTTTTAAAACGCAGTTGATTATCTCAGTCCTTGGTATATATGTATATATATGTTGCTCATTTACATTTAATGGAATTAACGATATATTTAATTTATTTTATTTTATTTTTTTTATCAGAGTATAATTGCTTTATAATGTTGTGTTAGTTTCTGCTGTACAACAAAGTGAATCAGCTATATGTATAAAAGTATCCCATCCCTCTTGGACCTCCCTCCTATCCCCCCCATCCCACCCGTCTAGGTCATCACAGGGCACAGACCTGAGCTCCCTGTGTTATACCGCAAATTCCCACTAGCTAGCTATTTTATGATTTTATGTTGTGAGTCCCACCTGTTTTCTATTGTTTTTCCTTTCTAACTTGATTATTTTTATCATTGTTTTTCACTCCTCTATGGCTTATAAAGGCATATTTAACTTATCAAAGCCACAATTATCTTTGCTTTCTCTTGTATAGTACCATAAACTGAGAATATTTTAGCAACTATTTCTTGTTCTCCCAATTAATAATTATTTATTGTATATTTAAAACTTTTTTTAACCTAATGAAGTGTTCTTCTTCTGTACCATTAATATTCCTCCATAATTAACTACATATTTACCACTTTTTTTGACCACCATTCTTTCTTGCATCTTAGACCTTCCACCAGCTCATCAGAAGTTGTACTGTTTCAATGACATTTTACATATTCTTACTGCTGCAAAGTAACACTACATAGTGATTAGTCCAGGAGTATTTTATATTAATTTCATAGATGGCTCATGTACACTAAATTCATAGCCATGAATTCTCAGAGATTTTATTTTACCATCCATTGTCTTGAGACACAAGCCTGATATCCTGTCTGTACGTGGCACTAGTATTTCAAACTCCCTGATTACTGAAGACAGCAATCAATCACAGAGCAGCTTAAGACTCATTGCTTCTGGTAATTCTTGTGTTTGAGTTTTTTGTCCCCAGGGCTCAGCTGTGTCTTTGAGGACTTGTATCTTATTATTTTATCTATGTTTTTTAGCTTTTTTTGTGGCCCAAGTTGTTTTTTGTATATAAGTTCTCCAAAATGATAGAATTGTAAGTCAATGAATTTTTAAATTATAATTGCTTTATGTGGAAGAAGTTGCAGTCCACATTCTTATTTAAATTTTTACATTTCGTTCTTTAAATATATCCCGTCCATGACATAGTAACTGAATGTAAGGGAGAAGACGGTACAGATCCTCATAATATTCATAATTGGAAAGAAGTTTTGAAAGAATTGTGATATTTTTCAGTGCACTGTGCTATTTTATAATACACTTATAAAGCATTCTATGCACTATAAATATTTTGTAATTTTGATTTGATTTTTTTACAGCCTATGTATAATTACTTCATCAAGAAAGCAACAAAATAAATACCTGATTTCATACCTCCTAACCTCTAATTATATAATGAGTTGTTATTATAATTTTTCTGAAGGTGACATATCATTAGTTTTAAAGTGAAAGTCATTTAATACATGTGCTTAACACACTTTTTTTTTTTTTCCTAGCAAGACAGAAACATACTTTTTGGTGATAAAAGACAACACTATAAAGTCACTTTGGAAATAGTGAAGAAGTCTTGAAAATTATGGTGGAGGAGATTTGATTGCAATGGCTTAGTGCTTCCTGACCTTTCATTTACTCATATCAGTTCCTGGACATTTGTTGTGCATTCCATACTAAATAAGGCCAATTTTAGTTTTAAAATTGATATGCTGTTTTACACAGTGGCCTGACTTTATATTGCCAGTAGTAATAGATTATTTTCACAGTGACTCTGTGGCTAGTTTTTGTTTGTTTGTTTGTTTGTTTCTGTATCACTCATTCATCTTCTCTTGAAGAATATAAATGCATCAGAGGTGCTGAATGCCATTAACAAACATTGTTATATTCTTGACATTGACCACTAACCTTGCTTACCATTGTGACTTAAAGTTTGAATTTTAGATAATGTATGGTGATCCTTTAATCCTATTTTCCTTTAGACTGCCCCCTAATGAGATACTGAGATTGATGTATAGCTTTCAATTTTAACCCTTTAAAAATCTATTACTTAATAAAGCAAATTAAAAAACTAGTATTAATAATGTCTTACCATCTTAGTGTCAAACAAAATTTAATCCATTTGATAATTCTAAAATATTCAGTATTATCCCACACTAAACATGAAGTCCTGGAAATAAAATATTATTTTCTATAACTTTCATTTCCTCTGGAACCATTCTTACTCTATATTCATCATTTTCAGTAGAAGATATATATCTGCTCACTCAACCTGAAAGAAAGTGTAAGGGTGAAAGAATATAGATGCAGCATTAATTGAATGAATACCTGTTGATTATAGATGGGCATCATAGAGAAGGGGATTTCTACATGAATTGGCTGAAATCTCTATCACTAGAGACTTTCAATCTAGTGAAGGGGGATTGACACACATAAACGGACATAAAGTAGAAAAGTATTGAGATCAGTCTATGAAAGGAGAGAGATTGATTCAGATAGAGTCCTCTTGTATAGCCTGAGAGCTGAACAAGTGTATTAAAAGCAGATGACCATGTATTAAACACAGGCTTGTTGAGTGTAGGCAGGATACCCTTCCTGCTGTCAATGTGACGTGGTTGTGTCTAAATATTTTTAATTTTTTTCTTAATTGAAATAATGTTTAAAATGTATACAGATATTCACAGTTATTTGGGAGCATAAGAATGGTATCAGAAAAAAGTTTTAGGCTTTTGAGTTAAAGGGGGTAATTGGTTTCCAGGGAAATATTTCCACATCTGCAAAGTCCTAGGACTGGGAAAGAGCTGGCACACTCAATCAGAGTGATATTTACATCAGATACTTCAAATACACCTTAACCTTCATCTCCAAGATTTTGTAATGGGGAAATAAAATAATCAATATGATAGTGCATATCATAGAATAAAAACTTGAGAGAAATACAGTTACAATTTGGGTGAGCAGTATCATTCAACATGTAGATTCTGAAAGCCATGGGTATCTTCGTACTTTTACTTGGAGTTATCATTGAGGAAGAGTGTAAGCAAGACTCACTTTCTCTGCAAAGCAGCATGGTAGTATGATGGTTCATTAAACCTTAATTAAGACCCCCTATAATGCAGACATATATATGACAGATGCATGAATAAATAAATGCACTGCAAAAAACTGACAATACTGATAAAAGGGAAATTTCCCTTTTGTGAGAGCAATCAGCTTAGCTGTCTCTTTAAGTAAAACTTGTTATTTAAACAGGATGTTCTGGAGATGTATGCATGCCGCTTCAGTGTAGTTCCTCTACATGTGTGCCCTGTGACATTAATTGTCATAATCCAGCGATACCTTCTGAATCATGGAGATGATCCGAATATCATAAAACTTTACTTCTACTTCATGGGTAGAAGAGATGAATGGTACAGAGGAAGATCTTTTCTCTAGCATGGGTAGGGAATTAATCAACTTGTTATTAATAGAAAATCTTAAGGTAGTTCAGAAGGCAGAGAGACATGAACTTACTGAAATAAATTTAATTGAAAACTAGACATAGTAAAAATTTTGGTGATGACTCTTCCGAAAAGGCAATCAGTATCTAATTAATAACTTTCAGATAATATCCAATATTCTGATTATCCGAGGTCTGCAGATTTAAGAAATTATAATAGGGAGTTCAAGAGTCAAATGTGTACTATAAAATTATAGTTACTAGCACAGCACCACATATATCCAGGCTCTAAATAAATATTTCTGGATAGGAACTTGATAGGATTGTCATTACCTAATATAATTATTTATTGAAGGAGGAAGTGGAAATGTCAAAAAAGTAGGTTCATAATGGATTTTAATCCATTTTTTCGTTGTTGTTCAGCCTCAAATGAAAGCTTTTGAATGATATAGTTAATAATCAGAAGCTGAATGCAGGCTTGATTATTCAAACAATTTAGGGCTTTGTTAATTCTCTTCAAGAACACTCTGATGTGATCATGAAATGCAGTTCAACTTACAAAGTTAAATATTAATAGAATATGTTTACAGGTGTAAAAATATGACAGTATCTCGATCAGGGTGCTATTTACATGAACGTGTTTGCTTTGTGAAAATTAATAAAAGCCTATATGCTTATGATTTCTGCATTTTTTGGTATGTATGTTATGCTTCGAAAAGGTTTTGTTAAAAATATTATGGTGCTATTTTTTGTCCATGATTCTAATATATGCTCCAGTTATTAATGAATAAAATTGACTTCATGGACATAATACGAGGGATGAGAAAAAGTGTATTGAACCAGAGAATAAGCAGATAGAAATCTAGATGTGAAGGATGGTATATATGTTGAAAGAGTTTTGATTAGACAACTTTGGAAGTTTTGTAAGTTTGAAGTTCACCAGGACTGCTTCTTTGCTGGTTAGGCATTCTTTCTTATATACGTACAGCTGTCTCCTGCTACTAATATGCGTAGTCTTCAGTAAATGACTTAATGAGCACTGTATGTATAAACAGGGGAGACTGTTTGCCTTTTGTGATTCTTATTAATTTAAAAGGAAGGTAATATAGTGACATACTGGCTTGCAAGTCATGTAGCTTGAATTTTGACCCACGTCAAATGCTAAATAGATGTATAATCTCGCATACAAAAATTCATATTCCTGAACTATAATTGAGTCACGTACAAAAAGGATGATTTATAAAACCTCTACTATATTTGAATATTATGTTATTATATTCTAAAAAATAAAGTGAAGGTTTTAATTACTGACTGAAAGAATATTGAATTTTTCTATCATCTTTTGGCTAATAAACACACATGCACAAACACAGTCAATGTATATAAATTTTAAAGAATAAATAAATGAATGAATGAGGCTAATGTGTTATTTGAAAATTGAAGAATCTCCTACCAATGACTCTTTTATGCATATAAAGTGTCTTGGATTGTGGAGTAACCTTTATATATATGTTGAGTCTACTTTATTTTAGGCTATATTATAAACTGTTCCCTTTCTTTCTTTTTATCTGCCTTAGAGTGAGAGATTGTTCTTAGAAGAAAGTTGAAATACTGACTACAATGAAGTTTAGGGTTATCTGTTGATTTTCTTTTTTCATTCTGTTTTTATCCAAAGATAAATGGATACTTATTTAGGTTTGAAACTAGTTATAGGAGAGCAGCAAAAATATAGACAGAGAATGTTTTCCATCAGTTCATGAAAATATTTGAATCTTCTCAGGATTCTTCCATTTGAGATTTAAACTTGGCATGTTTTTTATGATCTTTGAAATTTCTCATGTTTTAAAGACAGTGGTATCTCATATTATCAGATTCACATGTCCTTATACTTACCCAGGTAAACAAACACACATTTGTCATGGCATATGGCAAAGCCAATAAGAGATAGGATTTATGAACCATCATGGAAATTAGGATACCAGAAACAATGTGCTCATTTCATCAAATAATTTTGTGAATGTATACTTAAAGAAAAAGACTTTTTCCTGGTTAGAACACAGATCTGAATATTAAAATGCAGATGTGTTAAAATCAAGTTATCTGCCAACTGGGATGGTTTGTTCAAGTGATGCTATGGGGCAAAAATTATTATTTTATTCTCTATTTTAACAAAAAAACCAAACCAAACAAAAATCTCTGCTTCAGAGTTAAGAATGACTCAGGGCCTCCTAGGTTGAATTTTGGAAATACACATATTTTATAACAAGTGGAAAGAACATGCAGATCTTAGAATTATCCACCATCAACTCACAAAGAGTACTTAAAATTAATAACATTTTCACTTGCTATGAGAAGGGCTATTCTTTTTCTCAACCACTTTATTTTCAATGTATTGATCATTTGCCACTTTTATGGAATGGCAATTGTAATTCTGATTATGTGAGGAGGGTGGATGAGGAAAGAAGAATATTTGGGAAAAAATATTAGTGGTGGACAGTCAAAGATGAGAAAGTCTATTGCAAGACAAAAGGCATCAGGAATATCAGTATCTTACATATCATCTTCCCTATTTTCTTCTTCTTCTAACTTTCTCCATCATTAACATGGTTTTTAGTACCTGCATGTTGCTCAGTCATGATTTGTTGAATTATTTGGTGGTTATTGCATTCCAGATTCTGTACTGGATGGTAAGGTCATAAAAAAAAATTGCATTTGACATTTGTGTAAATGTAGTCCCTACCCTCTAAAATTTACATAGGAAAAGAAGAACATAAAAAAAATGAAGAAAGAATAAAGATGGTATCTAAATTAGACCAGGAGCTTAGGTTCTTACCAGACAGCCTGGTCCTCTTTCCTATGTACAATTTAGAGTTGGGAGAATTGTTGTGGATATCTGGGCATTAATAGACACCAACTCATTCAACCCAGTTTACTACATCCTAAGTGTGCTACACCTTGAGAAAGACAGATGTAGAAAACACGTTCTCTACTCACACTCTAATGAAATACAAACATGCAAAAGAGTGTACAGTAAAAGATAATAAGTACTATGATGGGGGAATCAAAGAGTGTTATGAGAAATGTTGAATAAACTTCTTCCCCAGCCTATGACAATTCTAGTGAGGCTTCCTAGAGGAGACAGTGTTTTAGAAAGATGAAGTTGCCATAAGAAAATCAGAGGAATTGTATTCTGGAGAAAGAGCACCATGTAAGAAAAGATACAAATATGGATTACAAATCTGTATTACATTTTCAAACTACTATGCATAGTCTGGGTTAAAAATGAAAAAGGAGTGTGTGAATTGGGAGTACTGAGTGTGAAGGCTGGATTGGAATATGGGTAGCTGACAAAGCACAGAATGTTTATACACCAAGGTGCATCACTGGATTTATCCTGAGGAGGGTGAAGAATGAGTAAAACATTTTAAGCTGGGGTGACATAATTTGATTTCTATTTTTTTTAAAAAAACACTCTTGTGGCAATTGAGAGGTGGTGTTGGGCATGGTTTGGAGGGTTTTAGAAAGAATACAAATCTCAAAGTAAAAGACCAGTTTCTTCTGAGATAATGCCCTTAACTGTTCCCTCTCTAATTATGGGATGTGTCTATGGCTTTCTCTAACATCTGTCTCTCCAAAGCAGAAGTACTTCAGGAAGACAACAAGATTCTACTCTCAGAATCGACTTAAGCATTCTTATCTTTCTTCTGAGATTGACCCTTTTGATTGACCTGATTGATGTTCTCCTTCCTTCCCTTGGATTTAAGGGATAAGATCAGCAGTGGTGTTGAGAGAAGGAACAACAAGCCATGCTGAGTATTCAGGTAAAGGATACTACTTGGTTTTCCCTCTGAGAATGGTACTTGGGTTCAAGATGAATATAAACTAGACACTCTTAAATAATATTATCCAAGAGAAGAATGCTTTCAGAAATCAAGTGGCTGATGCTCATAGAAACATGGCTACTACCCATTATTCATTTGTTTTGACACCAGGACATGAAAGGAAGAAAGTAGGAATTGCATACAGGGCCACAACATCCAGTTCATTTTCAGGGGTTAGACGGGATGAACTTTTTCCTTAGGACACTCATTATATAACTGAGTTCAGATGTTATCAGTGGTTCCATGTGGCAGAGTGATACTCCTGATAAAGGACAAAATGAAGACCCTAAAGACCAGATTCAATATTTGGGATAGATTAAGGTACCCATTAGGAGGTATAGTAAACCAGATTCAGTGTGTTGGATAGAAGCTTGTGTCCAGGCAGGTCAAGGCACAAGGATAAAACAGAAATAGAAACCCCAATATATGCCACCACTCAGGCTCATATTACAAGCTTTCTCAGTGACCTGCCATACCTCCGGGCCATCTCCCATTATCCCCTCTCACCTGACCTTATCCTGTTCGGCTCTGGAGCCCTCTGAATTTCAACTGAAAAAAGACCTTGTCTTCTATGCACACTGGCTTGTCTGAACGTTTGGAGAAAGATGATAAGCTCCATTTTGAAGGGATTATCAAAGTGAACATTTTATTAGGGAGTTGTTTCTTCAGGCCAGGTGGTCAGGAGAGAGATGTCAGCTGAGATTAGACGTGAAATGTTTCTATGAATTGAGATAGTTAAAAATATGAAAGTAAATGAGTTCTCAAAGGTCTATAGATAGGAAGATAAATAATTTGCTTATTTATTCTCTCCCTATGACTGTGTTAGATTTCAGTCTGTGGACAATTCAAAAGGATAAATCAACATTCATTAGAAAAGTTATCATCAATAAATCTGGGAAAAAGTTATTAAGCCAGAATTCAGAAAAAAGTTATCACAACTTTGTTTCAATCTTCAAAGCAAAGGTGGGGAAAGCCAATGGCTACTAACACCTCTACCTGTTCCAAAATGTACATTTTTCTTAGACTAGTTTGTCAGTTTAGAGCTGGTAAAATCCAGAAAGAAAGGGCAAATGACAACATTTGTGAGGCTGACTAGTCCCAATACACTTTAATTCAGGCAACATTCCAAGCATATTAGAAGTGACATTAGCAAATTTGTTTTCTTGATTTTCCAGAATAAATTTGCAACTCCTAATAGGTTGGATTATTCAGTTTGATATGGATCATACTACAAGCTTTACAAGGCTTTTTTAAAGTGGGCCAAACCTGGAAGCCTAATAATTCATAATGCAAAATGTTTTGAATTTACACTTGATGATGGCTATTGTGCCTAATAAAGCGTGTGTTATAATATAATTTTATAGCATTGTTCATACAAGGATGGATCACAACTGATTATAGCTGTATTGAAAATACCATTCTCCTCAATAAGACACAGTCCAGTGCCTCCATGGTGTGGGAAGAAGTCCATGAGAATGGGGCCAGATGGACAAGGCAATACAACCATGCTCATTACGCTGAAGGCTGAGAAATGAAATCAAATTATACATTTATATATTTCCTGAACAGTTCCCAAGTATCGCAATTTTAGGGGCCATATTTTATTTCAGTTTTCTATTTTTTATTTAATCAGGATAGTGAGTGAAGCACAAAGTCTACTAGCCAGAAACTTTCAATCATGCTGGTTATACAAAGCACATAGGATTTCATCTTCATCTTTGAGAGGATTTTCTCTGCCAAGGAGAAATTTAATAAAGACATCAGTGTGTATGCCTTTTGTAGGTGTGTATATATGACCACTTATTAATGTTCAGATTTTTTAAATGCTAGAACATTCATTTATTTATTGATGTGAACATTATTGAATATCTAAAATGTTATCTGGTACTGTTAGTAACCATAGGTTAAGCATCAGAAAAAATTTCAAAGAAAATTTTGTTTTCATGTCTTTATTCACCAAGCATTTATTTAGTATTAACAGTGTGGTATTAACATGGCAAAGGAATTATTGGGGCAGGGAGCACCTAATGATGTTTTATTATTATCTAAGCAACAGAATATTTTAAAATAAGAGACTTTGGATGTAATATATAGGGGAGATTTAAATTATCATATAGAAGTTAGAGTTTAATTAGATTGTACATTTTATTACTTTGCCCCCATTAACCTATGGATGAGAATTTTAGACATAAGCCAATTTAGTTACAGGATCTTTTTTTCTTTTGAGACATAATCGACACATAACAATGTGCAAGTTTAAGGTGTACAACACATTGATTTGATACATCTCTATTGCAATATGATTGTTAGTGTAATGTTAGCTAATACCTCTATTGTGTCACATAATTATCATTTCTTATTGTTGTGGCAATGTTTAAGATCTAGTCTCATAGGAAGTTTAATGTTTATAACACAGTTTTGTTGTCTATAATCACTATACTGAATATTAGATCTCCAGAACTTATTTATCTCCTAGTTGCACGTATATACCCTTAAATGGTATCTCTCCCATTCCCCCCACCCCTATATATATGTGTGTGTGTGTGTGTGTGTGTGTGTGTGTATGTTTATATTTATAGATAATAACTTGATCCTTTGAATTGTAGTGTGTGTATTAAACTTTTTGACTCTGTTATAACTTTCTTAATCCAAGAAACAAATGCTTACTTTGGAGAAGGCACCAAGAAGGGTAAAGGAGGGGATAAATTGAAAATTTATAGTCGTGAGCTATTTTTCCAGGAACCCACAGATTACACTATTTTTATAACTTTCCAATTCTGTCTTATCTCATGGGTGGCCTTGCCTAGACACTGAGTGAAACAAAATAAACAATAAACCATGTGTATATTGATGAAAAGAGTATTTTGCCCAATTCTCCAACTTGTGAGAATAAAAAAAAAAAACCCTCTTATGGATCAACAAGGATTTGAGATCTGACTAAATCCTTTGCATCTCATTGCTGAGCTATTTTGTTATTCTTTTTTTTAAAATAAATTTATTTATTTTATGTTTTGCTGCATTGGGTCTTCATTGCTTCGCACAGGCTTTCTCTAGTTGTGGCAAGTGGGTGCTACTCTTCATTGTCGTGCATGGGCTTCTTATTGCGGTGGCTTCTCTTGTTGTGGAGCACAGGCTCTAGGTGCGTGGGCTTCAGTCGTTGTGGCACGCAGGCTCTAGAGCACAGTCTCAGTAGTTGTGGAGCATGGGCTTAGTTGCTCCGCGGCATATGGAATCTTCCTGTACCAGGGATCTAACCCTTGTCCCCTGCATTGGCAGGTGGATTCTTAACCACTGCACCACCTGGGAAGTCTGATTTTGTTATTCTAAGATTTGTAATGAAATAGGATTTTGTGTCAATTAGAGATAGTCTTTGTATAATGTCATTACACCTTTGTCTATATATAAAAAATCCTTATATTAATTACAAGGTATTGTTTAATATGTTTTTGCTTTGTCCTGGATGGTCTTCTGTTTCTGTTGATGTATAAAGAAAGGGAGTGAATGGAAGCATAGGCTTAGTTAAGTCTCCATTCCCATACACAACTTTTATAAGGGAACTCCCTGTCTTATCAGTTTGTGAAAGAGGGTCATTTTGCTTTATTTGTGTTTTGGATTCAACATTGGTTGGATCGTTGATCATATCACCCATTTTTAGCCTCTGCTTCATCAGGGAACTTGAGATACCATGTACAAACAGACATATGTTGAACAAAAGAAACAGCCTCTTTCTTATTGGACAATGGTTTATCTATGTCAAAACAGCAAAGTCTTCCAAGGAGAACTCCTGTTTCCTATATAGAGTTGTAATATAATTCTAACTTTTGCACTCTAGAAAAGAATTAGGAGACAAAGGACCAAACATTCAAATGTCAGCTTCCTGAACTGATATGCTGAGTTCTCATAATTCCAAGAGAGTCTCAAAGACTCTGTAACCTTTTAAGTCAGATATCACTTTGTACATTTGTCTCTCTTCCTACTCTGCTTAACCTACGCAACCCACTTAGTTTCTTCTATTTCTTCTGCCCCTTCTCCTGTCCATCTAAATGAGCTATGTTTCTTTGGGAATTTATCAGAAAAAAATTACATTGTAAAATTGCTAGATCAAAGGTGATCTACAGAATTTGAATTAAAACCTCAATCAAGAGCCAAGTTAAGAACTATAATGAAGGGTTTTCCTATACCTCAGAAAAGTTACTACATAATTCAAGATTTTGATAGATTGTTATTGCCTCTAAGTACAGATCAGTGCCAACTAGTTCAGCTAATTGTTAATTCGGCTAATTGTTGAAAAAGTGTAGCACTGGCTAAGAAATTGGCATCTATTTAAGTAACTGCTTATATATCACTATGTAAGTCTGAATTTTCTTTCAAGAATTGTTCCATCTCTTCTGAGACACCCACCCAGACTATTGGATCAGTGACTCCCTTCTTCTTTCTCTAAAGCTTCATGTAGCCATGAAATGGTTAAACAGAGAACCCTGTGAGTTGCTGTTGCCAGAATGGATACTTAATGTCATGCAGAGAATACAAGTTTTCCAAAACTGCTTTCCAATATAGAATCTCTTGTTGCATTTGACTCTAATCCTAAAGATGTTTCATTTGCCAAATTATGAAAGAATGAATGTCCCTTTCAATACCATGATAAAGTCAGTAGACACAGCTATGCAGATAAGGAACAAAAATGCTAGACAACTTAAAATAAACCTGGAAAAATACCAGCCCAGAGACCATTCTTTCAGTGACATTTGGATTACGGTTTTTACACATTCTTGGAGAAAGAGAATAAAAAGTTCTGAGTCCTTCTGAATATAATTATATCATTATATTTTAGTTAAATGAATGGCAATGGGCTGCCGGGTGGTCATTCTATATTGTGGAATCAACTGTTCTCAAATTACGTGTATGTGTTGCCTTATAAATCTCAAGTTAAATATCCTCATATTAATTACAAAGAGATACCTGGTTTATTTGTACCTTACATGAATTCTAAGAAGAGTATGGTACCCAGTTAAAGAAGAAATCTTAAATCTGAATCTCCTGTTTCTTACAGGATGTGCTAAGCAATGCATCAACATATCACTTTATTACAACACTTACCATTGTGTTATGACTATATATAACTTTGCTATTATATTATGTATTCCTAGAAGTATAAGCTATATTATGTGCCTTTATATGTGTAAGTCAGAAAAAGTACACAACTTAGGCTACAGATAGAAGCTTCCGCCTTGACCTGAGACAGACTTTACAAGTTAGGTCAGTGAGTTATTTCACCAAGATTTTGGACTTCAGATGGATTAAACATACTTATCTTTTTTTTTCTGTGGCTAAGAATGTGAAAATTAAAGCCCAGAGGGTCATTTGTTATGACTTCCACATGTTTTTTTCTTTGTTTTTGTTTAAACTCTGTCTGTACTGAGCAAACCAATTAAAAGGAAGTATAAGGAGAAGCCAAGACTAGTAACAGGTACACAAAATCCTGTACCTATCAGCTACATGGTCTTTGTAATAATTCTCTTAGATTATCCAGATGTGGTTTCTTTCTGCTTGCAACATACAATGCTGATTATTACTGGTGTCTTTAAGTCAAGGGTTGGCAAACTTTATTGTAAATGACAAGATAGTAAATATTTTAGGCTTCACAGGCCACCTGAAAGCATCTTTGTTACTGTTTTATGGGGGCTCTGTTTTGCTGTGCTGACTGTGTGTTTTGCTTTTTACAACCCTGAGTTCATGGGTTATACACAGAAAGTAGGTTGTAGTTTGCAAATCTCTGATCTAAGCATTTAGTGATACTGCTCCTTCCCTCAGTTTCTTAGCTATTCAATTCCAGCTTGCAGAGAAATTTATTTGGTGCTATCTATCTCCTTGAAGCAAGTTGTTCCTAAAGGTAGCTTCATAACAGTTTCTTATAGGCAAGCAGGGGAACTCTGAAGACAAGAGTTACTGTTGGCATAAGTGCACCACCCAGTGAAAAATCTTGGGCTTTACCAGCCAGACTACTTCTAATGACCCAAACTGAGCTTGTCCCAGAGACTATGTGACCTAAGTGATTCCTATGGTCTCCAAGCACATGACTCTGCTTTTAGGACAGAAGTGAAATAACCACTGATATAAAATTTGAACTTACTTATTCTGTCTTTTAAACTAACCAAATAATCCTCAAATGATATGTTTAGCATTCACTTCTATTTTATTTAAGTGGATATGAAAGTAAGCCTAATTGACATCAGGGAGTTTACAGAGCCCCTGGATAGAATCTATGCAAGCCAGGAGAAGCTATCAATGGCCCCTAAATACAAAACATAGAGGAATAAGCTGAAAACGAACAAAGAAGCAAATAAATAAATAAACAAAACTCCAAGAAGTTTTCATATTGTTGAAGCCCAACTCTAGCTTCCTTTCAATAATCTTGCTCTTACCACAACAATTAGCCCATGGGGTCTCATTCTTCTACTATCACCAACCAGGCTGATTTGGCTTGGATCAAAGGGAACATAGCTCAGCTGTTGTCCTTCATCAGGGCTGAGGACAGCATGGGAATGTGGGCATGCTTAGTCATGGCCATTGAAAGGAGGATATTATGGAGAAAGTTTTTAGCAAGAAATGGCATGATCAATATCAAATCGACCCTTGCCCTAAAACACCACTTCAAATCCGTGTTGTTTTCATGGTGTTTTATTAACTTCATTTTTGTTCCCCAACTTTAATACTACTTGAGTATAGCAGGAAACAAGTAGTATTGGCCCCTGGCCTGACTTTGGGATCGGTAGGATTTCAGACAACTGAGCCCATCTCCGTTAGAGAGATTCAATTAAGCCCAGCTAGACCATGGTGGTAAAGTGCAACTTGAAATAGTAAATACTGTAATTAATTACTTCACTGACATTAAATTATATTTGATTTTGTGTAGCAAATTACAGTCTCTCTTTTGTTTCTTAAATGAACAGAGCAGTTTATTTTATAGTTAGGCAAGAGCTAAGAAAGAAACATGGTTGATTAACCTTTAAAGAAACTGTAAGATCTCTTTGGTCTTTGATACTGAAAAATATTTCATTCAGCCTTTTTTTCCCCAGTGGTTGAACTCTCTAATGTGAAGAAGTTTGTGCCATCCCCTGTCAGCATTAAATCTAAGCTAGAGAATGATTTACTTTCAGGTGTTTAAAAATTGGGCACAGGAGACCTTCAAGATGGCAGAGGAGTAAGATGTGGAGATCAAAAATATTTCATTCAGCCTTTTTTTCCCCAGTGGTTGAACTCTCTAATGTGAAGAAGTTTGTGCCATCCCCTGTCAGCATTAAATCTAAGCTAGAGAATGATTTACTTTCAGGTGTTTAAAAATTGGGCACAGGAGACCTTCAAGATGGCAGAGGAGTAAGACGTGGAGATCACCTTCCTCCCCACAAATACATCAGAAATACATCTACATGTGGAACAGCTCCTACAGGACACCTACTGAATGCTGGCAGAAGACCTCAGACTTCCCCAAAGACAAGAAATTCCCCACGTACCTGGCTAGGGCAAAAGAAAAAATAAAAAACACAGACAAAAGAATAGGAGCAGGGCCTGAGCCTCTGGGAGGGAGCTGTGAAGGAGGAAAAGTTTCCACACACTAGGAAACCCCTTCACTGGTGGAGATGGGGGGTGGCATGGGGAAGCTTCAGAGCCACGGAGGAGAGCTCAGCAACAGGGTGCAGAGGGCAAAGCAGAGAGATTTCCATACAGAAGTTCGGTACCGACCAACACTCACCAGCCTGAGAGGCTTGTCTGCTCACCTGCCAGGGCGGGTGGGGGCTGGGAGCTGAGGCTCGGGCTTCGGAGGTCAGATCCCAGGGAGAGGACTGGGGCTGGCTGTGTGAACACAGCCTGAAGGGGGCTAGTGCGCCACAGCTAGTCAAGAGGGAGGATGGGAAAGAGTCTGAAACTGCCTAAGAGACAAGAGACCATTGTTTCAGGGTGCGTGAGGAGAGGGGCTTAAGAGCACTGCCTAAACGAGCTCCAGAGACGGGCACGAGCCACGGCTATCAACGCAGACCCCAGAGATGTGCATGAAATGCTAAGGCTGCTGCTGAAGCCACCAAGAAGCCTCTATACAAGCACAAGTTCATTATCCACACGTCCCCTCCCGAGAGCCTGTGCAGAGCACCACTGCCAGGGTCCTGTGATCCAGGGACAACTTCCCCAGGAGAACACATGGTGCTCCACAGGCTGTTGAAATGTCACACCAGCTTCTGCCACTGCAGGCTCGCCCAGCATTCTGTACCGCTCTCTACCCCTGGCCTGAGTGAGCCAGAGCCCCCTAATCCACTGCTACTTTAACCCCGTCCTGTCTGAGTAAAGAACAGACGCCCTCAGGCCACCTATACATAGAGGCGGGTCCAAATCCAAAGCTGAACCCCGGGAGCTGTGCGAACAAAAAAGAGAAAGGCAAATTTCTCCCAACAGCCTCAGAGCAGAGGATTAAATCTCCACAATCAACTTGATGTACCCTGCATCTCTGGAATACTTGAATGGACAATGAATCATCCCAAAATTGAGGCGGTGGATATTGGGAACAACTGTAGACTTGGGGTTTGCTGTCTGCATATAATTTGTTTCTGGTTTTATGTTTATCATAGTTTAGTACTTAGAGCTTATTATCATTGGTAGATTTGGTTATTGATTTGGTTGCTCTCTTCCTTTTTTTATATGTATATATATATATATATATATATTGTTTTCCTTTTTCTCTTTCTGTGAATGTGTATGTGTATGTATCTTTGTGTGATTTTGTCTGTATAGTTTTGCTTTTACCATTTATCCTAGGGTTCTGTCTGTCCGTTTTTTTTTTTTGTTTTGTTTCTTTTGTTTTGTCTTTTTAGCATAGTTTTTAGTGCATGTTATCATTGGTGGATTTGTTTTTTGGTTTGGTTGTTCTCTTTTTTCTTTCTTCCTTTTTTTAAAATTAATTTTTTTTATTTTTAATAATTTTTTTAATTTTAATAATTTATTTTATTTTCTCTTTCTTTTTTTCTCACTTTTCCTCTGAGCCGTGTGACTGAAGGGTCTGGATGCTCCAGCCAGGTGTCAGGCCTGTGCCTCTGAGGTGGGAAAGCCATGTTCAGGACACTGATCCACAAGAGACTTCCTGGCTCCACATAATATCAAATGGCAAAAGCTCTCCCAGAGATATCCATCTCAATGCTAAGAGCCAGTTCCACTCAACGACCAGCAAGCTACAGTCCTGGACACCCTATGCCAAACAACTAGCAGGACAGGAATACAGCCCCACCCATTAGCAGAGAGGCTGCCTAAAATCATAATAAGGACACAGATACCCAAAACCACATCACTACACATGGTCCTGCCCACCATAAAACAAGATCCAGCCTCATCCACCAGAACACATGCACCAGTGCCCTCCACAAGGAAGCCTGGACAACCCACTGAACCAACCATAGCAACAGGGGGCAGACACTCACAACAACAGGAACTATGAACGTGCAGCCTGAGAAAAGGGGACCCTTAAACACAGTAAGTTAAGCAAAATGAGAAGACAGAGAAACACACAACAGATGAAGGAGCAAGCTAAAAATCCACCAGACCAAACAAATGAAGAGGAAATAGGCAGTCTACCTGACAAAGAATTCAGAGTAAGGATAGTAAAGATGATCCAAAATCTTGGAAACAGATTGGAGAAAATACAAGAAATGTTTAACAATGACCTAAAAGAATGAAAGAGCAAACAAACAATGATGAACAACAAAATAAATGAAATTAAAAATTCTCTAAAAGGAATCAATAGCAGAATAACTGAGGCAGAAGAACGGATAAGTGACCTGGAAGATAAAATAGAGGAAATAATTATTGCAGAGCAAAATAAAGAAAAAAGAAAAAAAAATGAGGATAGTCTTAGAGACCTCTGGGACAACATTAAACACACCAACATTCTAATTATAGGGGTCCCAGAAGAAGAAGAGAAAAAGAAAAGGACTGAGAAAATATTTGCAGAGATTATAGTTGAAAACTTCCCTAATATGGAAAAAGAAATAGGAAATCAAGTTCAGGAAGCACAGAGTCTCATACAGGATAAATCCAAGGAGAAATATGCCAAGACACATTTTAATCAAACTATCAAAAATTAAATACAAAGAAAATATATTAAAAGCATCAAGGGAAAAACAAGAAATAACATACAAGGGAATCCCCATAAGGTTAATAGCTGATCTTTCAGCAGAAATTCTGCAGGCCAGAAGGGAGTGGCAGGAGATATTTACAGTGATGAAAGGGAAAAACCTACAACCAAGATTACTCTACACAGCAAGGATCTCATTCAGCTTTGATGGAGAAATTAAAACCTTTACAGACAAGTAAAAGCTAAGAGAATTCAGCACCACCAAACCAGCTTTAAAACAAATGCTAAAGGAAATTCTCTAGGCAGGAAACACAAGAGAAGGAAAAGATCTACGGTAACAAACACAAAACAATTAAGAAAATGGTAATAGGAACATATATATCGATAATTACCTAACATGTAAATGGATAAATTGCTCCAACCAAAAGACATAGACTGGTTGAATGAATACAAAAACAAGACCCATATATATGCTGTCTAAAAGAGACACACTTCAGACCTAGGTACATGTGCACATGGAAAGTGAGGGGATGAAAAAAGATATTCCATTCAAATGGAAATCAAAAGAAAACTAAAGTAACAATTCTCATATCAAACAAAATAGACTTAAAAATAAAGACTATTACAAGAAACAAGGAAGGACACTACATATTGAATGAGTGATAAAAACAGGAAGAAGATATAACAATTGTATATATTTATGCACCCAACATAGGAGCACCTCAATACATAAGGCAAATGCTAACAGCCATAAAAGGGGAAATCGACTGTAACACAATCATAGTAGGGGACTTTAACACCCCATTTTCACCAAAGGACAGAGATGATCCAAAATGAAAATAAGTAAGGAAACACAAGCTTTAAATGACACATTAAACAAGATGGACATAACTGATATTTATAGGACATTCCATCTAAACCTTACACCTAAAGCAATTAGAGAAAGAAGAACAAAAAACCCCCAAAACGACCAGAAGGAAACAAATCATAAAGATCAGATCAAACATACATGAAAAAGAAATGAAGGAAATGATAGCAAAGCTCAATAACACTAAAAGCTTGTTCTTTGAGAAGATAAACAAAATTGATCAAGACCCAAAACCTATGGGATGAAGCAAAAGCAGTTCTAAGATGGAAGTTTTTAGCAATAAAATCCTACTTCAAGAACCATTGGGTCACAAATCAAGCATTGATAAATTTAGGATAATTGAAATCATATCAAGAATCTTTTCTGACCACAATGCTTTGAGAATAGATACTAATTAGAGGAAAAAAATCTGTAAAAAAATACAGACACATTGAGGTAAAACAACACACTACAAACTAACGAAAAGATCACTGAGGAAATAAAAGACTCAAATCAATAGAATTAGAAAAGAAAAAGGAGAAGTAACAACTGACTCTGCAGAAATATGAAGGATCATGAGAGATTATTAAAACCAACTATATACCAATAAAATTGAAGAAATGGACAAATTCTTAGAAAAGCACAACCTTCCAAACTGAGACAGGAAGAAATAGAAAATATAAACAGATCAATCAGCACTGAAATTGAGCCTGTGATTAAAGAAACTTCCAACAAACAAAAGCCCAGGACCAGATGGGTTCACAGGCGAATTCTATCAAACATTTAGAGAAGAGCTAACAGCTATCCTTCTCAAACTCTTCCAAAATATGGCAAAGGGAGGAACACTCCCAAACTCATTCTAAGAGGCCACCATCACTCTGATACCAAAAACAGACAACGATGTCACAAAGAAAGAAAACTACAGGCCAATATTACTGATGAACATAAATGCAAATATCCTCAACAAAATGCTAACAAACAGAATCCAACAGCACATTAAGAGGATCATAAACCAAGATCAACTGGGGTTTATCCCAGGAATGCAAGAATTCTTCAATGTATGCAAAACAATCAATGTGATAAACCATATTAACAAACTGAAGGAGAAAAACCATATGATCATCTCAATAGATACAGAAAAAGCTTCCGACAGGATTCAACACTGATTTATGATAAAAACTCTCCATAAAATAGGCATAGAGGGAAGTTACTTCCACATAGTAAAGGCCACATATGGCAAGCCCACAGCCAACATCGTTCTCAATGGTGAAAAATTGAAACCATTTCCACTAAGATCAGGAACAAGGCAAGGTTGCCCACTCTCACTAATATTGTTTGACATAGTTTCGGAAGTTTTAGCCACAGCAATCAGAGAAGTAAAAGAAGAAAAAGGAATCCAAATCGGAAAAGAAGAAGGAAAACTGTCACTGTCTCCAGGTGACATGATACTATACATAAAGAATCCTAAAGATGCTACCAGAAAACTACTAGAGATAAGCAATGAATTTGCTAAAGTAACAGGACACAAAATTAATGCACAGAAACCTCTTGCATTCCTATACATTAATGATGCAAATTCTGAAAGAGAAATTAAGGAAATGTTCCCATTTACCATTGCAACAAAAAGAAAAAAGTACCTAGGGATAAACCTACCTAGGGAGACAAAAAACCTGTATGCAGAAAACTATAAGACACTGATGAAAGAAATTAAAGACGATACAAACACATGGAGAGATAAACCATGTTCTTGGATTGGAAGAATCAACATTGTGAAAATGACTATACTACCCAAAGCTATCTACAGATTCAATGCAATCCTATCAAACTACCAATGTCAGTTTTCACAGAACTAGAACAAAAAATTCACAATTTTTAAGAAACACAAAAGACCCCAAATAGCCAAAGTAATCTTGAGAAAGAAAAACGGAGCTGGAAGAATCAGGCTCCCAGACTTCAGACTATACTACAAAGCTACAGTAATCATGAAAGAATAGTACTGGCACAGAAACAGAAGTATAGATCAATGGAACAGGAAAGAAAGCCCAGACATAAACCCATGCACATATGGTCACCTTATTTTTGATAAAGGTGGCAAGAATATACAATGGAGTAAAGACAGCCTCTTCAATAAATGGTGCTGGGAAAACTGGACAGCTACATGTAAAAGCATGAAATTAGAACACTCCGTAACAGCATACACAAAAATAAACTCAAAATGGATTAAAGACCTAAAAGTAATGCTTGACATATAAAACTCTTATAGGAAAACATAGGCAGAAGACTCTATGAAATAAATCACAGAGAGATGCTTTTTGACCCACCCCCTAGAGAAATGGAAGTAAAAACAAAAATTAAAAAATGGGACCTAATGAAACTTAAAAGCTTTTGCACATCAAAGCAAACCATAAACAAGATGAAAAGACAGCCCTCAGAATGGGAGAAAATATCTGCATATGAAGCAACACACAAAGGATTAATCTCCAAAATATATAAGCAGCTCATGCAGCTCAATATCAAAAAACAAACATCCCAATCCAAAAGTGGGCAGAAGACCTAAATAGACATTTCTCCAAAGAAGATATACAGATTGCCATCAAACACATGAAAGGATCCTCAACATTACTAATCATTAGAGAAATGCAAATCAAACTACAATGAGTCATCATCTCACACCAGTCCGAATGGCCATCATCAAAATATCTACAAAAAATAAATACTGGAGAGGGTTGGAGAAAAGGGAACCTTCTTGCACTGTTGGTGAGAATGTAAATTGATACAGCCACTATGGAAAATAGTATGGAGATTCCTTAGAAAACTAAAAATAGAACTACCATGTGATGCAGCAATCTCACTACTGGGCATATACCCCGAGAAAACCATAACTCAAAAAGAGTCATGTACCACAATATTCATTGCAGCTCTATTTACAATAGTCAGGACATTGAAGCAACCTAAGTGTCCATCAACAGATGAATGGATAAAGAAGATGTGACACATATATACAATGGAATATTACTCAGCCTTAAAAAGAAATGAAATTGAGTGATTTTTTAGTGAGGTGGATGGACCTAGAGTCTGTCATACAGAGTGAAGAAAGTCAGAAAGCGAAAAACAAATACCATATTCTAATACATATATAAGGAATCTTAAAAAAAATGGTTCTGAAGAACCTAGGGGCAGGATAGGAATAAAGGCGCAGACATAGAGAATGGACTTGAGAACAGGGGAAGGGGAAATTTAAGCTGGGATGAAGTGAGAGAGTGGCATGACATATTTACACTACAACGTGTAAAATAGATAGCTAGTGGCAAGCAGCCACATAGCACAGGGAGATCAGTTTGGTGCTTTGTGACCACCTAGAAGGGTGCAATAGGGCTGGTGGGAGGGAGACGCAAGAGGGAGGGGATATGGGGATATATGTATACATATAACTGATTCACTTTGTTATAAAACAGAAACTAACACACCATTGTGAAACAATTATTCTCCAATAAAGATGTCAAAGAAAAGTATTTGGGAACATCAACTAATATTCACTTCAATCTCATTTATCAACACAATATCCTTGGTATTAGGCTTTAATCTTATTACATGATTTAAGCATATTTTCAGATGCATTTGCAGAATACATTGAATGAGTAAATGAGAGGAGATTCCCTCCATTCTCAGTAAGAAAGATCACCATGCAGAGAGCAGACCAGAGAGGTATTTCTAAGCTTACTTTCAAAACCTTTTGGATATTAGGAATATCCTTCTTGTGATTTGGTCTGCTGAATGAAATATACAATTACTGTCTTTAATACATTTAGCCAGTGCTCTATTTAGTTGGTTTTCACAAGTTTTCCCTAAGTTTTCCCTATGGAACCAAACCGTTTACTTTTTGAATACCTAGGAAATTTCTCACCCTGTCGCCCAACATATGATATATGTGAATTTATGGCATTATAATTTGTGGAAAATATTCCATTTGTAATGACTTTCCTCACCAATAACAGAAGGATTTATTAGACAGGAAAGACACAAGGTGTATTATGGTTTCATTGTGCCTCTATTACTGGTGAATTCCTCAACAACTATATTTGAACTGCTTGGAGACCAGAGACCTGCACCCTCTAAGGCAATGTACATTAGTAAGATTTGATGTCAATAAGAATTATACTTTTATAAATTGTAAGAAGAGCTATTGTGAAATGGGAATCAGGATAAGAGAACCATCAAGACACTGGAAACACATGTATATTCTCAATTTTAGGGGGAAAAATGGGAACATAATGAAATTAAAGATCTGAAAGGAACATTCTCAAAATTATCTATGCCCACACACCATTTGGAAAATTTTAACATGCCGTTTAGGATTTGCATACCGCATTTTACAGATCACAGCTTTAATACAGCCAGAAGTGAGATAAGGTGGAAAACACATAGCCTTTACAGTTGATCTGATTTCTTTTTGAACCCTGGATCTGTAATTTATTACCCTTGTGGATTCCTTAATATCCTTAAGTTTCAGTTAGTTTATATTTTATCTCTAAAAAATCGATATCAATACCTTGGGTGAGGTTAGATTTATGTGTAAAAATCTGTATAAAATACCGAGCACAATGGTCTGGTAGATGATTGGTGCTCAAAGATGTTACTTTCATCTTATTTTTCCCCATACAAAAAATACTTTATTTTCCCCAGAAATCAATTTTGCACTTGGTGCAACAAGGAATATATCAAATATTCAAATCATCAGTAATTTCTTTTTTATATAAAATTTATTGAATTCCTACAATTTGTAAAACTTTACAACCTCCATGTGCTTTATTGTCTAGATTATTAATATCATTTTATGTTGTGATTTTTGTACAGACATCGACTGTAAATTTTGTATTTATAAGTATTTGTAAAAATTTCTATGGGAAAAAAAATTGTTCTCGTGCCTAGAATACTTTTGTCAGCCTCCTCATCATATTCTGCCTTCTGAAGTCAAGCTTCATATGGAGACAAATTGGAATGTTTCTTGCCAAACATGGAGTTAGAATAAGTGGAATAGGGCAGTTGTATGAATTTGTTTTTTAACGGCATCAAATGAAGGTATCATGATGCATCTTTCTTACAAGAGTGATGGCCTCCCTTGTTAGACCACAAATACTCAAGAACTTTTGGCTAAAACATTATCTTCTCTCTCCATATTAGCTATAAAATTGTAGGTGAGCTTCATCTCCATTGGGCAGTGTTTGGACATAAATTATCATGGTTTGCCTTTGTGATCTATACTCTTTTCCTGTGGGTTTCTTGGGATGGCCAATCAGTGTGTCTATATATATGTCCTTTTTATTTAGTCATTATTTTATAAAAAGGCAATTCAAGTCTTATGGGCTTAGGAGCAATTTATTGTTCAGGTTATGGAAATAAGCAAATATCAGTACTCTGGTATATTTTTACAGTTTAACTCTGTTTAAAAATCTCTTCTCTCTAATTTCCAACTTCTTAAGGTAGTAACAACTGCAACATTATTATGACTTAAGACTATCATTATTTTTTTTTTATTAAACAGAAGCATTAGAAGCTAAATATAGCAAGGAATTGTATATCCTAACATAATCAAATAAGAGAAGGTTAACGCATTGTCAGTAAAAACATTTGTGATTAAAATTGTCATTTATTTATGTATATAATGTTTCTATTTGTGAGTTCCAGTGTTTGAAAATAATTTATCTGATTCTTCACAAAGGTATCATTTCATTGGTCAACTTAATATAACATCTACTAAGGTCTCACTATATTTTATAAAGACTAAATCAAGGGAGGATTGACCATCTAAGCAGCACTTGGAAAAAATATATAAAAGAAGAAATAAAGAAAAATAAAGAATATTATGAAATAAAACAAATGGAAAGAAAGGAAGAAAAAAATCAAATCAAATAGGCTTAAAAAAAAAAAAAAAAGCTTGCTGCCCCAGAAAGTATTTTTAATGTTGAAATCTGAGTGTGTCCTTTAGCTATGAAAAATATCTACTCATTTTACAGAAATTTTTTCTGAATATATTTGAAGAGCAAAACAGGATGATTTGGATATTTTGAAAATTTTAAAATGGCCCCCAACTTTCTGTAAAGTCTAAACATTTTTTAATGCATTTGTTTATTTTTTAACTCTTCCCTATTCCACAGACTCTTTCGAACAGTTCAGAGTTTCGACTTGCAACATGTAGCATATCAATAATGTTAGAGTACTTATTCTGGTCCCATCCTGCATGCTTCTTCGTGAGTGCTCTATTTATTCTGAGCACCAGAATCCTGACTACAATTGTCAATATGGTCCATCTGGCTCAGCGAAAGCATTGACAATTGAAAATATAGAGAAAACCACTAAAATTACAAAATCTACACGATAGAATAAGCCATATGCAAGTTGTTAAGCTGTTAACTTAAACACATATTTTAGTTTCAACAAACCATACCTACCTACAGCATGGCTACAGAAGCTCTCAGCCAGAAGTGTGTCTGAGATTTACATATTTTTCTGAATTTACTTAAGTATTTAAAAAATTACTTTACACAATAATTCTTTACACAATAATTCTTATTAACTCTTTTCTAATTCTTTATTGCAGTTGTTCAAAATTCAGAATTTCAAGTACAGAATATTCACCTATGTATTTGTTTCACCTCTGCTTTTTTCTATAAGTATTTTGTTATTCTCAAATTCATGCAATGTACAAGTAAATTTACAATTTTCAATGCATGCTCTCAGATAAACAGTCCTGGACAGTGGCTGTGCATTCATTGCCTAAAGTTGCTATACAGAGTACCACGACTAGATGTCTTAAAACAAACCAAAAAAGTTATCCTCTCACAGTTCCGGATAGTAGCAGTCCAAAGTTGGTAGGGCCATGCTCCCTCCAAAGTCTCCAAGGAAGGTTCCTTCCCTTTTTTAGTTTCTGGTAGCCACAGGTGTTCCTTGGCTTGTGGCAGCATAACTCCAAACTCTACCTGCATCTTCACAGAGTTGTCTTCCCTATGTGTTTATATGTCCACATAGCATTTTCCTCTTCTTATAACGACACTAGTAACATTGAATTAGGGCCCACCATGATAACTATAATTACATATGTAAGACCTTAATCTAAATAAGATCACAGTCACAGGTACCCAGGATTAGGTCTTCAATATATCTATTTGGGGGACAAAATTCAACCCATAACACACTGGAAATGCCATTTCTTTCTTTTTCTTAAGATTGGATGGAAGACACTGCCTTTAGGGAATGTTCTAGTTTTTGGAGTAAAGACATTTCTATCTCCTCCCCATAATATTTTTTCATAATGAAAACATTTTTCTATCTTTATTTTATTAACCTGGATAGGGAATACTATACAAATTGTGTTTTCCCCATTTATTATGTCCTATACTCAACTGCTTTGATCATTTTGACTCAAGTGACTAAGTAAACAAAACTTTTAATAAAATCTAAAAAGGTTAATTCTTCTTTTAGAAATAAGAAACTGACTTATTTTGGATCAGTTCTTCTCTTAAGAACTATAAACACTGGGAAAAATATTAATAATTACTTTGAAGGCATCCAAAAACTACCAATGCCCTGAAAATATGTGACTCTGAGATCCAGTATAAGAAAAAAAAAATCTATAGTGGTGAATCCAGTATTTGACACTATGACTCTCCTAGAAACTTTTGTTGATTTAAAAGTGGCAGTTGGCAGGCTTAGCACCTGAATGGAGGTTTTGTCATCTTAGTATTGGGGAGTTAAAACTTGAAGCTCAAACACTGGAATACAGGGTAATATCTACAAAACATACCAGGGCTTTTGCTGGGGCACAAAATGGATATGGTCTAGCTGTTAAGAGTAAACTAGAAACAGAGCAGCCTCACAAGAGCTATAGTCCAGCAATGAATCATATTGGTTTCTAATTGGAAAAATGTCAATTTCCTCTGCCTTTAACTGCTTGACTGAAGTAAGTGTAAGTAAGTCCTCTATGGAAAAGCATAACAACAATTTCTATTTACAGTAACCAACATTCAACCAGAGGTAATCAGACATGTAAAAATTAAGGCAATATATAGTAGAAAAAAAATGAGAAAGACATTAGACTGGAACTACAGGAACTACAGATATTGGCATTTGCTGATATGAACATTAAAATATTCATTATGAATATGTTCAATAAATACATTTACAGGGATTATTCAAAACAATTTGGAAATTATTAAAATGAATCAAGTGTAAGTTCAATAACTGAACAAAATAATACATAAAATTATGAATTTAATGTTAGTTTTACAGCAGATTAACAAAACTCAAGAGAAAATTAGTGAACCAGAAGATAGATCAAACGAAAATATCCAGTTTCAACACTGAGAAATAAATATTGTAAAATATAAAAAAGAAAATAAAAACAAGACATTTGGTAAACTGTGAAAAAGCACAGAGTAAGGACAAAGGTACAGAGAAGAATGAAGAGCAGCAGAAAGGATAGCTGTTGGGTAAATCTAAACAAAAACTTATATAAAACTATAAAAAAGCACAAACAAAAGAAGAACAACAATGGTTATATCTTTGTGGGCTTTAAAGTAGACATTAAAGTTTGTAATAGAGTTAACATATTTCTTCTGTAATGTCATTGAATTGTTTGGAAAATGGTAAAAGTATAAAATTATATTAGAATTTAGTAAATCAAGGATGTTGCAGTATTAAAGATAATAACAGTGAAATAAAGAATAAAAAAATAGAGCAGGGAAAATTAAATAATAAAATAAATATAAAAACTAAGAAAGGAGAGAAACATATACATCATAGAGGAGACAGCAAATATCAGGGATTATATTAATCTCAAATAAAATTTAAGATAAGCAGATTAAGTATTGCAATTAAAATAAAATGATTGTCAGATTATACATAAAATTAATTCCCAAAATAATAAACATTATTTGTAATGATAAAAAAAATCTGAAAGCAAAGTCATGGAAAAAGTTGTATCTTATATACAGAAGGAAGCAAAACAAACAAACAAACAAAAAACACTATATGATTATAACTAATTCAGTTATAGGTCAAATAACTAGATCAAATTAATAAAGCAACAAAATTTTAAGGCAAAATATATTACTAGAGATAGAGCGATATATTCAATAATGACAGGAGATTCAATTCTTCAGAAAGATATAGTAGTTCCAAATGTGTTTACATCTTATATTATACCCTCAAAGTAGATATCTTTAAAAAAATAACAAAATTAAAAATAAAACAAAAAAATCCACAATTTTAGTGAGATATTTTAATATAATTGCCTTATTAATAGAACAAGAAGACAAAATCAGTAAGGGTATAGAAGAGTGGAGCACCATAATTTAAAAATATGACTAGACACATACTAATACTATAAATATTTTAAAGTATATAAACCTTGAAAATACAAGAGGGTATTTATCAAAATGAAGATTTTCTTCAGCTATAAGGCAATTCTTGTCAAATTGAAAATATTGAAATCATAAAGAGAATGTCCTTTAATCTGAGTGGAATTAAGCTAAATATCAATAAGATACATAGAAAATTCTTAAATATTTACAAGTAAGAAAAGGATATCAGTTCTAAACAACTCAAAGCCTAAATAAGAAATTATAAAATTATTTGCTCTGATTGATAATTTTTAAAAGGCAATATTTCAATCTACCAAAAAAAAAGAACCTCTTGGAATTAATAAATAAGCAATTATAACAAGGTTGCAGGATACAAGATTAATATACCAAAGTCAATTGCTTTCCTATATACCAAAGATGAACAAGTGAAATTTGAAATTTAAACACAAACTATTTATATTACCTCCCACAGAAAATGAAACTCTTAGATATAAATCTTACAAAATATATACAAGATCTATGTGAGGAAAACTACAAAACTCTGATGCAAAATTAAATAGCTAAATAAATGGAAATATATTCCATGTTTATGAATAAGATATCTTAGTCTTGTCAGGATGCTGTAATAAAATGCCACAGATTATGTGGGCTGTAAACAACAGAAATGTATTTGTCACAGCTCTGGAAGATAGATGCTTGAGATCGGGGTACTAACTTGGTAAGGTGAGGGCCCTCTTCAGGGTAGAAGACTTCTCCTTGTATCCTCTCATGTCAGAAGGGTAAGGAACTCTGTGGTATCTCTCTTACTAAAGCACTAATTTCATTCATGAGGTCTCCACTCTCATGACCTAATCACATCCCAAAGCCTCGATATACTAATACTATTACATTTAATGGTTAGGATTTCAACACATATCTGAAGGGGGACTCAAATATTCAAATCATGGCATAGGAAGACTCAATATTATCAACATGTCAGGTCTTTACAAATTGATCTACAGGTTAAATGCAATCCCAAATAAAATCCCAGCAAGATATTTTATGGATCAACAAATCATCAACAAAATGATTCTAAAGTTTATATGAAGAGGCAAAATACCCAGAATAGCTGACATAGTTATTGAAGAATAAAAATTTTGGAGGACTGATTCTACCCAACTTCAAGGTTTACTATAAAGCTATAGTAGTCAAGACAGTGTGGTATTAGTGAAAGACTAGACAGATTAATGGGATAGAATAGAGTGCCCAGAGATAGATCCACATACATATAATCAACTTATCTTTGACAAAGGATGAAAGGCAATACAATGGAGAAAAGATAGTTTCTTCAACAAATATTGCTGTAACAACTGTACATCACATTTAAAAAAATGACTCTAAATACAGACTTTACACCCTTCACAAAAATCAATTCAAACTAGATCACACATCTAAATGTAAGATGCAAAACTATAAAACCACTAGAAGATAATATAGGAGAAAACTTAGATGACCTTGGTTATGGTGATATTTTTTTGAATACAAGACCAGGGACTTGAGCCATTAAATAATTAATTGATAAGCTGGACTTTATTAAAATTACAAACTGCTCTTCAAAAGACAAAGTCAAGAGAGTAAGACAACAAGCCACAAACTGGGAGAAAATATTTGCAAGATACACATCTGATAAGGGACTATTGTGCAAATATACAAAAAAACCCTTAAAACTCAAAAATAAGAAAAACAAACAAATGATTAAAAAATGAACCAACAACCTTAAGAGACACCTCACCAAAAGAAAATGTACAGATTGCAAATAAGCATATTAAGAAATGTTTCACATCATACGTCATCAGGGAAATGAAAATTAAAAAGATGAGATATTATTGCATACTTATTAATATGGCCAAAATCTGAAACGCTGACAACACCAAATACTGGCAAGAATGTGGAGCAACAAGAACTCTTCTACATTGCTAGTGGGAATGTAAATGGTACAGCCAGTTTGATGATTTCTTACAAAACTAAACATACTCTTAACATACAATCAAGCAATTGTGCTTCTTGGAATTCATCCAAAGGAGTTGAAAACTTATGTTCACACGAAAACTTGCTAAAATGCAAGTTTATAGTAGCTTTATTCATAGCTTTATTTATTCATAATTGCCAAAACTTGGAAGAATCCAAGATGCTCTCTAATAGGCAATTGGGTAAATAAACTGTGTTACATCCAGACAATGGAATATTATTCAGTGCTAAAAAGAAATGAGCTATTAAGCCATGAAAAGACATGGAGGAAACTTAAATGCATATTAATTATTAAGTGAAAGTAGCCAATTTGAAAAGAATAGATACTGAAAGATTCCAACTATATGACATTCTGGTAAAGTAAAACTATGAAGACAGTAGAAAAAAATTAGTAGTTGTCAGAGGTTGAGGTGGGGATGAGAGGTAATGAACAGGAAGTGAGCATAGAGGATTTTTCAGGCAGTGAAAATACTCTGTAAGATATGGTGATGATGGATACATGTCATTACTCATTTGTCCAAACCCATGGTATGTATACCACCAGATGTGAACCTTAAGGTAAACTTTGGACTTCGGGTGAGTATGATGTGTCAATGTAGTTCCATCCTTGGTAACAAATGCACCATTCTGGTGAGTGATGTTGACAATAGGGGAGGCTGTACATGTGTGGTGGCAGGTGAAAATCTCTGTACCTTGCTCTCAATTTTGTTGTGAACCTAAATATAATCTAAAAATTAAAGGTTTTTTAAAAAAACTGAATTATCAAAGTATTTTAATTTTATTAGTGAAAATAAGGCAATATTTCAAACTTTATATACATTAATTAAAATTTTCTTAGCTACAACTTTATGGTTTTAAATACATTTATAAAATATATAACAAAAGGTTGAAAATCAAGATTCCACTTCAAAAAACTAGAAAAACACATTAAAATGAATCCAAAAGAGGCAAAGAAATAAATAATAAATATTAGAGAGATATTAGTGATATAGAAGAAAACATTTGTAATGATAATAAAAGAGCCATAAACTAGCCATTAGTGATTGGAAATGATAATTAAAACCACAATGAGATAATCACCTCATACCACTTAGGATGCTTATTATCAAAAGAATAAAAGATAACAGGAAGATTGATCAGAGTGGTGGTGTAGGAAGACATGGAATTCACCTCCTCTCATGAACACATCAAAAATACATCTAAATGGGGAACAATTCTCCCTGAAAACTAAATGGAGACTGGCAGAAAGACTCCTATACACCTGAGGCTATAAGAAGCATACACAAGGAATAAGGTAGGAAAGGAAGAAAAATGATAAGATTGGGACCTTTACCCCTGGGAGGGACACCGAAGAAAAGGAATAGTACACAGGCAGAGTTTCAGCCTGTGGAATGAGCAGTTTGAGCCACTTATTGGGAGCCCCAGCTGTGGGGTCCTACACAGGGAAGGTGCGCCAACTTGGCTGGTCGGAGGGCCTCTGGGACTAACAAGGAGTCTGTGAGAAGCCTGGAATCTACTCATGAGGATTCTGCACCTGCTTGCTTGCCCCTGAGGTAGAGCAGAAGACTGCTCCAGTGGCTTCCTGCTCCCCCACAACCTCCCACGTGCACCCCAGCTTGAGAGAAGAAAATGCCCCAAGCTCACTTACTCCACACTACAGCTTTACACTGGACCGAGTGCTGCCAGAACTGGGAAGAAGCTCAGCTGTGAAATGCAGAGGTGATCTGGACCCAAGGCAGAGCATCTGGGTGGGGTGGGGGCGACCATTGTTGACGCACATTCAAGCAGCATTTCAGAAGCAGCCTGGAAATTTGACCGTGGCCTGTCACCACAGCTAGTGTGCTAATACACACGCAGGCTCTGTCTGACCTATGGTGCAGCCCCACACCTGGGTGGGGGGGACTGGAGGCTGGGGGAAGTGATCAACTTTGAGGGGCAAAGAGGACTCAGGCCCAAGGCTGCATCTGAACGGGGTGAGGGTAGCAATTACTGGTGCCAGCACAGGTGGCACATTGGAGGCAGTTCAGACCTTTGTCTGTGGCCAACCCACCACAATCTGTGCCCTTTCATGAACCAAGAGCCTACACAGCCCCTCTGGCTTCAACACTGCTCCCCTCTGGGGCAAGTGTCCCAGTTCTGTGAGAGGGGAAAGCACACATTTAAAGAGAACAGAGCCAGCTCAGGACTGAACCTCAGGGATTCTGCCCCAGCAACTTGGGTTCCCATCCTGCCCCCAGTAGGGTGGTGATGACCACTGAGCAGAGGGAAAGCCCCACTTCACACCTGGCTCCAGCCCCACATCCTACCAAGGTGATAGCACCCAGCACACTCTGAGGAAGTACATGACTTGTGTCCACGTCAAATTTAGCTCTCTACAAAGGCACTGAGTACAGGCTGTCTGTATAGGGACCCTCCCACATTAGGACACCTCTTCAAAACCACAACAGGTAACTATTTCACCTAAATTCATAGAGATAGAGAAAGCTAAGCAAAATGAGAAGGCAGAGGAACTGGTCTTAATTAAAAGAGAAAGAAAAATCCTGTGAAAAATAAATAATAAAACAGAAACAATTTACCAGATAAAGAATCCAAAACACTAGTAATAAAAATGCTAACTGAACTAGGGAAGAGAATAGATGAACATCATGAGAATTTCAACAAGGAACTAAAAAGTATATAAAAGACCTAATCATACATGAAGAATTCAATAATTGAAATAAAAAACACACTGCAAGGAATACATAGCAGACTAGGTGATACAAAAGAATACATAACTGATTTCGAAGACAGAATGATGGAAATCACCCAATCAGAACAGCAAAGAGAAAAACAAATTTAAAAAAAATGAAAACAGTTTATAAGATCTTTGGAATAACATCAAGCATACCAACATTTCCAGTACAGGGCTCTCAGAAGGAGAAGAGGGAGAGAAAGGGATCGACAATATATTTGATGAAATTATGCCTGAAGGATAAGAAGTGTTGACGTGGCAAGAATGTGGAATAATTAAAACTCTTGTACATTGTTGGTGGGAATGTAAAAATGGTACTGCAGCTATGGAAAACAGTATGGCAGATCCTCAAAAACTTAAAAATAGAATAACCATATATTCCAAAAATCTCAGTTCTGGGTATATATCCCTAAGAATTGAAATCAGGATCTGGAAGTGCTATCTGTACTCCCATGTTTATTGCAGCATTATTCACAACAGCTAAGATATGGAAATAACGTAAAAGTCCATTGATGAATAAATGAATAAAGAAAAGGTGATAAATCCATACAATGGAATAATATTCAGCCTTAAAAAAAAAGGAAATCCTGCCATTAGTAACAACCTAGAGAACATGATGTTAAGTGAAACAAGCCTGTCACAGAAGAACAAATACTGCATGATCTCACTTATTTGAGATATCTAAAATAGTCAAACTCATAGAAACAGAGTAGAATGGTGGTTGCCAGGATCTGGAAAGGAGACAGAAATGGGTAGTTATTTAAGTTTTCAGTTAGACAAGATGAATAAGTTCTAAAAATCTGTTATATAATTCTGTACCTATAGTTAACAATACTGTATTGTGCAATTAAAAATTTATTGAGGCTAGATCTCAAGTTAAGTGTTTTAACCACAATAAAAATTAAATATTGGGAATAACATGTTTTGGTAAAGATAGAAATTGTGACTCATACATGGTTGATAGGAGTGTAAGTTGTCACTCCGTAAGAAATCTATTTGTTAGCATATATTAAAGTTGCATACACAAATACATTATGACCTACTTTGTAAATGTATATGTACCTAATAGCATGTGCGCCCTCAAAGATGTGCTTAAAATTGTGCATGACAATACTATACATAATAGCTCCAAATATTTAAAAAAATTAGATGTCCATTAAAAGTAAAATGGTTATATAAATTCTCATATATCCACTTAATGGAAATCCAAATAACAAAAATGAATATGTGTTGCTACATAAAATAAAATGGATGAATACCACAAACATGCAACAACGGTAGTAAATAAAAAGTAAATGCTATTGCCGTGGAGCGGCTGGGCCCGTGAGCCATGGCTGCTGGGCCTGCGCGTCCGGAGCCTGTGCTCTGCAACGGGAGAGGCCACAGCGGTGTGAGGCCTGCGTACCACAAAAAAAAAAAAAAAAAAAAAAAAAAAAAAAAAAAAAAAAGTAAATGCTATAAGATACAATTTATTAGCCATTTATATTTTGGAGTGGAATAAAGGTATTAGTATTGATTGTGAGATTGCACAAGAGGGCCTTTTTAAGGGTGTTGATTATTTCTATTATTGACTTGGTTATTATTGAATGTTCTGTTCACTTTGAGATCATTTATTAGCCTGTAACACAAATTTGTATACTTTTTGAATATTAAAAAGAAACACAGGCTGTGGGGTTATGTCTACCTAATGGGGGTTTGGATTTACAACATGCAAAATTATTTACTTGTTAGACTCTTTCAATCTTTTGTTCTGGGGTCCTGTAGGTCAGGCCTTGATTTCCATAATTGTTTTAATGGATGGCCACTATTGGTCCTAGGGACTTAGATGCTGTCAGCAGTTTAGGCCCAGGGAATCACTTGTTTTAAAGAATGGCTATATTTCTCTAACATTCTATTTCCCCATCCATCTGAACCCTGCTAAAGGAGATTAATTCCTGGTGTAACTCAATGAACATAGCGTAATAAAGCATTTCCCCACCAGAGCGAACTTGGTATTGCTAGATTGTTTGGTAAAATGAATGCACCTCACTTGTCCCCAGCCTGTGACAGAAATAATAAATAACTATGCTTTCATTTCACAAAAGGAAAGCTGGAAGAAACTAATTTAAGTGATTTGCCTGAGGTTGCTTATGGGGTCAGTAGTGAAGTCGGGAATGGAGACTCTCAATCTATTTCTCCAAGTGCGTGATTCCCCTGCCAGCTATGCGCTCCAAGTGAGAACTTTTCCCAGGGTAGCACAATAGAATTCACTTGGTGGTTAAGGTCCCTGTTAGTATTCATACAGGAAGAATGAAAATTGAGCACAAGCCTTCAGGATACACTGGGATTATTGTGCTACAGGCTACAGTGGATTTACCCAACAGCTGTAAGATCACAAGTTCAATTCTCCCATGTAAATAGGCTGCAGATGCAGAGTTAAACAAAGAAAATGATTTCTGGTGATGAAAGGTTAGGGAACCAGGCTGGATCCCTCATTGTATGCGATTGTCTGTTGCATCTGCCATCTGCTGCATTACAAGATTTTGGCACTGGCCTAGAGGATTTACCCAAGCCGAGTCAGGAGACACTTAACTTCTGTGACACTCATAAACTATATAGGAAATGCAGTGGATTTCTTGTAGCCTTTAAGAATATATTTTAAGTTTAGAAAAGTTACAGCTGGGAGCCTTGTTCTCTGAGATTGATTTAAATGCTCTGTGTTGGTGTTTATGTGGTTCCTGCTGGGTTATAGCCATTAAGCACTCAAATGTAAGAGCTCTAGAAAGAGAAAAAATGCAAGCACCAAGCAACAAGACACCTCATTTCTCACACCTGTGGTTTCCTAGGTGGGGAGGTGGTTTAGATAACACAGAGTCTTGTGAACAGGTCAGGGGAGGGCAGTTAACTGTGATTATGGGGCTTCCTAAGTTGAATTCCAGAGAAGAAGCAATGCGAAGTAATATTAGCTGTGTAAGTATGGACAACATAGATTAAAATAGAGCATATATCAAAAATCTTAGTTTGGGTGAGAAAGAGAGAGAAACAGAGACAGAGAGAAAAAAAATGTCTGTGCGTGCTTCTATTTTTGGAGCGACACACATGAATGAGGAAAAAATATTAAAAGAGGAAATTTGTAGAGCCCTAATGCTTGAAATTTAGAATCAGCCCTCTTACCCAGAGATTATCAGGAATTTTGGTGTATGAATCAGTTAGTATTTTGGGGAGAATATGACATTTTCTTCTGGACTTTAAGACAGAATTCTATTTCAGGCCAGGAGCTAGAAGGATTTGGGGCTCTGATAAATGCAAATCTGCCTCCTCCACCCAGAGATACTTGCAACACAAACATATAAGCCCTCATAATAAAAATGAGTATGTATTTGAAAATCTGGTTTCAAAGAAACACTTAGTATTTTGGGCCTCTCCTACCTTTAAGCCACTATAGCACAGCTGTCCTATTGTGCATTGCTTTTTCACCCCAGATCAACCCTTCATGTCCTTCCTTCTTGTTTGTGTCTCGTCTGATAAATGCTGTTGGAGTAATGGGCAGTAATGTTCCAACCTGCTTCACTATGAATTCAATCTTGTAAGTCTTTAGTTTGCCTTGATTGATGCTCAACAAGCCTTTTAATTGTGGCAACGTACACATGTTAAAACACCTAAAACACAGCCCGGTGTTTAAGTTCCAATAACTGTGTCTCCTCTCTAACCACTTTCTCTAATTCCTCTGCCTCCTGCCACTTTATATTGCATATTTTGTGCAATTCAAGCTTTACTCATCACAGCGGTACTTTCAAGCATTTTCTCTGCATGAACCTTGGTTCCTGTTTAATATTCCATCACCTATTCATCGTTCAATCCTAGAAATATTTCTTCAGAACCTCTATGTGCAAAACAGGATGAAAGTCATCATCTTCTATTCTCTCAGAATAAAAACATAGATATTTGTAGTCCTCACATCATGCTATATTTGAGTCTAAAAATAATATTAACAGTAATTAGATCTTAGATTAACTTACTATTTATTTTTTTAAAAGAGAAATTCATGTTCATCTAAAATTCCATTATGGATATTAAAGTATATAAAATAAGGGATTAAAAGTGTGCATCCACTAATCCTAAATTTATTCTCTAAAGACAAATATTGTAGATTGACAATTTTTTGGGTTGTAATTCTTTCTGATACTTATAACACATACACAGGTCACAAGATAATAGTGTTTTGCTACTTGTTTTATTATTCTTAACAATCTAGTTTCATCTTTCTATGTAAGTATATACAGAAAAAATTATTTCATTTTGGTAACTGGATAATGTATTTAGGTAAATTTGTAAACTGAGATTCAGAAATAAGAGAAACACTTAACAATATATACTCTTATTGACCTTTCCAGTCTGCCTTCCTAGAAAGCAATGTAACAGAAAAATAAAGTTTCTTGTCTGTGGTGATCCACTTTATTAATAAAGTGCCTCTCCAAAATTGTTGACAATAGTAGCTTTGAAAACAGGAAGATATTCTCTGAGAGAGAGATCATATCATCTTTAACACAGAGCTCTGACTGTCAAAAAAACTTTTACAAATATTAGTTTTATGAGTTAAATGACATAATTTGGCCTTAATTATCTGAATCTGTGGGTAATAATAATAAGCTATAATGAGCCTCAATTGTACTTTGAAAATCACTCAGATTTAGGAAAGTTTCTTGGCTCTTCAAATTGTGAATCTCCTGCACATCAAAGGTTGATAAAAACTCATGTGATTAATGGTCATTCTTATTTAACATAAAAGAGTACAATGTATCAGAATGCCTCTGATCTTATATTGTAAGTTTTATTACTGGTTGTTACAGAATTCCAAAAGCTCACAAAGCATATAATATGGAAGGCATGAAAAGGAAAAGATCTACTTGGGAAATAAATCTAGAAAAAGTGAAACCGCCAGTTTTCCATGAAAAAGAACACATTGTATCCATGTAGAAGCTTGCATTTCTGATTATACATCACTTTCATCTTTTGATAATGATAAATTAGGACATGTGATGAAAACTGCGTTTTTATTACTGTTGCATGACCTTTTGATATCTTCTAAGAATGCCTGGATTCTCTTAATCAAAGGGCAAGGGATTTGAAAGGGAGGGATTTTATTTTCTGAAAGTGATACATAGTTGTTTTATGTTTACTGCAATAAATAAATTATATTTTAATGGGTCAACCTTGGCTGAGGAAATGTGACCTACTTTTTCACAGAGACAATTGTTATGAGACAGTCTCTCAACTGTCATGATTATATCTTTGTTATAATTGAGATCATGCTCTTATTAATGACTAGAATAGAAAAATCCAAGAGAGATGTGTTATTCCCAGCTAGTGTTTAAGAAATTCTTATAGAGAGCCAAATCATATTCTCTGCTTGATCTTTCCAGAGTAGTCAATTTGCCATCACTGACGCAAATTTAAATCTTAACATTGAAAGATCCTGGACAGTGTTCACCACAAGATTGCAATAGAGACGTCAGGGTGGATAGAGAAAATTAGACTGCCATGATTACAATGCTGCCAACACACTTGGTTTTCTAAGAATTAATATGTCCAGAACTTTCAGATATTATTAGCATTGTTGCTGTTAACTGATAGTTACGTTTTACACAGTGTTGCTGTCATACATATGTATTTAAGTTATTAAGGTTTATTAATCCTTAGTAAGAAAAAATGATAGGTGTTTTTGGCTGAAATAATGGACACTTTTTAGATCATTACTGCGGTTCACATCTAATGGATAATTCTTTTCTCAACACTTTTCTCTTTTTCATCATATCCAACTTATCAACATTATCATAATTACCACTGCAAAAGGAATTGTGTTACACATTTTTATATACACCATGTTATTTAAAGTATTATTCTATTAGAGTGAAGTAGATTTTAGGTGTTTAAAGTTTGAAAAACAAAGACAATCACATGTCATTAAGGACATGCAAAATAAAACAATAATGAGATACCACTACACACCTATTAGAATCACCAAAATCTGGAACACTGACAATACTAAATGTTGGCAAGGATGTAGAGCAACAGGAACTTTCATTCAACACTAGTGGCAATGCAAAATGGTACAGTGAGTTTGGAAGACATTTTGGAGGTTTCTTACTGAATTAAAAATACCCTTATCAGATGATCCAGCAATCCTGCTCCTTGGTGTTTACCCAAAGAAGTTGAAAACTGATGTCTACACAAAATCCTGCACATGAATGTTTATAGCAGCTTTATTCATACTTGTCAAAACTTGGAAGCAACCAAGATGTCCCTCAGTAGGTGAATGGATGAATAAACTGTGGTACATCCAGACAATGGAATATTATTCAGCACTAAAACTAATTGTGCTATTAAGCCATGAAAAGACATGGAGGAACCTTAAATGCCTATTTCTCAGTGAAAGTAGCCAATCTGAAAAGGCAACATACTGTATGGTTCCAATTATATGACACTCTGGAAAGGCAAAACTATGGAGACAGTAAAAAGATCAGTGATGCTAGGGATGGGGGGCCGGAGGGATGAACAGGTAGACCATAGAGGATTTTTAGAGCAGTGAAAAGACTCTAAACAATATTATAATGATGGATGCATGTCATTATACAATTGTCAAACCCAAAGAATGTACAAAACCAAGAACGAACCCTAAGGTAAACCATGGATTTGGGGTGATGATGAGGTGTCATTGCAGGTTCATACTTGGTAACATTCTCGAGACTGATGTTGAAAATGGGGAATGCTGTGCACGGGTGGTGGAGGGTGTTACATGAGAAATCTGTATATTCCTCTCAATTTTGTTGTAAACATAAAACTACTCTAAAAAACAAAGGTCTTTACAATAAAAAAGTAATTAAGAAAAACGAAGACAAGGTAAATGAGTTTGCATAACATGCCTAAAGTTACCAAGATACTAAGTAGAAGGCCAGAATTTAAATTAATAACGGACTTCAACAATGACACTCTTAAACACAAAACTACATTGACTGGCTCTCCTATAACTTTTGACATAGACGACAAGGACAGGAAATATGGAAAGCCTTCTGTGAGAAACAGAAATTCTCAATAAACTCATTTTATTTTTAATATCACTTACTTATGATATCTGCAATAGTCTGCTACCTCTGTTTATATTTTTTCCACTTTGAAAGTTTCTCCAGTGCTTCACTGTCTGTGTGACTGTTTCACATTCCACATTTTAATAATAACTAGTATATACATTTTAAGTATTAATGAATAATTTCTCTCATAAAAAAATAGCAGCATGTCTAACTAAAACATAATGCAGACATTTGTCTTTAAAATCAGTGATAATTTCAAAAATGATATCTATTTTATTTTAGAGTAATGTACTTCCTATGTGCTCTACTGAGTTTAAATATAATAGATGATAATTTTAACTTCTTGTAATTATACTTTCTCTTGTGGAGAATATTTTAAAGACTTTCTAGGGCTATTCACTGTTCCCAATAATCCTAATTTCAATAATCTCTGAATATTATTTTCATATGAGGACATTTTTTTCCTAAATAAATCTACAGTTATTTATGTGTGTATGTGTGTGTGTATGTGTGTGTGTGTGTGTGTGTGTGTGTGTATGTGCTCACACATACACACATTATGCCAATGTGGGATGCTGTTTCAAAATATTTTCATTTTCATCCACAATTTTTTTGATCTCACCGTTGAAATTTTTTAAAAAGCAGAATGTAAAAAGCATAAAATAAAAATCATATATCTCACCAGTAGGAAAAATTATCTTTGATAATTTATTTAATAACTTCTTACTTTTTCTTTTATGCATATTTAAAATATATAGAGAGGGCTTCTCTGGTGGTGTAGTGGTTAAGAGTCCACCTGCCAATGCAGGGGACACGGTTCAATCCCTGGTCCGGGAAGATCCCACATGTTGCGGAGCAAGTAAGCCCATGAGCCACAAGTACTGAGCCTGTGCTCTAAAGCCCGTGAGCCACAACTGCTGAGCCCATATGCCACAACTACTGAAGCCCACATGCCTGGAGCTCATGCTCTGCAACAAGAGAAGCCACCGCAATGAGAAGCCTGTGCACCACAACGAAGAGTAGCCCCCGCTCGTCGCAACTGAGAGGGGTCCGCATGCAGCAACGAAGACCTAATGCAGCCAAAAATAAAATAAATAAAATAAAATAAATGAATTTATTAAAAAATAAATCAATGGATAAAAATATATAGAGATATAAAATAACAAAAAAAGAAGCAGAATCACAGATCTAGAGAGCAAACTAGTTATCAGTGGAGGTTGGAGTAGCAATACAGGAGTTGGGGAATGGGAGGTACAAACTATTGGGTGTAAGATAGTCTCAAGGATGTATTGTACAGCACAGGGAGTAGAGCCAATAATTTGTAATATTAAAATGGACAGTAACCTTTAAAACTTGTATAAAAATGTTTTAAAAAATTAAAAATAAAATATATAGAGGTTGTGGTTTATATATAGTAATTTGGCTACTGTGTATACCTGAAGAGTATATTATTTCAAGATAATTTTCAATGCTTATAACTTTTCCCATTATTTATATGTCATAACACATTTAACTAATTCCTTACTGTAAGTTTTAAAGGGAATTTCTTTTCATAAAATAAAATATAAATAACTCTGCAATTACATATTTGAAATACATCTTTCATCACCTAGGTGATCATTTTTTTAAAAAACTAATAATAATAACAACAGTAACAACAACAATAATATTAGCGATTAGATAGCATTTATCAAATGCTCATTATGTCACTATGATAAATATGCTGTATCTATAATCTAATTTGATGCCCGCAACAGCCATGATACAAAGGAAAAATAGTTTCCCCCATTTTACAGATAAGATGTTGAGGTGCAAATAAACTGAATAACTTAGTTAAAATCTCACAGCTTTAAGTTGGTGGAGCTAGAATTAAACTCTGTTTAACTGGTTCCCAAACCCATGATCTATACTACAACAGAATGTATGTAGAAATCCCATTTGCTGTGATAAATACATACATATTATTAAAGCGCTAGATACACATTACCATTGTTGATATTTTTGTCATCTGTATATACTTGTATATGATACCTATATGCTGTTTCACTTTCATTTGCATGATTTTTCTGTCATATAGAATGTTTTCATTTTTATTGACCCAACTACGTGTTTCTTTGTTTTGTACTTAAAGAGTCAATTGTTCTAGAATTTTTAAAATAGGTTTATTTTTCACTCTCTGCTGAGATCCCATAGCTCATCACCAGGTCTAATAATAGCAACCCTGGAGTCTCTGCCTGTGGGGTTGAAAAAATGTCCTTCCTGGACCACCATCCAGTGAAGTCAGGACCGATTTCATGAATTTCTCTGTTGTAGCTCCACCCTGGACAAGCAGTTCCATTGCCATGTGGGGAAGAGCATCAGAGCTTTTCAGAACCCCATCAGCTGACTGGGGTCCAGTACATGCTACATAATTTGTGGGCTCAGGGCAAAGGGAAAATATGGAGCCTGTGTTCAAAACTTATCAGGAATTTCAAGATGGTGACAGCAGAACACTACAATAGGCACAGGCCCTTCTAAGCCAGGAGCTCTATGGCCCAGGTCACACATCCATGATGATTTCTCTCTCAGTGGATTTCAAGCCACTGTGTTGACTATTCATGTGTGCAATATCCAGAAAAACAACATTCCAGTGCCATTACCAACCCCTATACTGATTTCTTTTACCTTCTAGCCTATTAAACATTATATCTTTTTTAAAAACTGCTGCTGTTATTCATCAGCATTTTCTGCAGTATTTTACCATTAATGCTGATATTGGATTCTAATTGAAGAGTTTTCTCATTTTCAGTTCTAAGTAGTTTTTTTTAAGACTTCCACAAATTGAAGTTTTTTAAATTCAAGACCTATTTAAATAATCATATGGTTATTGTATGTTTGGCATATTGATATGATATACAGTATTAATGGCTTTAATAATATTAAACTACCTCTGTATTCCTGGTGTGTAAGGAAAATCTATTAACTTTTGATGTGTTCTTGCTGTTGTAGGGAGAAAGACTATAAAAGCACATTTTCCCTTTCTTTCTCCTCCTCCAGGAAAATGGAACAAGCCTTGTTGTCTAAAACAGTCATTTCTGCCTCCTCATTCCCCCCACCCACCCAACCCAACAGTTCTTCCGATTTCATGGTTTTAGTTAAAGAAAATACCTACATAGGTGTTTGACAAAAGAAATCATCAAGGAATAAGGACAGAGTGGATCTGTGGATAATGCAGGAGAGAGGCTGCCATTGAACAGGAATAAGGGAATGGCTAGACCATGGACAGGAGAGAGAGGAAGAAGAGAAGGCAGATGGTTTCTTTCAGGGATGCAAACCTGCTTCCCACACAAGGGCCACGGAAGAAACAGAAACACGGACAGCGGTGACACAGGTGTTCAGTAAGTATTGGGAATCTGAGGACCATGGTGGGATGTTCTGAACTTAGGCTCTGTGTGGCTGAGGGTACGTCTCAGCTGCCTGAAGCATCAGCATTTAGAAGATGCCCAGGACTACTGTGCTTTAAAACAGAAAGCTAGTGGGAAGCAGCCACATAGCACAGGGAGATCAGCTCAGTGCTTTGTGTCCACCTAGAGGGGTGGGATACAGAGGGTGGGAGGGGGACGCAAGAGGGAGGGGATATGGGGATATATGTTTATGCATAGCCGATTCACTTTTTTATACAGCAGAAACTAACACAGCATTGTAAAGCAAATATACTCCAATAAAAATGTTTTAAAAAAATAAAACAAAGTGCAAGAGAAAAAAATGACGACCACAGAGTTGGAAGGATTGTGACCATTCCTTCTCTCAGCAGGGGTCATTGCTAGGCTATTTAGGTGACACCTGGAGATAGGGGTGTGTGTGTGTGTGTGTGTGTGTGTGTGTGTGTGTGTGTGGTGGGGAACGAGGGGATGGAATCACTCAGTGGAGCATGAAGCCAGCTTTAATTTCACTTAGAAAAATTAAGAAATAAGATAATTCTCACTCCAGAGTATTAAATGGCAAATTCACCTGTTTGGCAGCATATAATATTCCTGTATTATTAATTTATGTCTTTTGAATGTTGCTGGCTAGTCTGTTATTTAGAATTTCTGCATCACAGCTCACAGAGAATAGAGCCTTATAGATTTGTGTTTGAAAGATAGTATATGCATGTGTTTGTCTTTATGTTACCTTGTCCAAGTTTCTATAAGGATTATGCTAGCTTCATTCAAGAACCTGGGTTATTTACCAACTTTCCTAAGGTTTTACAAATATTTAAATTATATGAAAATGATTTATTCTATGGGCATTCCAAAGAACCAAGCTGCCAAGCCATCTGAGACCACATCCTTTCTTTCTCTCTTTTTTTTTTTTGTTTTGATAGACTGTCTCTTTCTCATGTGTGTTACCACAGTTATTGTTCTTAAGAGATTTAGTATTCATTTATTTATTTACTTATGAATTGCATTTCTAGAACAATTTCTATTTTGGTGAAATTGTCAGTTCATTAACTTACAAGACTATAATATAGAAGCAGTCTGTCCTAGTGACTCTCTGTATTCAAATTTAAGCTGTGTCATTTACCAGTTGTGTGACTTCAGGCAAATTTACCTGGGTACCCTAATTTATACAAATTTTATAACAATAGGAAAAATTTATAATGTCTACTGCACAGGGGGTTTGTTAGGGTTAAATGAGTTAAGGTATGTGAAGCCTTTAGAATCAGTGCCAGTCACAGGTCATGATGACTAAATATTAAACAACCATGTTTTAATCTTCTATTCCAATCCTCAGTCTAAACTAAGAGCTGTACTCAAAGTCAGGTCCACTTCCCTATTCTCTTCCCTCTTTCCAATTGAGTTAGTTCACTCAAGCCCTAATCAAACAAGCTAGAGTTATGCTTTTTTTTTTTTTTTTTTCCCGGTACGGGGGCCTCTCACTGTTGTGGCCTCTCCCGTTGCGGAGCACAGGCTCCGGACGCGCCGGCTCAGCGGCCATGGCTCACGGGCCCAGCCGCTCGGCGGCATGTGGGAACTTCCCGGACCGGGGCACGAACCCATGTCCCCTGCATCGGCAGGCGGACTCTCAACCACTGCGCCACCAGGGAAAGTCCAAGAGTTATGCTTTGATTGTGGTATTTTTAAAAGTAAATTAGAAAAAAAAAAAAAGATACAGTGAGGTTTTTTTTTGTAATTATGGAAAATTAACTCAGTAATTGTCTCACTAAATCACACTAATGATGAAAAGAATTGGGACAGATTTTTCAAGGTTATATGATAATAAATGCCCCTAACAGAAACCTAAATCAACAAAAAGCCACAGTTTAATTGGGAATTTTTTTTTTTTTTTTTTTTTTTTTTTGCGGTACCGGGGCCTCTCACTGTTGTGGCCTCTCCCGTTGCGGAGCACAGGCTCCGGACGCGCCGGCTCAGCGGCCATGGCTCACGGGCCCAGCCGCTCGGCGGCATGTGGGAACTTCCCGGACCGGGGCACGAACCCGTGTGCGCTGCATCGGCAGGCGGACTCTCAACCACTGCGCCACCAGGGAAAGCCCTAGAGTTATGCTTTGATTGTGGTATTTTTAAAAGTAAATTAGAAAAAAAAAAAAAAGATACAGTGAGTTTTTTTTTGTAATTATGGAAAATTAACTCAGTAATTGTCTCATTAAATCACACTAATGATGAAAAGAATTGGGACAGATTTTTCAAGGTTATATGATAATAAATGCCCCTAACAGAAACCTAAATCAACAAAAAGCCACAGTTTAATTTGTAGATATATATGAACATGTTCTGGGTTATTTTTGAGCTGCAAGATATTACATGAAACATATAGAAGTATTTTCAGAAATGTTTTCTATGTACTGAACTTTAATACACGCAAGACTCAATTCAGGATTGAGGATAATTTTCCTCAGTTAACTCTTCCTTAAAATTTTTCAAAATAAATATTCTATCCTCATTTAAAATATTAGCTCATGGGCTTCCCTGGTGGCGCAGTGGTTGCGCGTCCGCCTGCCGATGCAGGGAAACCGAGTTCGCGCCCGGGTCTGGGAGGATCCCACATGCCGCGGAGCGGCTGGGCCCGTGAGCCATGGCCGCTGAGCCTGCGCGTCTGGAGCCTGTGCTCCGCAACGGGAGAGGCCACAACAGTGTGAGGCCCGCATACCACACAAAAAATATATATATATTAGCTTATATATTTTAAGTGTTGGAGCTAGGATGTATATTCAGGTATACCTAAATCTGAACCTTAGTATTTTCTTTGCACAGTTTTTCATTTAGTAAACTTTGTTAGGTATTGAAGACACACACAGACAAACACACATGAACACACAGATAATTAAATTTTAAAAAATAAAATGTCATTTCTGCTGATAGAGTAAAATATTTAAAAGGGGGTGACAATGAAGTTCGTTGTTTTCTTAGGATGCGTGTAGACAAAAATATTTATTTTCCGTAGAGAAAGCAGGAAAGGCTTTATGGTGGTGTGCATACTAGATCCAAAGATGGAAAAGGTGATGAGGTCACCAAAAGCATCTGGGACGGCAGAGTGGGAGGGAAAAGAAATGAGATTATAAGAGGAACAGTAGCAGTAGAGGCATGGAGAGGAAGAGTCCATGCAGCTTCCCAAGTGTAATTTTACTAGAACTGGGCCAATTCTCTTGTAATTCTTTTGAAGAACAGCTTTGCAGACAGAAAGAGATTGCTTCAATTTTACAACATAGATAATCTCTTTATGTTTTATTAAAAGAAGAAATGTAGACAATGCAATAGTCCTGCTTTTCAGCTGTGTCTCATATCACCTGTCCTACCTTCATTCTGAGAAAGCATTCACATGAAGCTGTTGTTTTCTCACTATGATGGAAAGAGCAGTACTCACTTAGAAATGAATTGCAACATTAACAGCAATTAGAATCACCAGACGCTCCTAGCAAACCAGGCTCAAATTAATTTACATGCCCTGTGCTCTACATATTACAGAGTGTCCATAAAATGATGGTAATAGAAGTGACATGCATTTACATGGACCTTTACAATTTGTAAAGCTTTGTGTGTGTATGTGTGTGTGTGTGTGTAAGTATGTGTGTGTACTTTAATACTATTCTATTCAGGTCAAACAGTATATTGGAGAAACCAGAATATGAAGCTGGAAATCAGATGTTTGCTCTCAGGTGACCCTATCATCTGCACTTAGAAATGAATCATCCAGGGCTTCCCTGGTGGCGCAGTGGTTGAGAATCTGCCTGCCGATGCAGGGGACACGGGTTCGTGCCCCGGTCTGGGAAGATCCCACATGCCGCAGAGCGGCTGGGCCCATGAGCCATGGCTGCTGAGCCTGCGCGTCCGGAGCCTGTGCTCCGCAACGGGAGAGGCCGCGGCGGTGAGAGGACCGCGTACCGCAAAAAAAAAAAAAAAAGAAATGAATTCTCCAAACAAGCTAAGGGTTCAGAATCAGAGATCATCAGGATAGATTTTGTATGTGTTAATTCTATAGAACAATATAAATGAGTTCAGGAGGACAACATTCTGACAACTGTCCACACTGTGGATACATGCTCCATTGTCTCTTTATCTCTCTTAGCATCATAGCTTAGATCATCTAAAAGCTAAACTTTATCCTTTTACCTGAATATGTACAAGAATTTCTGGATGCCTCATATTCTTCAGTTCTCCATTTTGTAAATGGTTTTGGTCTTAATGAAACTTCATCTTCTACTTTCTCTCCTCTCTTATTTGCTTCTGCACAGGTACCTCAATCAGACATATTTCTCTGACTTTGCTTGTTAACACTCTCTCTGCCCCACTGCCAGGTGCTGAGACCACAAAAGAAGCATAAGTAAGGGAACTTGTCCCCCAGGAACTCACTCCAGCAGGAGAAAAGTCATGCAGTTATCTAGTCATCAAAAATTTCTTGATCTTCTCTGTGAGATTAACTGCATACTGGAGATGAAAAGGAAATATTTACAACTGTCTGATGGCTTGAAATTACCCTGACTTCCATTTGATCCCTGTCTCTTTAAATATCTTAATTTTAATGACTGCTTTGCAGTTGTCCCCCTCTCTCATAACCTGTCTAGTCAAATAATGTTTATAAAATATTTGTCATTTCTATTAGCGTTTAGAAACATTCATCCTTCTCCCCATGGGAATTATTAGGTAAAGCTGTTCTTTATCTTTCTGGATTTATTTCCCTTAAAGCCCAGTGAGACAACATTAACTTTGTAATTTTTATGATCCCTATTTTGAAAGTTTGTTGACACTACACTTGATGGTCTACTTACTAGAAGCAGGATTTGTGGCTGGTATAGCTCTCTGTATTTTAAACTGACATAATTGAGAAACTGATTATGACATTTTAAGTAAGTATTTGGAAGTCAGAGGTCATCGTATCCTATGAGGTTGAACTTGTGGGAATTTCATTACCTAAAAGTTCCACCAAACTGCTTTCAGAAAGCTATTAAGCATACATTGCTCTCCTGAACCACCCCAGTCAGCCACGGTGCCGTAAAATGGGGGAAAAAAGAATGAAAGTTTTTCAAGTGTATACACAACTGTGCATCTCAGTCGATCCATGCTGAACAGAAAGATCTAAAGAATATTATATTAAAGGGAATATGGATTCGCCAGTCAACGCTAAAATGTAGACCTTTGAGCCTGTTACTGCTTATCTATTGCATTGCAAATCCCCAGTATTTCTCCTAATGGCCTCTGGAAATGTTTCATAATGAGAAGCAGATTTTGGTAATCCACATTGTGATCAAATTACTTTTGTCAGTGTCTTTCATTTAGTAATTATTAAATCTACAAAGACTAATCTGAGAGGTAAAAAAATGTTCATTTCTAAGCCACCTGATTGTCAACTGTCAGCCACCGATATAAAATGACTCATTGTGGGAACACAATTAGAATCTTAAAATACTAATGGAAGCGTGCATAAACGGAATTCAAGAGGTTTTCAGATCCATTAAATACACGAAAGCTTGCTTATAATGTGCCTACACTCAATGCTTTTCTATACAATAACTGATATAACTGAAAACTGGAAAATCCTGACCAATGGCCAAGAAAGTATTTCCTGCATTTAGAGTGTTTCTCTCTTCTTCACTCATTGCCATTCAAAAGGCTGATATAGGGCTTCCCTGGTGGCGCAGTGGTTGAGAGACCGCCTGCCGATGCAGGGGACACAGGTTCGTACCC
>NC_041224.1:165908670-165924939 GCF_002837175.3 Physeter macrocephalus
CGGGAAGATCCCACATGCCGCGGAGCGGCTGGGCCCGTGAGCCATGGCCACCGAGCCTGCACGTCCGGAGCCTGTGCTCCGCAACGGGAGAGGCCACAACAGTGAGAGGCCCGCGTAAAAGGCTGATATAAATTAATCTGTTTCCAACCATTTCATGGCTTTCTGTACAGGGAAAAAAATATGTTAACAGAACCAAGCTGGCCATACAATTTAGTCTGCTAGGAATGGAGAGCAATAAGACAAAACCCACAATATATGGACCCTTTTACCTCCATCAACCTTAAAGCTAAGGATCTTTTGTCTCGAATTTCTGCTGAAACCACAAAGATGGAAAAATAATAGTGATCACTATCCATCACATTCTGAAGAGAGGTGATGGATTTTTTTCATGACTGATTTAAGAAAAAAGGTCAGAGCCCATCCTGTGACTCTCAATTTTCATTAATGAGCTCTAGCTGCAAAAAAGAGAAAGTGATCCAGTTAGGTAGAGTCAAAAATGTAATGAGCTATAAGCCTAAAGGTACACCTTCTCTTTCCCTTCTCTTTGGGGAAAGAGAGAATGAAGTGTCCTAAATTATTTAGGTTATCTATTTAGAGATGTTTCTGTTGTCATGGCCCAAACGCGGGTTGGAAGAGAATTTCCAGACACAAGGCAGAATGTAAAGCAGATAGTACTTATTAGAGGGAAGGGTCACTGCCAGAACAGCGGGCCGACTTCCTGGTAGTCTGGGAGAGTTGAGCCCAAACATGTGCTATTGATCGGTTTTTATAGCCAGAAAACAAAGGAATGGTCCGAGGTGAAAATTTCGTTCACTGATTGGTTGAGGCACATATACCTTCCTTCTATAGGGTGGGAGTGGGACAGGGCAGATGCCTTTCCTTATTTGGGACAGACCTCGTTGCCCAGGTGGGCATTGCCCAGGTGGGCTCAGGAATTTTGTAACCATCGCAACATTGTGGAGAGGGCGATTAAGAGTCCCCGTAGGGGGTGTAACGCTGAAACGTTTTCAGGCAGGGTGGACCTTTGTCCTTGAAGCACCATTGTCCTTGGAGCACCACATCTGTTACAGATATTTTGGAGGGAATGCTTGCAATGGGAAGGTAATAGATTAGAAAACGAAACTTAAGATTCCTTTCAACTTAAAGGGGAAAATTTGGCTTTTGTAGTATTAGACAAGGATACAACAGGCTATCCAATCAGCTGACCCTCAACACCCCTTCTTTCCAGTCACACGTATACAAAATCGGTCCATGGGATGAGATATGGTATCCTCATCAATAGTTCAACTTTAATGTTTTTAAAAACATTAAGTATACTGAGTGACTGCATCCTTACCTGACAGAAATAAAACAAAGACATAGTTCTTAAGATTTAATTTTAATTAGACTATAAATGTAGCTGGAACTATGTTAGTTATTCACTACTCTATTCTATCCTCACACCTTAAGATATTTGTTACAATAGAATAAAATATCATGAAAATTAAGGAAATTATATTTCTGATGTAAGGGGGAAAATCTCTACTATATTCCTTTCCAATGAAATTAGTGTATGTGCTTGTATGTGTGAGAAAACCTGAGGATCTAGGTAGATACATCAACTTTAATTATTTCCCATCATAGAAACTGAATCTGCAATAGAATAAAAGAAACATTTCAAGACTGTCAAAATTCTCACCTCATAAGAAACCACACTTACAAGTTGGTAATCTTTCAACGAACAGGCATTACTACCATGATGGTAACTTCCCTCATCAACTAATGCAGGAGAGAAATATGCAAAGATTCAAACTATGAAATTCCAAGCAAATGATGACTGCCACCTTTCAGTCACCTTGTTAGTTAGCTACCATAGTTGAGTCTATGTACAAAAATGAGTGGTCTTTCTGGTTGTTGAATTTCCTGCTGGTTCTTATCATACTTGTAGCATTTTAACACTATTTTCTAGAGATAAAGCTGCCTATATTAACTTGTTATCTATTGCCACCAAACGCTTTACTCTGAGTGTTTTACTAGTAAAGTGCTTAATCTCATCACTGAATAAGTAATGAACAAAAGCATAGATAGTGCATCTCAGAATCGTCTCATCCATTGTGCAACTTGAAACATTTACTTTAAATTGCTTTTCTCTCTCTCTCTCCCTTCCTTCCTTTCTTCCTTCCTTCCCTCTCTTTCCTTCTTTCTCTTTCTTTCTTTCTTTCTTTCTCCTTCCTTCCTTTCTTTCTTTCTTTCTTTCTTTCTTTCTTTCTTTCTTTCTTTCTTTCTTTCTTTCTTTCTTTCTTTCTTTCTTTCCTTTGGCATTACCAATATCTCTGTAATCATTTGAAAGCAATTTATCAAAAGGTACCACTTGTGACTATTTTTCCTCCTTAAACTTTCCTTTCCCCGACTCTCTTTGAACTTGACTATGTGATTCTGGGTCGGACTCCAAGGCCTTGGGGGGACTATTTTTCCTCCTTAAACTTTCCTTTCCCCGACTCTCTTTGAACTTGACTATGTGATTCTGGGTCGGACTCCAAGGCCTTGGGGGGATCAAAGCTGAGAAGCACCCTTTAATTGTTTCTTGCATGAGTAAATAGGAGACTTTGACACCTTCCCTCCTTCTGCTCATGAAGAAGCTGAAAAGCCTCTTTAGACCCTTCAGTTAGGATCCAGAAAATGCAATATAAACTTCATTCTTCATTCCCCTACAATTTTTTTGGCCCTGAGGGGTCAGAGGTATAGAGTTGGTGCATTATAAAAGAAAAACATGAACATTGATAAATGTGGGAAAGCTAAAGAATTATCTTGGAAATTATTTCCTGGAAATATGACACTAAAATATCCATTTTGGAATACTGATCTTTTATTCGTCACAGAAGATTACAAAATCAGAAAGCAAAGCAGTGCAGCATCTGTCTGACCTTCTATACGAATGTAAGGATATAAAGTGGGATAACAGCAGTCATTGAATGTGAGCTCACCAGATTTAAATCCTGGGTCTATATCTGTGCTTCATGGGCTGTGTAAATGACTTTCAGTTTCCTTACCCATCAACTTTGCATCATATCTAACTTGATTGTTTTTAGAAGAAATTAATGTGTTACTGAATACATGTAAGTTTCCTGGAACGGCATCTTGCACAATGTGGATACTCAAAATTATGGTGATGGTATTAGTATTAATAGCAGTGATAACAATGGTAGTAGTATAAAAAGAAGTAGAAGGAGGAGGATAAAATAAATGAAACATCTGGGACCTCCTTACCATGAAAGTTAATGTCTCTCATGAGACTTGACAGGCCCCCTTTACCATTAGCCCTATGTACTAAGTGATCCTTATTCACTACCACACCTGGAACTGGACCTGCAGGACTACATAGTTCATAGTCAGAGTTCACACAGTGTGGATATGTAGGACACAGTCTGTGACTAAAGCAACTTTCCACAATCTACTGTGGGACAAATAAAGAGAAGCTTGGTGTGTGCATTCCTTTGTAATGAACGTGATCTGCCTAGCTCTCTGAGAGCATCCCTAGAATATCTCCATGTACATGGTAACTGATGCCTTTTAAAAACAGTCTCAGGTAATAGTAACCATGTGGATGGGGCTCTGATCCAGGGAAAGGGCCAGGAGCACTGAGGTCCTAGGAAGACAAGTCTAGCTAGACCACCATGTAGAAAGAGATCTCAATTGGAGATACGTGGTTTAAACTGCTCTTCATTGGGAAGAAAGTGGTAGGCTTGAATTTAACAAAAAAGGAAGAAAATACAAAATTCATTATTTGGAAAGACTTAAAATTAGTAAACTCCATACTTTAAAAATAAGATTTAATTTAAGAATATAAGTACTGAGTCATTTTACCTTTTTATTTCTGATTAATTTGTATACATGTTGTCATTAAGTATGTATGTGTTTGCATATGTATATCTTTTATGGAATAACCTATAATACGTCTCATCTGGTTGATTTGGGTGTTCTTTTGGGATCAGGAGAACTAAGACTCAAACAGTGCTAAATTCTTATACTTTCCTAAATTATTTCAAAAATGCACTTAGAAAAAAAAAGAGGCCGAAGTATCCAGTTATGCACATTGCTCTGTATGTTTGTAAAAATATACATTTCTAAGGAGAAACAGAGTTTAAAGCATAAGATTTCAAAACTATGCTATTAAACCTTTTAAAAGCGACACTGGTCAGGTGGAAGTGCTAAGGCATTCACCAACATTCTTAAAGTTTTTTTTTGTGAAAGGGGATTTACAAGATTTAAGCAGTAGGATGTTGATTTGTACAAACCCCACTGTTAAGACAAGAACTATCTTGGATTCCTATTTAAATGGTTATGAATGAGTTTTTAATGAAGGTACTAGAAGCTATCTATCTTGTCTCAATTTTTCTCTCAAAGACAGTTTCATCTAATTTTCCATTTATTCATTGTTTTTATATATTTTGAATACAAATATTTTAGGCATCTATATGTGCCAGGTGCTATTCAAGTTGCTGCTAATTCAGAGATAAATGAAGACCCTGAAGATGCCCTCCTAGCTTCTATATTCTTGTGAGAGTAACCAGACAATAAACAAAAGAAAGAAATAATTCCAGGGAGTGACAGATGGTATGAAGACATATAAAGAGTGTGAGCTAGTGGGTCTCACCAATAAGGGGAGATCTATGTTGAGCAGTTCGATTAGGAATGGTCTCCTTGAGAAGACGATATTTCATGAGAATGCCCACATAGGTGTTATTAACTGTAATATTGTATATCTCATTTGATTCTTACTGCAATCCTGTAAGGTTAAAGGGTCAGACCCATTATTGTAATTTTAATGATGAGGAAACCAAGACTCAGAAGACTCAGAAAGGTAAATAATTTCACTTCCATTCAACAACTATTTATGCTTTGGCTGCTATGTGCCTAGAACTGTTGTAAATGATCAGGATACAACTAACAAATAACTAAGCTTTCTCTCTGTTTGTGAAGCTTGTAGTCCAGCAAAAAAAAAAAAAAAAAAAAAAAAAGAAGAGAGAGAGAAAGACAAACCTACAAATGACTGAGAATATGGTGTCATTATGGCGTTACGGACGCAGTGCTAGGAGGACACAGATGAGGGGTTGATTCACGTTCCCTGAGGATTGGAGAAGGACATGTACCTGCATGCAGCACTGATACAGACAGCACACCATAGAGGACCTAAATGAAGTGGAAGGAAGGGAGGAGAAGAGAACAGAATGTTAATTGAGAACTTCTCCATATGCCAGATACTGTGCTCATCAGCTCTTCTAAACGACCCTGTAGGTAGGAATTGATATCCCCATTTTATAGATTAGGAAATGGAGCCTGAGAAAAGTTAATAAGCTTAATTAAGGTAACGAACTTAGAAAGAAGCAGATTTTGGATTTTGTTTCAGATCCATCTGGCTGCCTGGGCTTCTTGCACTGCTCTGCATGTCTCGCTGGGCTGGGACTCCTTGGAGAGAGTATCACAGGGACAGGAGGTGAGGTGGGATTGGACTAGGTCAGCACTAAGGACACTGCCTGATCTGAGCTTTTGTAGCTTTGACTGATCAATGTCCTGGCATCTGTTCTCAAGAGCACAGCTATTTTTTCTAGAAAAAAAAAAAAAATGAGCGAGAGAGAGAAAGCATGAACCATGAAGGCATAAAATAATGATTTCTGTAATATTTTATGGAATTTAAATATGTTAAGGAATCACATATTTATTATAGAAAAATATGTCAGGTATCATGCTTCAGTCTCTTAATTTTTCCCCCTACACTCCCAATATTGGGTAAAATAAGGAAGTTATTTTATTCAAAGGATAATTTTACATGAAGTAGATGTTAAGCTTGGCTACAAAATATAAAGTGAAGTTTGGTCACAAAATAAATGGGTCTTTGGTTTCTATACTGAAAAATGCAGCTGTGATAACCAAAGTGATAGGCATTGGATATAGCTTCCAGTAAATCCTACATGTAATATTCTATATTAGCAAACACTATTTTTCTGAGGCAGGGTATTATGGTCCCTAAAAACACAAGCACTGCAATCTGAATATCTGTATTTAAACAGGGGTTTAATCACTCATAATTTGCATGAACTTGCAAAGCATAAATTTTTTGGACCTCAGAGTTTAGCAGTTAAAAAAAAAAAGACTTCAAATTCATACGTATCTATCATTCCAGATCTGTCTACTACTTGATAACTGTGTATATCTGAGCAAGTTATGTCCTTTTTTCTGTACCCCAATTTTCTCAAGGGTAATTAGAGTACATATTACATAGTTTGTTGAATGAAATACATGTTAAATACTAAGAAAATCTTGAGACACATAATCACCATTCAACAAATGTCTGCTAGGACAATATATAGATGACACATCTTTTTTTATAAGAGGGCTAAAAAGGTTTCTGCATCAATGTAGAGGAGTATTAATTTGGGAAAATATAAATCCAAATCTTACCTTTGAAAGACAAAACACAGCCTGTTATAAGAATTATACCCAAATTCATATAAAATTAATGTTTCAAACATTTTCAAAAAGAAAGAAACAAAAAAAGAATAAAGGTAGGCAGGCAGACAAGAAAGAAAGAAAAAGAGGGAAAGAATGAGAGGGAGAGAGGGAGGGAGGGAGGAAGGAAGGAAGGAAGGAAGGGAGAAAACTGAAGAATAAGATATATGGGCAGAAATTTTCTTACCACTGTAATAGGTCTGGACATATCATTGTAGATGATTTTGATTATAATAAAAATCTACTTTAAAAACTATTAACTTACAGCACTTCCATATGCATTCAATATGGATCACTTAAGACATAAATGTGTTCAAGACCAGGAAAGATGCAAGAATATGGAGGAAAATAATAGCTTTCTCCTGAAATTTCATGTTTCTCCCTTTTAAGGATGTAGTTGTTTTGGGCAAAATATTTCTGATAGTTCTATTGCTCAAATGGATGATCACTGACAGCTATGTAATTTAACTCAAGTGCTACAACCCTGGACAAGCCAAAGCTAAATTAATTTTCTTTCCTATTGTTAATTTTCACTTAATTAAGTAAGCTAAGTCACTGCTGATGTAGTAAGGTAAATGTCTAAAGATGCCACCTATATTGATTGGACATGTTTAATTTTATCAAATATATTGGCTAATCATAAGCATTATAGGACTTAATAATTGTGAAATTGGCAAGTGGTTACAAAATTTGACTGAACAGAGCAATCTAATGGTGACAATTCTGGAATGGAGACATGCTAGAGAATTTTACCAGAGCAAAGCTATTCTTAGAAAAACTGGATGCACAGAATCTACCTTGGATCTTATTAGAAATTTGTCTACATTCACAGGAATGAAATGGGCAAACATATTGATTCAATGTTGTATGCTGAGCTTGTAAATATGTTGTGAAGACAGAGAAACAACCACTCCCTTAAGGTTAAGGAACCTGATGTCAGAGGCAAGAAAAATCAGCATTCTCTGAGGAAAGTTTCTTTCTTATGATCTACTAGCTTCATGGTCCTCTTCATCACACCCATTTGAAATGAAGCTGCCATATGTAAAAAAACAAATACTAGATGGACTCTGAAGGTATGCAGGGAATTAGATGCAGATATTCAGGATCAGGAACTGCTTGGCATTGTTATTTGTATCAGCTTTTCAGCATTCGCCTCTGCCCAAGACAGGAGTCCACGTATCACTTTGTGATAAGACTTTGGTGTGGGAATATACAAATGTGATCTCCACATGGTCGGTACTGAAATTTGCAGAAGAAGTCATTTTTAGGGCAGCCATTAAAATTAAGATGGACAGGATTAGGATAGGCAGAGAAGGGGTATTTTGGAGTGACAGAATTAAACACATGGGAAAGTACAATATTTGAGAGAGAGTGAGAAGGCTGAAATGCTGGTTTGTGAAGTGTGGCCATGGCCTGTGAGGGAAGGTGGAGAAAAACAGCTTGTGGAGCAACTTACCTCCTAGTGTTCAGAGTAGAATTCCCATCAGTCAATTGATTATATGGCTATTTAATTCTGGATAATGTAGGCAGGTGACTTAAGATATTCATGCTGTCATATTCCTCTGTACAAGAGCTGCCAACCTTCCTCAGCTATATTGAAGGTATAATTAATTAAAATTCCTGCGAACAATTTAAACATGTGCTCAGCTTATACACTTGGGCACATGTTTTCCCCTTCAATCCCTCCCCCAATTTTCTTTAAAAAAAAAAAAGGAATTTAGAGCACACAAGTGATTATATTTTAGAACCTTAAAATTAGTAAAACCAAATGTATCACATTGGAATCATCTATAGTAAAATGTAGTATAAAGTTTTAGTGCAAGGAAATAGTCAAGATGCTCTGTAATTATCATAAGCTATTGATATTGATATGAAATGATTTCTGCTCTGTATGATGAAGATAAAATCACACATTAAAAATGATTTAAAATTATTATGAAAATTATAGTTATTTTTTGTAGTAAAACTTTCCTCTGAAACTTCCTAACCAGTGCCTGTCATAGAGTAGCATTTGATAGATATTTGTTGAATAAATAAATGAAACAAAAAAGAACAGTTGTTTTTTTTTTTTTAAGTGGGGAAAGTCCAGTCTTTCTGCCTCGTCTAATAGTGTGTTCCCAACTATTTGGAAGAGTCATTATCTCAAAGGGACTCCTATCAATCTTTAAGGGGTAAGAAAGTAGAGGGGGCGGAAGTTTGGAAACCAGTAGACATGGGGTGAATGCAAATAGTAAACCTTTCCTATTCTAAGTGTAAATATGGCGGCAAAGTCAGGCTGAGGAACTCAACAGGAGCTTGTGTTTTCCTACAGAGGATGGAATTTCACGATGCATATATGATTCTGCTAAAGCCCTGTATTGATATAATTCTATATTTTATTTTTCTCAACTTCCACCTAGACAAAGAGAAGGTGCTTCCCAGGAAAAAGAGAATTATTTAAGAAACGATGAGCCAATTCCTGTAATAAACTCCCTCACTCTTGCTCCCTCATTCTTTCCCACTCTTAACAAAGAAATATTTTTTCCCGACTTTGGGTTGGAAAGTGAGATGCAGAGAATAGCTAACTTGTAAAGTCTTTCTAAATTGTGTGTATGCTCTTTTCCCCCTTTTTTTTTTTTAATGCTTCTCAGCCTGGGATGTCTTCATTCCCCAGGAGATATTTGGCAATGTCTGCAGATATTTTGATCATTGTAACTGGGGAATTGATATTGGTATGTAGTGGGTAGAGGCCAGGGATGCTGCTAAATCCCCTACAATGCACAGGACAACCCCGGGGACGAGAAGTTATCTGACACTAAGTGACAATGGCATTGAAGTTGAAAAACTCTGAGTTAGAGTGAACAAACTCCCTAACAATCAAGACATTTAGAATGAGTGGAAGCACTAAAAAGTGCCCTGTCTGCCTCACATTCTTGGCTGGATGATCGTGTTTCCTCATTATTAAGGGCTTTTCAAAAGGAATATGCTGCAAGTGCTCGGTGAGCAAATTGAGGTATAAAGCAGTTACAAGAGGTAGGAATTGACTTTGGCATACTTCACAGGACTGTGACTGATTTTGTTTGTCACATTATCATTACATTTGAAAGTCTAATATGGCATTTGCATTAGGATGATGTGTCACTTGCAGAAATGGTGTCTGCATTTTAGTAACTTACAGTCCAGAGGTCATCCGGATGTCCCTCCTAGACATGGCAGTCCATTTGTAATGGACTCTAGGATTGAAGAGGTCCAAAAGAAGCTAAAGATATTACCTTGGCAGAATTGCTTTGTGTGACAATTGTGCAAGGCTGTTCAAATTGAAAATTGCCTGAACAGTTTCTTCTTTACTTTAAAAATTGTGACAGACTTCCTCCCAACTCCGTGCCATATTTTGATTTTTAGTCTGATGTGGTTTACCATTATTCCACTACATGCATTTGCTTCAAAATGAGATTCTGCCACATCAAAATATAAACCCCGTATAAATGATTCATAATAAATAAAACACTTTACATAATAACAGTAGAAAAGCTCCTTCCCCAGTGGAGTTAGTATAGGTTGGTTGATGGAGATGCTTAAGGATAAATTGCTACAAGGAAACATAGGGACATTGGCATAGGGGTTAGTGGAAGAAAATGATACATCACCATAACACATGCCTTTCTGAAAGCAGATCACCTAAGACAATGAGGAAGTGATGAGAAGTGGGTAAGCTAAGTCCTTGATTTATTAAAAACATCTGCCTACAAAAGACAAAAATAGGGACATATCAACTCATTATGACTACGTGTTTTTGCCTGTTTTATAAACGTGGGGTTTTAAGTAGGTTGGTTATGAATTTTAATATCTAAAAAAGTAGAATTGTCTTTGTTATTGTCTCTTTTTCATACAGATAGATATTGATACATATAAATATCAATATCTATCAAAATCTAATCTATATCTGTGTGTGTGTGTGTGTGTGTTGTTATTGTCTCTTTTTCATACAGATAGATATTGATACATATAAATATCAATATCTATCAAAATCTAATCTATATCTCTGTGTGTGTGTGTGTGTGTATATATATATCAAACGTGCTTCTGTCTGATATATCTCATGCAGTTTCATAGCAGAAATATGACAGTGACATTGTCTCAGAGTTCTTTTCTTCTTCCTTGTTCTTTGTAACACAACGGACTCTTCTTAAAGCTAAGATGTGAAAATATGTCAAAGTAGGATTAAGTATCCTTTTTGGCCATGGTGAATTGAAAAGAGTTAGTGCTAAATGACGCAGGTTTTCCTGCAGGGGTGCAGGTGGCAGGAAGCCTGGAAGTAACCAGCCTGAGGCATTGTTCTTTTCATTAATCCGGAGGCAAGTAGACATTGTTGTTCTTGAGAACTATGGCATCCCTTTTGAAATGGTATTTTCACATTTAATCCCTTCACTGTAACCTTGAGGAGAAGTGAATGTGCTTGTAAATGAGCCTTCCTGCTGTCTCAGGTCTCCTCATCCTCTCTCTGGGGAACATTTAGCCATAAGCATGAAAAGCTGGTAATATTGAGAATCAGCGTCTAATCCATATTGTGTATTTTTGCTATTTTTGTTAATTTTAGCAGACCCAGTGTTTACCCAAAGAAACGTGTAGGATGAATTCTGGTCACTTTTATAATGAGAACTTTTAAATTAAAGGTGATAGTATATTTAGCAACAAATATATGTCTAGTTCTGTACTAAGCGGTGTAGATTATACCAAGGTTTCTCAATTTCACCACTATTGACATTTGGGGTTGAATAATGCTTTGTTGAGGAGAGAGGGTGTTCTACTGTAAGGCGGCTTGTAGGGTCTTCAGAAGCATCGCTGGTCTCCGCTCACCGGATGCCAGTAGATCCTCTTCCCATAAAAACAATCAAAAATCCCAGTTACCCAGGTGATACTGATGATGCGCCTCCACGACACATTTTTAAAATATGCTGTATTAAAAGGTATGTAGATTAAAAGTATAGATTACATAGGAAAAATATTTTAATACCTGTATAGAGTTAGACCCGAGATGAAAGCAATGGGGAGGGGATATATATTTTATAAAATATATTGATGTTTACACTGAATGCTCCTGGTGTATAATGCAGCTTGTTGCTGAAAAAGTTATGAGCATGAACATTTCATTCAGGTCACATTCAATTTAGGTTCTGAGAAAACTATCAAGAACTCAAATCATTATGAGAACTCAATAAAGTTGACCCATAAAATTATCTAAAATTTCAAAGGCACGTTCTCTCCACTGTGATTGAAACTGCAGTTTGCTTTCTACACTGCTTCTGTGGGAGTATTTTCATTACCTACACCCTGAAATTGTTTGTATGTCTTTTATAGGGTAGGTAGACATATACCTAGCTCTGTCTTGAACTATGTCTAACTTCTAACAGGAAAGAACCTACATCCAAAATTTTGTGCAAAGTTGACTATCGCTGGGAAATGGATACAATTGTGCTTCAAGATTTGCTGGTCTCTTCATTAAGTGGTCTTTTTGCCTTGGAATTCTCCTTTCATTCATAGTTATAATTTCATGTACTCTGGATACCTGTCTTGTTGCCCTAAATCCACTAGAAATGTAGTTTGCCCAATATTGGTTGGCGCTGAAGAATTGAATAAATGATAAAATTTACTTGACGTGAAGTACTGATGCCCCTCTAAAAGAGGATGCCCCTCTTTTAGAGAATAGTTCCAATTTAAGACTGCTAGCAGTGACCTGGACAGTCCTCTTCTCTTCATTCTTCATTCTATTAATATATCTGTCACCCCAGTCATCAAATGACCCCCCAGTTTATGGGATTACAGCCTTATTTCTTAAAACACCTATCTTAGCCATCTCCTGTGAGATCACTCATGTTCTTCTCACTGACCACAAACCCCCAATGCAATTCTAATAACACTAACTATGTCTAACCTCTTGTCTTTATCAAATTTAACCATTTCTCAGGCATTCCCCTGGGCTTTTACTTGGTACAAATATAGAGACTGGATTTTTCTGGACTCTTGGTTTTCCCAGTTCTTTTGTCCTCATGGATACCTTTAAACCAGCCATATTCTATTTATTGACCTTTCTTTCCCGGAAAGGGGTTCTACGAAACTTTTTTAAAAATGGTAACTCATCACAAGAGCAATGTCTTATTCATTTATATGGTATTCAATTTTAAACCTTGATCATACTCTGCTTTACCTTGTTATTTACTGCTTTGGCTGTGAGTCTTCTCTTTTCAAAAATATCATGAACTGGTCTTGATCAAGGGCTGTATCTTATACATATCCTTCATGGGATCCTACACTCTGCACATTCAAGTGTTTAATAAATATCTAGCAAACTCAGTAAATGCAACTCTAAACTATTTTGCATAAAACTCCAGTTCTTTAAGTGAGTCAGGTACCAATAATCACCAAATGGATTAGAAATTACTCCTGAATACCATCAAATCACAGAACTGAGTCTATTAGTATAATTGGCCCTGGATGCTTATATATTATTTTATTTTTTCTATGGCATTAATGCTTCATGTTTCACATAGGATAGAGCTTTCCATCATTTTTAATTTCTTAGTAGTTAACTTTGTGGTCCAGCTTGAGCCCTTCCTTACTTTTTAATATCAGTTGTTTGTGTGCATTTGCATGTGTTTGTGCAGATCATGAAAGGTGAGAAGGAGGTGAAAGGGGAGGGCAGTCCAACATCCATGGGAGATTCCAGAAATGTCTGGATTATAAAGGAGAGCCTACAAGACTTTGTCTAATGCAGACTCAGGTTCATAATTAATGAGATATTTTTCCACCTAGGATTTACTGGCTTTCAGAATCTTGGGGAACTTTATTTCTCAGGCAGTGAATTATCAGACCAAGGATGATTATCAGATTTATTACAAATATTAGCTTACACAATCTTTAGGAATTGGAGTGGAACGTCATCTAGTGCTGGATTTCTGCTGATTGTAATGAGAATGATAATGAAGAGAGTGTTTAGTATTTATTGTGGTGCACTTATCGTCAATGCTTACTGAGCAGAGAGTAACAGGAAATGCTATCCTAGAGCTTCTTCTGTAAATGATTGCTCTGGGGTATTACTTTGGATCCTCAACATCTATTGGTGGTAAGTTTCTAAAAAAGGAATCAATTGAAGAAGCAGTGTGGTATAGTTTAAAGACCCCTGGAGTAAGACTATTTCTTCCACTCAGTGGTGAGTCACCTCATTGCTCTGAATCTGTCTCCTTTCCTGCATTCTGGCACAGTCCTAATATAGATCCTGTCAATATCACTCTCCTTCTAGAATAATCAATGACAATGTCTGTGGCTGTGCAAGGAAAAATATATTTACTGTTAGCACGCATTCAAAAATGGCCTTTTTATTTTAGATCAGGAAGTAATCTCAGTGGATGAGAAGCTTTGTCAATTTCTAGATACCCTCACCTGCAGTACTCACTGCAGTAAGACAGGCAAGTGATTAAGCAATGAATCCTCAGGATCCATGAGCTGGGTACTACGTGCAGTTCAGCCTCTGGGTCTTAATGCATAAAATCCTCTCCCAAGCACAGACTGCCAGGCAGAAGCTCTTTTGACACAGTTCTGTTTGGATTTGACAGCCAATTTGAAAGTGACTATCTGAGCATCCCCACCCCCAATTTAATTACCACTGCACCTATTGTGATGCAGCTTGTGACGAACAAGCTGACACTACTGTGTTGTTATGGCGGTTGTTGCCTCCCCTCCTTTATCCTCAGGCAGTGGCTTTGCATGCAGTCCGGCTGGTCATCACACTCCAGCTGTTAGATCCCTGCCATGTTTCAACTAGCAGCAAATGCTGGTCTCTGGCTGAAATAGAAGCTGAGGGAGCGGTTGCTGTTACCGATCCACCAGTCTCCCTGCAGGAGCAGAAAAGAATGGGAACAATGACAATTCGGTGACTACGTCCGTGATAGTAACTCACAGAATATGTTCAGTTGTCAGTATAACCCTAAACTCATCCTGAATATTTTTGCCAATTGTCAGCTTAGTGCCCTGACCTGTGAAAGAATTTGACTTTCTCTCTTTCTTTTTTTTCCCTTCTCTCATAGGCATTTCATTATTTTCTTAATAAATATATGTATATTGAGCAGATATTTAGGGATTGTATTAACCCTTGTTTCACACTTACTGGTGCTATTTTTTTTTTTTTTTACATTAAGGAACACTTGATCCCTTAAACTGTCTAGTGCATAATTTAGCTATAGACATCACACAACTGATCTGGCAAGGCTTTCTTATTCATTTGAAATCAGTACCCAATACCAGGGCAAATCTCACTAAAACTGGAGTCCTCATAAGATTATCCAGAGTTATCATAAGGATCCTTATTTTTAGCTCTCCTCTAAAAATAATTTGAAGCAATGAATCCCAGCATAACACTGCATCAATATACCAGAAAAATAATAAAATAAAATAAGAAAGAAAGAATGGAAAGAAGGAGGGGAGGGAGAGAGGAAAGGAACAAGGAAAGAAGGAAGGAAGGAAGGAGGGAAGGAAGGAAGAAAGGAAAGAAGGAAAGAAGGAAGGAAGGACAATAAGCCTTCAGGGCATGAGGTGAAAGTCATTTTCAAGGTAAGTTTGGTACTTATAGAAGTATCTCTGGGAAGTGGTAATTAGGTTGTATATCTATTGTCCTGGTGTCTAAAAGAAGATGAACCATGTGTCAGACATTGGTAGTTCCTCTCTGTGTAAAATTTATATAATCTTCACAGTAAAACACCTTCATGGTATTGATTATCAATTTAGAGAATTGGAAAGTGAAGCTGGAGAAGGAAAACCACTTGCCTGAGTTGACACAGATTCACAGGTTGCAAATTCATATCTAGTATGGAGTACAGGTCATCTTTTCTTTCTCTCTCACTGTCTTTCAGGTATTTTACATGCACATTTCAGTGGGGTTGCATATCTGTTCCTGTAAACTAAATTTTCTGTACTCCTTGAGCCAAAAATAGTTTAAGTTCAATTTTTGATACATGGCAAATTGAAAATGCTTAGGTGTTCCTCCTTCACTGACAGGATTACAGAGCCAACCAGGAAAGGCCAGGTGTTCAGGGCATGGTAGTCTTTGTTTCTGTGGAGCCACAAACTGCACCTCAAACCTTGGACATCAATGTCCATATGCAGCAAGGAAAGTTAGGCAAAGAGGCAAGACCAAGCATAAGTCAATTTTTGCTATTTACAAAAATATGTTGAAAATATGTTTAGTTTTATCAAGGGCCTAAAGGAACAAAAACCTTTATAATTTAGAGAACTTCTTACCTCTAACAATAGATTGTGTGCTCTATTTTTCTTTAGAAATGGGTAGACTCAAAATATTTTTAGATATTTTCCATGTTACCAAATTCTTTCCACCGTTATGTTATGTAGTTCATAAGAATTTGCTCATTGCATTTGATATTCTGTCTACACACCAGGAAGTGAAAGGCAATCACATTGCTGCTGGTTTAAATAAAATGTCATGAAATAAAATTAGACCCTACAAGTTTCTTTTTGTTCTCTTATGTTTGTTGAATAAAGTGGTAATGCTCTTTATTTTATCCATGTAGGTGCAGTCTAAATGTTCTGTTTATCTGCTTGTTCTGACAGTCATTTGTTCCCCAGAATATTTTGTAAGTAAAAAAAGTATCATCAAGTTTTCAAAATTTCTAATGCCAGAGATATGCTGGCAAAATGCAGTGAAGAACTAAGCTAGACGTTTTGTTTGTTTGTTTTTGTTTTGTTTTATTTACTTTTTAGTCATAAGCCCCCCCCCCCAAAACTACTGGAAAATTA
>NC_041224.1:165925467-165942638 GCF_002837175.3 Physeter macrocephalus
CCATTTTTTTTTTTTTTTTTTTTTTTTTTGTGGTACGCGGGCCTCTCACTCTTGCGGCCTCTCCCGTTGCGGAGCACAGGCTCAGCGGCCATGGCTCACGGGCCCATCCGCTCCGCGGCATGTGGAATCCTCCCGGACCAGGGCACGAACCCGCGTCCCCTGCATCGGCAGGCGGACTCGCAACCACTGCGCCACCAGGGATGCCCCAGATCCATTTTTAAGCTTACAAAGGCAGTCTTGCAACTTTACTAGTTTATATTTTTTCAAGATAACTGCATTGACTGGCGTTTCAATTGTATTCTACTACAGTCTCCATTCCCAACAATAATATGGAAACAGTTAAATTATACAGTAGGCGCTTAAGTGTAGAGTGAAACTTTGCTATTCAGAGTACCAGAAAATAGGGGCACCAATCTAACAGAACTCAATTTGTTTTTCCTAAGAGATTTGTGAGAAATTTACTGCACATCTCTAAGGATTAGTCGTAAGGCATTAAAAATAAAATATTTGTTTAAACTTGAGGCACTTGAAGGATTTTACTAGTATTTTACTTTATATTAGAGTTCTTTCTTACAAAAATGAGTCCACACATATAATTATTCAAAATAGGTGATAATGGTGAGTGAAGTGTCCTTGCAAATGATAATGGTACAGATATGAGTTATATTGCTGCAGAAAGATTGAGAAGATCCAAATACTTTGTAAGACAGTTATACCCAAAGGATATTGAATAAATTATAGCCTCGGTGTTCTAAATCTAAAATGGCTGACCGAAAATGTCTCAGCAGACTGAAAGTGCATTGTCTCATTTTTAAATTGATGGGCCATTTAAAAAATATATTTTGACTGCTGGCTGCCAACTCAACTTGATCTCTTTCTCCTATCTGTATTTAAGTAAACCCTTAACCAACAATATGTCTTTTAGGGTTCAGCTTAAGCAAGGTGAGCATGAAGAGATCATAAAGTATGATCATATGGAAGTCATAGCAGTTAATATTGTGTAATGATATAATAATATAAAACATATATAATGAAAGATACTATAATAGTAAATAATTTTGAGCACTTACTAAAACCCAGTGACCATGTTATGAACAGATCGTGTGTTATTTAATTTTATGGCGTAGATGTGAACATAATCACGTGTGACACTGGATATTGAAGGAAGCCTTCAGCTTATTTTTTTAAGATTTATTGAGATGTAATTAACGTACCATATGATTCATCCATTTAAGGTGGTAGCTATTTTAGATAATCAGAAAAGATTTTTATATAGAAGAGTTCAGCATATGAGGATATCTTTGAAATACCAGAGTAAGAACATCTTTTAGAAGGGCATTCTCAGGAGAGTGAAAAGCAAGCTTATAGCTTGGCTGGAGTGGAGCTCTAGAGAGGAATTTATTTTTTTAATCTTATTACTATGAGCTGTCTTTGGAGAATTTTGAATGGGGTTGACTTACATTTACAAAGGGGCACTGGACTGTTATCTAGTGGAAAGGTTGAAAAGACGGATTAGATTTTATTTTTGCAGTGACTGGGCCAGAGGCAATGATGGCTTGCATTAGGGTAGGAACACAGGAAGTGTGAAGAATGGCCACATTTGTGCCACACATTAATCTTCAGTTGCAACTAATTTTGTACCCACTAATAATTCTTGTCCCAGCAAATGTAATTTATATCAGCTGTGTGTGGTTGTTCAGTGTCATGGAACCTGACTTCTTACTGACTTGGCCTCCTTGTCCTTTTCTTAAACTTGTTGTTTACTTGGAGCAGTGGTTCCGAAACATGGCCATACATGAGAATCCACTGTAGGGCTTGTTCAAACACAGGTTGCAGGGCCCCTCCGCCAGAGTTACTGATTCAGTAGGTCATAAGGAGAGCTGAAGAATATGCTGTATTTCTAACTATTTCCTAGCTTATAATGATGCTTACTGCTCTGGGCACCACGTTTCGAGAACCACTGTTGGTATTAGGAATTGACAATTTGTTTCTATAAAGGACCAGTAGTAAATAATTTTGAGTTTCTGGGTCATAGAGTGTCTGTCACAGCTTCTCAATTCATAGATAACATGTGGACCCATTAATATGTAATAAATAGATAATTTATAAATGAATGAGCATGGCTGAGTGTCAGTAAAATGTATTTACATAACAGAGGCCATTCTGATCCTTGCTCTAGACAACTTAGTCCTAGTTACCTCCCTCTACCTAATATTCTAATACATACCTATTAGAAAATATACATATATACTCACATATACCCATGTGAATAGCAACCTTTCCTTAATATCTCATTTTTCTCTAGTTTATTTTTTTAATATCTTACAGATGATACAACAAATTAATGTCTCTAATAATGTACTATGTAAGTGTGATTATTTTATGTCTTCAGTATTCCACTTGAAAAGTAGGAAGATTAAATGGAAATCATTTTATGAACTGTCAATTCTGAAAAGCCAAAATGCATTACCAAGGTTATCTGTTCCATAATAACAATTTCCATTATAATTAGTTCTCTTGTATTAAGAATAAGTCCATTACAATGTGCCAAAAAATTATATAGTCTAGGGAGGAGAGACCAATATTAAATAAAGCTAGTATACTATCATTTTGGCAGATTACAAATGTAGATATAATGAGATAACTAATGGGAAATATTTGTGGGAGTTTGCTGAAATGAGTGTGACCTTGGTTTTTCAGATATTTTTTCAAGAATGCAAAAAAAAAATCCCCACCTACAGTTCTCAATAAGACTGATGACAGTTTGGCAGTTTTGCTAGTTATTTATGAATCTACAAAATACATGTCTTATAGCTGCCATGTTTCAAAGTAATAATGCAACTAAAATAGTAAGATGGGCCACAACACAGGAACACTAATTAAACAAACACTGCAGTATTGCACATAATTTGTATTTGCTTGACATTTTATCCTGTTTTGTAGAATAAGATTATCATTACCCAATTGTTTTTATATTTTAAGGTGTGGATACTGAGGCTTTCTCATTTATTTTGCAGATAGCTCTTCTGTACCTACAGGTGCAAGTCAAAGAAAACTAAATTATGAGGCAAGATGACATCGTATTGTGAGAGTTAGTTCACAAATTCAAGTCCATGGACTCTCAATTTATCCTTTAACTGTGTCCTGCTGGTTTCCTGGGTATTAAAGGATGGACTGATGGTAAGAACACAGAGCGACTTCCCTGATGTATAGTAATGTCTCCTATGGGTCATGTAAACCTGAATATGGGTGTGTGCCATGATGTCAGAACATAGTTTACAGGAAAAAATATGTTTAAAACATGTCTTTTTAAGTACAAGATGTATACATAAAGGTGAATTAATATAATGCCCAACTCCACAGATTATCACAGTGGCTGCACCAATAAAACTGTCGCGCCCCTTGGTAAATGTCTTTCAAATGTTACACCTAAGTTTCTTGCTTGAGCAAGGAGATTGATAGTGATGTTGGCATATTCTAAGATGGGAAACTTGCAGGAACAGGAGGTTCACTTAAGAAAGGGGATACTTACTTCCATTTCTATTATTTTTATTATTTATACAATTTAAAAAATATTCTCTTACTGAGCTAAAAATTCATCTTTTTATTTATCAGTAATGGAGGTACTATTTAAGTATGCAGTCAATGAAGAGACACTTATGGAATACACTGCCACTTAGTGCAAAGTAATGATGGGGGTCACTAAAAAAAAGTAAGCATGTTCTTGCCTTAATGAGATTGCAATCTAGTGGATAAAACAAGGCCAACTGAAAGTATGGGAAAATACTAACATCCTCAGGTCTCAACCTTGCTACTGAATGTCTTGGGAGTACTCACTGAGTTTTTCTGTGTTCCTAAGGTTCCTATTCTTTTTCTCAACAGTACCTCATATCCTCTTAATTTGAAAATGCTGTAAATCTAGAATTCTATCTGTGTAAAGTAGAAAAACTGTACTTGCTAACTGAGTAGTAGAGGGACTATCTGAGACTATATATTCCAGGAAGGAGTTCAAAGAAGAGATTGCCTGGGATTTAGGTAAGTAATCCATTGATTCTTTTATTCACTTAATGCCTGTTTATTGAGCAGCTACTGTGTCCTAAGGTCTTTTTGAATCCAATTGGGAAATCTTAAAAGAAAATGTGAGTTAATATTAGAAACCTGAGGAATTATATGGAGCTGAAGCACTTTAGTGGCAAAGGAAAGAAGGAAAGAAGGAAGGAAGGACAATAAGCCTTCAGGGCATGAGGTGAAAGTCATTTTCAAGGTAAGTTTGGTACTTATAGAAGTATCTCTGGGAAGTGGTAATTAGGTTGTATATCTATTGTCCTGGTGTCTAAAAGAAGATGAACCATGTGTCAGACATTGGTAGTTCCTCTCTGTGTAAAATTTATATAATCTTCACAGTAAAACACCTTCATGGTATTGATTATCAATTTAGAGAATTGGAAAGTGAAGCTGGAGAAGGAAAACCACTTGCCTGAGTTGACACAGATTCACAGGTTGCAAATTCATATCTAGTATGGAGTACAGGTCATCTTTTCTTTCTCTCTCACTGTCTTTCAGGTATTTTACATGCACATTTCAGTGGGGTTGCATATCTGTTCCTGTAAACTAAATTTTCTGTACTCCTTGAGCCAAAAATAGTTTAAGTTCAATTTTTGATACATGGCAAATTGAAAATGCTTAGGTGTTCCTCCTTCACTGACAGGATTACAGAGCCAACCAGGAAAGGCCAGGTGTTCAGGGCATGGTAGTCTTTGTTTCTGTGGAGCCACAAACTGCACCTCAAACCTTGGACATCAATGTCCATATGCAGCAAGGAAAGTTAGGCAAAGAGGCAAGACCAAGCATAAGTCAATTTTTGCTATTTACAAAAATATGTTGAAAATATGTTTAGTTTTATCAAGGGCCTAAAGGAACAAAAACCTTTATAATTTAGAGAACTTCTTACCTCTAACAATAGATTGTGTGCTCTATTTTTCTTTAGAAATGGGTAGACTCAAAATATTTTTAGATATTTTCCATGTTACCAAATTCTTTCCACCGTTATGTTATGTAGTTCATAAGAATTTGCTCATTGCATTTGATATTCTGTCTACACACCAGGAAGTGAAAGGCAATCACATTGCTGCTGGTTTAAATAAAATGTCATGAAATAAAATTAGACCCTACAAGTTTCTTTTTGTTCTCTTATGTTTGTTGAATAAAGTGGTAATGCTCTTTATTTTATCCATGTAGGTGCAGTCTAAATGTTCTGTTTATCTGCTTGTTCTGACAGTCATTTGTTCCCCAGAATATTTTGTAAGTAAAAAAAGTATCATCAAGTTTTCAAAATTTCTAATGCCAGAGATATGCTGGCAAAATGCAGTGAAGAACTAAGCTAGACGTTTTGTTTGTTTGTTTTTGTTTTGTTTTATTTACTTTTTAGTCATAAGCCCCCCCCCCCAAAACTACTGGAAAATTATACCACTTAACAGCTATGGACAAGAAATTTGAAGTCAGGTAGAATTGGGTTTTAACTCTTGCTCCTCCATTTACTAAGATGTTTCAAGCAAGTTATTTTACCTCTCTATTCAACACTTTGGGATTTGTTGAATAGGGATGTTTCTCCTTTTTTATATGCTGGTTATAAAAATTAAATGAGATAATATAGAGAAAGTGCTAAGCAAAGTAAATTAAGCAATCAATAACTGTTCTTATGATAATGATACAATTTTCTTTAATTAGATGACTTTTGGGAATGGGGTAAGACATATTTTTTGTTTGAGTGTTGTACAATTACTAACTAAAAATCATTTTTTTTTGTCAAGCAATTTTTATGGCTCAGTAATCTTGATGGTGATTATACTGGTGGGATAAATACCTCTGTAGCTTTATTATGCTTTTGACTTTTCTGTTACATACCTCAAAAGCTATTATCTACTATCTATGTATTGCTGATTTCATTGTGATATTTATATGTTTTCTTCTAATGTTTCTGCTTACTCATGGTAAACGTGAGAATATCAGAATACAAAACTAATGACAACAGGAAATACAGAACCAAATAGAGCCTATAAGAGACAGGAGGTTAGAATCTCTGACATCTGTTTCTTGATCTGTCATTGAGCTGCTAATGAGTGTAGACAAAATCTTTCACTGGACTAAATAAGAACCTGTCTTCTAGAAAAGCTATCCTCATTATCAGATCCATTTTTTTTTTTTTTTTTTTTTTTTTTGTGGTACGATTTGCTGGTCTCTTCATTAAGTGGTCTTTTTGCCTTGGAATTCTCCTTTCATTCATAGTTATAATTTCATGTACTCTGGATACCTGTCTTGTTGCCCTAAATCCACTAGAAATGTAGTTTGCCCAATATTGGTTGGCGCTGAAGAATTGAATAAATGATAAAATTTACTTGACGTGAAGTACTGATGCCCCTCTAAAAGAGGATGCCCCTCTTTTAGAGAATAGTTCCAATTTAAGACTGCTAGCAGTGACCTGGACAGTCCTCTTCTCTTCATTCTTCATTCTATTAATATATCTGTCACCCCAGTCATCAAATGACCCCCCAGTTTATGGGATTACAGCCTTATTTCTTAAAACACCTATCTTAGCCATCTCCTGTGAGATCACTCATGTTCTTCTCACTGACCACAAACCCCCAATGCAATTCTAATAACACTAACTATGTCTAACCTCTTGTCTTTATCAAATTTAACCATTTCTCAGGCATTCCCCTGGGCTTTTACTTGGTACAAATATAGAGACTGGATTTTTCTGGACTCTTGGTTTTCCCAGTTCTTTTGTCCTCATGGATACCTTTAAACCAGCCATATTCTATTTATTGACCTTTCTTTCCCGGAAAGGGGTTCTACGAAACTTTTTTAAAAATGGTAACTCATCACAAGAGCAATGTCTTATTCATTTATATGGTATTCAATTTTAAACCTTGATCATACTCTGCTTTACCTTGTTATTTACTGCTTTGGCTGTGAGTCTTCTCTTTTCAAAAATATCATGAACTGGTCTTGATCAAGGGCTGTATCTTATACATATCCTTCATGGGATCCTACACTCTGCACATTCAAGTGTTTAATAAATATCTAGCAAACTCAGTAAATGCAACTCTAAACTATTTTGCATAAAACTCCAGTTCTTTAAGTGAGTCAGGTACCAATAATCACCAAATGGATTAGAAATTACTCCTGAATACCATCAAATCACAGAACTGAGTCTATTAGTATAATTGGCCCTGGATGCTTATATATTATTTTATTTTTTCTATGGCATTAATGCTTCATGTTTCACATAGGATAGAGCTTTCCATCATTTTTAATTTCTTAGTAGTTAACTTTGTGGTCCAGCTTGAGCCCTTCCTTACTTTTTAATATCAGTTGTTTGTGTGCATTTGCATGTGTTTGTGCAGATCATGAAAGGTGAGAAGGAGGTGAAAGGGGAGGGCAGTCCAACATCCATGGGAGATTCCAGAAATGTCTGGATTATAAAGGAGAGCCTACAAGACTTTGTCTAATGCAGACTCAGGTTCATAATTAATGAGATATTTTTCCACCTAGGATTTACTGGCTTTCAGAATCTTGGGGAACTTTATTTCTCAGGCAGTGAATTATCAGACCAAGGATGATTATCAGATTTATTACAAATATTAGCTTACACAATCTTTAGGAATTGGAGTGGAACGTCATCTAGTGCTGGATTTCTGCTGATTGTAATGAGAATGATAATGAAGAGAGTGTTTAGTATTTATTGTGGTGCACTTATCGTCAATGCTTACTGAGCAGAGAGTAACAGGAAATGCTATCCTAGAGCTTCTTCTGTAAATGATTGCTCTGGGGTATTACTTTGGATCCTCAACATCTATTGGTGGTAAGTTTCTAAAAAAGGAATCAATTGAAGAAGCAGTGTGGTATAGTTTAAAGACCCCTGGAGTAAGACTATTTCTTCCACTCAGTGGTGAGTCACCTCATTGCTCTGAATCTGTCTCCTTTCCTGCATTCTGGCACAGTCCTAATATAGATCCTGTCAATATCACTCTCCTTCTAGAATAATCAATGACAATGTCTGTGGCTGTGCAAGGAAAAATATATTTACTGTTAGCACGCATTCAAAAATGGCCTTTTTATTTTAGATCAGGAAGTAATCTCAGTGGATGAGAAGCTTTGTCAATTTCTAGATACCCTCACCTGCAGTACTCACTGCAGTAAGACAGGCAAGTGATTAAGCAATGAATCCTCAGAATCCATGAGCTGGGTACTACGTGCAGTTCAGCCTCTGGGTCTTAATGCATAAAATCCTCTCCCAAGCACAGACTGCCAGGCAGAAGCTCTTTTGACACAGTTCTGTTTGGATTTGACAGCCAATTTGAAAGTGACTATCTGAGCATCCCCACCCCCAATTTAATTACCACTGCACCTATTGTGATGCAGCTTGTGACGAACAAGCTGACACTACTGTGTTGTTATGGCGGTTGTTGCCTCCCCTCCTTTATCCTCAGGCAGTGGCTTTGCATGCAGTCCGGCTGGTCATCACACTCCAGCTGTTAGATCCCTGCCATGTTTCAACTAGCAGCAAATGCTGGTCTCTGGCTGAAATAGAAGCTGAGGGAGCGGTTGCTGTTACCGATCCACCAGTCTCCCTGCAGGAGCAGAAAAGACAACTTAGTCCTAGTTACCTCCCTCTACCTAATATTCTAATACATACCTATTAGAAAATATACATATATACTCACATATACCCATGTGAATAGCAACCTTTCCTTAATATCTCATTTTTCTCTAGTTTATTTTTTTAATATCTTACAGATGATACAACAAATTAATGTCTCTAATAATGTACTATGTAAGTGTGATTATTTTATGTCTTCAGTATTCCACTTGAAAAGTAGGAAGATTAAATGGAAATCATTTTATGAACTGTCAATTCTGAAAAGCCAAAATGCATTACCAAGGTTATCTGTTCCATAATAACAATTTCCATTATAATTAGTTCTCTTGTATTAAGAATAAGTCCATTACAATGTGCCAAAAAATTATATAGTCTAGGGAGGAGAGACCAATATTAAATAAAGCTAGTATACTATCATTTTGGCAGATTACAAATGTAGATATAATGAGATAACTAATGGGAAATATTTGTGGGAGTTTGCTGAAATGAGTGTGACCTTGGTTTTTCAGATATTTTTTCAAGAATGCAAAAAAAAAATCCCCACCTACAGTTCTCAATAAGACTGATGACAGTTTGGCAGTATTGCTAGTTATTTATGAATCTACAAAATACATGTCTTATAGCTGCCATGTTTCAAAGTAATAATGCAACTAAAATAGTAAGATGGGCCACAACACAGGAACACTAATTAAACAAACACTGCAGTATTGCACATAATTTGTATTTGCTTGACATTTTATCCTGTTTTGTAGAATAAGATTATCATTACCCAATTGTTTTTATATTTTAAGGTGTGGATACTGAGGCTTTCTCATTTATTTTGCAGATAGCTCTTCTGTACCTACAGGTGCAAGTCAAAGAAAACTAAATTATGAGGCAAGATGACATCGTATTGTGAGAGTTAGTTCACAAATTCAAGTCCATGGACTCTCAATTTATCCTTTAACTGTGTCCTGCTGGTTTCCTGGGTATTAAAGGATGGACTGATGGTAAGAACACAGAGCGACTTCCCTGATGTATAGTAATGTCTCCTATGGGTCATGTAAACCTGAATATGGGTGTGTGCCATGATGTCAGAACATAGTTTACAGGAAAAAATATGTTTAAAACATGTCTTTTTAAGTACAAGATGTATACATAAAGGTGAATTAATATAATGCCCAACTCCACAGATTATCACAGTGGCTGCACCAATAAAACTGTCGCGCCCCTTGGTAAATGTCTTTCAAATGTTACACCTAAGTTTCTTGCTTGAGCAAGGAGATTGATAGTGATGTTGGCATATTCTAAGATGGGAAACTTGCAGGAACAGGAGGTTCACTTAAGAAAGGGGATACTTACTTCCATTTCTATTATTTTTATTATTTATACAATTTAAAAAATATTCTCTTACTGAGCTAAAAATTCATCTTTTTATTTATCAGTAATGGAGGTACTATTTAAGTATGCAGTCAATGAAGAGACACTTATGGAATACACTGCCACTTAGTGCAAAGTAATGATGGGGGTCACTAAAAAAAAGTAAGCATGTTCTTGCCTTAATGAGATTGCAATCTAGTGGATAAAACAAGGCCAACTGAAAGTATGGGAAAATACTAACATCCTCAGGTCTCAACCTTGCTACTGAATGTCTTGGGAGTACTCACTGAGTTTTTCTGTGTTCCTAAGGTTCCTATTCTTTTTCTCAACAGTACCTCATATCCTCTTAATTTGAAAATGCTGTAAATCTAGAATTCTATCTGTGTAAAGTAGAAAAACTGTACTTGCTAACTGAGTAGTAGAGGGACTATCTGAGACTATATATTCCAGGAAGGAGTTCAAAGAAGAGATTGCCTGGGATTTAGGTAAGTAATCCATTGATTCTTTTATTCACTTAATGCCTGCTTATTGAGCAGCTACTGTGTCCTAAGGTCTTTTTGAATCTAATTGGGAAATCTTAAAAGAAAATGTGAGTTAATATTAGAAACCTGAGGAATTATATGGAGCTGAAGCACTTTAGTGGCAAAGTGATTGTTTTAAAGGCCTTAACTAAAATCTTGACTTTTGACATTATTCAAAAGCGTGTTAAAACTGAAGATATATCAGTATTATGTTGTGTTAAGTATATATACATAGATAATTAAAGTGAAATAGTTCCATCTTATAAAAATGGAAGGGAAAAAAATCCCTTTCATATTGACTGGCTCTAACAGAACACAAGCATTTTCTGAGAGGCGGAATCCCTTTTCAATTCATTATTATGAGCAGAAAATAAGAAATATATTACGAATTACTCTAATTGCTACATAAATGCTAAGTCATATTTATACAATTGCATGAATTGTTTTATATTATATATACACATATATATAGTCTATAGATTATAAAATATAAACTGTATTATATACAGTATTTTCTTTGACTTATTAATCAAATTGTTTTATTTATTTATTTATTTAACATCTTTATTGGAGTATAATTACTTTACAATGCTGCGTTATTTTATGCTTTATAACAAAGTGAATCAGTTATACATATACATATGTTCCCATATATCTTCCCTCTGGCGTCTCCCTCCCTCCCACCCTCCCTATCCCACCCCTTGGTGGTCAAAAAGCACTGAGCTGATCTCCCTGTGCTATGTGGCTGCTTCCCACTAGCTATCTATTTTAAGTTTGGTAATGTATATATGTCCATGCCACTCTCTCACTTTGTCCCAGCTTACCCTTCCCCCTCCCTGTATCCTCGTGTCCATTCTCTATTAGGTCTGCATCTTTATTCCCGTCTTGCCCCTAGGTTCTTCATGACCCTTTTTTTTTTTTTTTTGATTCCATATTTACGTGTTAGCACACGGTATTTGTTTTTCTCTTTCTGACGTCACTTCACGCTGTATGACAGACTCTAGGTCTATCCACCTCACTACAAATAGCTCAGTTTCATTTCTTGTATGGCTGAGTAATATTCTATTGTATATCTGTGCCACATGTTCTTTATCTGTGCGTCTGTCGGTGGACACTTCGGTTGCTTCCATGTCCTGGCTATTGTAAATAGTGATTCTGAACCACTGCGCCACCAGGGAAGTCCCCAGAGATTATTTCTTATGGGAGGCCCTCCTCAACCCCCCATCAGTCTCTTCCCTGCTGACACAGACTCCCACAGCCTTACGTAACTAACTGCTCCTTCATAGCACCCTACACGGTTTTAATTTCACACGTATTTGTAAGTTCCCTTTTTATAACCCTCTGTTCTACTGAACCTTTCCCTCCTGCCTCATCATTTTATCTCTAGTGCCTGGCAGTGCTTGGCATATCTTCGGGGCTCAGTAAGTGCCTGTTGAATACATAGTTGGAGGCAGAGGACAAGGCTTAGGAGGGAAGATCGAGGCTTTGTTTTCTACATGTTGAGAAATGGTCCTCGTGGGCGCGCAGATTCCTCCAGCCGCGCGAAGCGAGCGGCGCGTGCTGACAAGGGCCCAGCGTGAGGCGTGCCGGCTGGTCCAACTCCGATCGCCGCGCTGACACCAGCAGCGGCCCAGGTCGCACCAGCACCGGCCGCGGGGGGCTGCGCTGCCCGCCCTGCCGCTCTTCGTGCCGCCGCTGTAGCGCCCGCGGGATGCGCACCACGGGCCAGGGGCTCGTTGGGACCGCGGACCGTCAGGTCCCGGCGAAGCGCCAGAAGCAACCGAGCCGCGAGCGACAGCAGCCGCAGCCGCCGCCGCCGCCGCCGCCGCCGCCGCCGCCGCCGCCGCCGCCGCCGCCGCCGCCGCCGCCGCCGCCGCCGCCGCCGCCGCCGCCGCCGCCGCCGCCGCCGCCGCCGCCGCCGCCGCCGCCGCCGCCGCCGCCGCCGCCGCCGCCGCCGCCGCCGCCGCCGCCGCCGCCGCCGCCGCCGCCGCCGCCGCCGCCGCCGCCGCCGCCGCCGCCGCCGCCGCCGCCGCCGCCGCCGCCGCCGCCGCCGCCGCCGCCGCCGCCGCCGCCGCCGCCGCCGCCGCCGCCGCCGCCGCCGCCGCCGCCGCCGCCGCCGCCGCCGCCGCCGCCGCCGCCGCCGCCGCCGCCGCCGCCGCCGCCGCCGCCGCCGCCGCCGCCGCCGTGCCGGAGCCATATTGCCCTTGCTGCGGGAGAGGCGCACGGCAGTGACGTCACGGGCGCGCCAAGGCCTCGCGGACGGTGTTTGGCGCGGCTCAGTAAGGCCCGCGGAACTGGCGAAGTGTGTGGAAGGAGCAGGATCTGTAGAGCTCAGCAGCGGCGAGGTCGGTAGGTGGGAACAGGGGATGGTGACTCCAGGCCCCGGCCACCCTTGGGGAAGGAAGGGTGCGCGATGGAGGCAGGACCGGGGCCCGACGATCCGCGGCGATGGGGCCCTGGCCTTAGGAGCCAGGAGGGCGGAGGGCGGAGGGCTTGTGGCGATCCGCTGTCCGATCCCTGCAATGCTCTTTTGTCACCCTCCCAGCTCCTGTCATGGCTGGGCCAGTTCGGGTCTCCCCCTGTAACTTATGAGGGTGCGGCGATGTTTTCCCAGACGTGGTCCCCGTGTAAGGTCTTTGAATGCAAGTATTTATTGAGAGTCTGAGTGAATGGTCAGGCCTGGGGGCCGAGACCAGGAGCCCGGAGTCGTAGAACCAGGCTCACCCTTCCCTTAGAGCTCCCCAGAGAGCTGAGGGCCCCGAGGGCAAGCTGATGGCCTTCAGCGTATCTTCTCTTCAGTCAAGAGAACTCATCGCTTGGTACTTTTCCCCTTTCTTTTCAGCTGAGCTTCATTCCCCCCTCCCTTGTCACCCCTTCCAACTTCTCATCCTGAACCCACTGCTTTCTTGGCTAGTTCACCTCCCCACCGGCTTTGCAGTCAGCTATCCTCCCGGACCAGGGCACGAACCCGCGTCCCCTGCATCGGCAGGCGGACTCGCAACCACTGCGCCACCAGGGATGCCCCAGATCCATTTTTAAGCTTACAAAGGCAGTCTTGCAACTTTACTAGTTTATATTTTTTCAAGATAACTGCATTGACTGGCGTTTCAATTGTATTCTACTACAGTCTCCATTCCCAACAATAATATGGAAACAGTTAAATTATACAGTAGGCGCTTAAGTGTAGAGTGAAACTTTGCTATTCAGAGTACCAGAAAATAGGGGCACCAATCTAACAGAACTCAATTTGTTTTTCCTAAGAGATTTGTGAGAAATTTACTGCACATCTCTAAGGATTAGTCGTAAGGCATTAAAAATAAAATATTTGTTTAAACTTGAGGCACTTGAAGGATTTTACTAGTATTTTACTTTATATTAGAGTTCTTTCTTACAAAAATGAGTCCACACATATAATTATTCAAAATAGGTGATAATGGTGAGTGAAGTGTCCTTGCAAATGATAATGGTACAGATATGAGTTATATTGCTGCAGAAAGATTGAGAAGATCCAAATACTTTGTAAGACAGTTATACCCAAAGGATATTGAATAAATTATAGCCTCGGTGTTCTAAATCTAAAATGGCTGACCGAAAATGTCTCAGCAGACTGAAAGTGCATTGTCTCATTTTTAAATTGATGGGCCATTTAAAAAATATATTTTGACTGCTGGCTGCCAACTCAACTTGATCTCTTTCTCCTATCTGTATTTAAGTAAACCCTTAACCAACAATATGTCTTTTAGGGTTCAGCTTAAGCAAGGTGAGCATGAAGAGATCATAAAGTATGATCATATGGAAGTCATAGCAGTTAATATTGTGTAATGATATAATAATATAAAACATATATAATGAAAGATACTATAATAGTAAATAATTTTGAGCACTTACTAAAACCCAGTGACCATGTTATGAACAGATCGTGTGTTATTTAATTTTATGGCGTAGATGTGAACATAATCACGTGTGACACTGGATATTGAAGGAAGCCTTCAGCTTATTTTTTTAAGATTTATTGAGATGTAATTAACGTACCATATGATTCATCCATTTAAGGTGGTAGCTATTTTAGATAATCAGAAAAGATTTTTATATAGAAGAGTTCAGCATATGAGGATATCTTTGAAATACCAGAGTAAGAACATCTTTTAGAAGGGCATTCTCAGGAGAGTGAAAAGCAAGCTTATAGCTTGGCTGGAGTGGAGCTCTAGAGAGGAATTTATTTTTTTAATCTTATTACTATGAGCTGTCTTTGGAGAATTTTGAATGGGGTTGACTTACATTTACAAAGGGGCACTGGACTGTTATCTAGTGGAAAGGTTGAAAAGACGGATTAGATTTTATTTTTGCAGTGACTGGGCCAGAGGCAATGATGGCTTGCATTAGGGTAGGAACACAGGAAGTGTGAAGAATGGCCACATTTGTGCCACACATTAATCTTCAGTTGCAACTAATTTTGTACCCACTAATAATTCTTGTCCCAGCAAATGTAATTTATATCAGCTGTGTGTGGTTGTTCAGTGTCATGGAACCTGACTTCTTACTGACTTGGCCTCCTTGTCCTTTTCTTAAACTTGTTGTTTACTTGGAGCAGTGGTTCCGAAACATGGCCATACATGAGAATCCACTGTAGGGCTTGTTCAAACACAGGTTGCAGGGCCCCTCCGCCAGAGTTACTGATTCAGTAGGTCATAAGGAGAGCTGAAGAATATGCTGTATTTCTAACTATTTCCTAGCTTATAATGATGCTTACTGCTCTGGGCACCACGTTTCGAGAACCACTGTTGGTATTAGGAATTGACAATTTGTTTCTATAAAGGACCAGTAGTAAATAATTTTGAGTTTCTGGGTCATAGAGTGTCTGTCACAGCTTCTCAATTCATAGATAACATGTGGACCCATTAATATGTAATAAATAGATAATTTATAAATGAATGAGCATGGCTGAGTGTCAGTAAAATGTATTTACATAACAGAGGCCATTCTGATCCTTGCTCTAGACAACTTAGTCCTAGTTACCTCCCTCTACCTAATATTCTAATACATACCTATTAGAAAATATACATATATACTCACATATACCCATGTGAATAGCAACCTTTCCTTAATATCTCATTTTTCTCTAGTTTATTTTTTTAATATCTTACAGATGATACAACAAATTAATGTCTCTAATAATGTACTATGTAAGTGTGATTATTTTATGTCTTCAGTATTCCACTTGAAAAGTAGGAAGATTAAATGGAAATCATTTTATGAACTGTCAATTCTGAAAAGCCAAAATGCATTACCAAGGTTATCTGTTCCATAATAACAATTTCCATTATAATTAGTTCTCTTGTATTAAGAATAAGTCCATTACAATGTGCCAAAAAATTATATAGTCTAGGGAGGAGAGACCAATATTAAATAAAGCTAGTATACTATCATTTTGGCAGATTACAAATGTAGATATAATGAGATAACTAATGGGAAATATTTGTGGGAGTTTGCTGAAATGAGTGTGACCTTGGTTTTTCAGATATTTTTTCAAGAATGCAAAAAAAAAATCCCCACCTACAGTTCTCAATAAGACTGATGACAGTTTGGCAGTTTTGCTAGTTATTTATGAATCTACAAAATACATGTTCCCTTTTCTCCACACCCTCTCCAGCATTTATTGTTTCTAGAGTTTTTGATGATGGCCAATCTGACCGGTGTGAGATGATATCTCATTGTCGTTTTGATTTGCATTTCTCTAATGATTAATGATGTTGAGCATTCTTTCATGTGTTTGTTGGCGATCTGTATATCTTCTTTGGAGAAATGTCTATTTAGTTCTTCTGCCCATTTTTGGATTGGGTTGTTTGTTTTTTTGTTATTGAGCTGCATGAGTTGCTTATAAATCCTGGCTATTAATCCTTTGTCATTTGCTTCATTTGCAACTATTTTCTCCCATTCTGAGGGTTGTCTTTTCGTCTTGTTTATGGTTTCCTTTGCTGTGCAAAAGCTTTTAAGTTTCATTAGGTCCCATTTGTTTATTTTTGTTTTTATTTCCATTTCTCTAGGAGGTGGGTCAAAAAGGATCTTGCTGTGATTTATGTCACAGAGTATTCTGCCTATGTTTTTCTCTAAGAGCTTGATAGTGTCTGACCTTACATTTAGGTCTTTAATCCATTTTGACTTTATTTTTGTGTATGGTGTTAGGGAGTGTTCTAAATTCATTCTCTTACATGTAGGTGTCCAGTTTTCTCAGCACAACTTATTGAAGAGGCTGTATTTTCTCCATTGTATATTATTGCCTCCTTTATCAAAGATAAGGTGACATATGTGCATGGGTTTATCTCTGGGCTTTCTATCCTGTTCCATTGATCTATATTTCTGTTTTTGTACCAGTAACTTACTGTCTTGATTAATTCATTCTCTTACATGTAGGTGTCCAGTTTTCTCAGCACAACTTATTGAAGAGGCTGTATTTTCTCCATTGTATATTATTGCCTCCTTTATCAAAGATAAGGTGACATATGTGCATGGGTTTATCTCTGGGCTTTCTATCCTGTTCCATTGATCTATATTTCTGGTTTTGTACCAGTAACTTACTGTCTTGATTACTGTAGCTTTGTAATATAGTCTGAAGTCAGGGAGCCTGATTC
>NC_041224.1:165943132-165946163 GCF_002837175.3 Physeter macrocephalus
CCTGTGAAGCCATCTGGTCCTGGGCTTTTGTTTGTTGGAAGATTTTTAACCACAGTTTCAATTTCAGTGCTTGTGATAGTTCTGTTAATATTTTCTGTTTCTTCCTGGTTCAGTCTCGGAAGGTTATGCATTTCTAAGAGTTTGTCCATTTCTTCCAGGTTGTCCTTTTTATTGGCATATAGTTGCTGGTAGTAATCCCTCATGATCCTTTGTATTTCTGCAGTGTCAGTTGTTACTTCTCCTTTTTCATTTTTAATTCTATTGATTTTAGTCTCCTTTTTTTTCATGATGACTCTGGCTAATGGGTTATCAATTTTGTTTATCTTCTCAAAGAACCAGCTTTTAGTTTTATTGAGCTTTGCTATTGTTTCCTTCATTTCTTTTTATTTCTGATCTGATCTTTATGATTTCGTTCCTTCTGCTGTCTTTGGGGTTTTTTTGTTATTTCTCTAATTGCTTTAGGTGTAAGTTTCAGTTGTTTATTTGAGGTGTTTATTGTTTCTTAAGGTAGGATTGTATTGCTATAAACCTCCCTCTAATAACTGTTTTTGCTGCATCACATAGGTTTTGGGTGATTGTGTTTTCAATGTCATTTGGTTCTAGGTATTTTTTTTATTTCCTCTTTGATTTATTCAGTGATCTCTTGGTTATTAACTTGTATATTGTTTAGCCTCCATGTGTTTGTATTTTTTACAGATTTTTTCCTGTAATTGATATCTAGTCTCATAGCATTGTGGTTGGAAGATACTTGATACAAATTGAATTGTCTTAAAATTACCAAGGCTTGATTTGTGACCAAAGATATGATCTATCCTGGAGAATGTTCCATGAGCCCTCGAGAAGAATATGTATTCTGTTGTTTTTGGATGGAATGTCCTATAAATATCAATTAAGTCCATCTTGTTTAATGTGTCATTTAAAGCTTGTGTTTCCTTATTTATTTTCATTTTGGATGATCTGTCCATTGGTGAAAGTGCGGTGTTAAAGTCCCCTACTATGATTGTGTTACTGTCAATTTCCCCTGTTTTGGCTGTTAGCATTTGCCTTATGTATTGAGGTGCTCCTATGTTGGGTGCATAAATACTTACAATTGTTATGTCTTCTTCATGGATTGATCCCTTGATTATTATGCAGTGTCCTTGTTTGTCTCTTGTAATAAACTTTGTTTTAAAGTTTATTATGTCTGATATGAGAATTGCTACTCCAGATTTCTTTTGATTTCCATTTGCATGGAATATCTTTTTCCATCCCCTCACTTTCAGTCTGTATTTAACTCTATGTCTGAAGTGGGTTTCTTGTAGTTGGAGCATTTAATCCATTTACATTTAAGGTAATTATCAATATGTATGTTCCTATTACCATTTTGTTAATTGCTTTGGGTTTGTTATTGTAAGTCTTTTCCTTCTCTTGTGTTTCCTGCCTAGAGAAGTTCCTTTAGCATTTGTTGTAAAGCTGGTTTGGTGGTGCTGAATTCTCTTAGGTTTTGCTTGTCTGAAAAAGTTTTAATTTCGCCGTCAAACTAAATGAGATCCTTGCTTGGTAGAGTAATCTTGGTTGTAGGTTTTTCTTCTTCATCACTTTAAATATGTCCTCCCACTTCCTATGACTGGCAGAGTTTCTGCTGAAAGATCAGCTGTTAACCTTATGGGGATTCCCTTGTGTGTTATGTGTCATTTTGACCTTGCTCCTTTTAATATTTTTTCTTTGTATTTAATTTTTGAAAGTTTGATTAATATTTGTCTTGACATGTTTCTCCTTGGATTTATCCTGTATGGGACTCTCTATGCTTCCTGGACTTAACTATTTCCTTTCCCATATTAGGGAATTTTTCAACTATAATGTCTTCAAATATTTTCTCAGTCCCTTTCTTTTTCTCTTCTTCTTCTGGGACCCATATAATTCAAATGTTTGTTCATTTAATGATGTCCCAGAGGTCTCTGAGACTGTCCTCAATTCTTTTCATTCTTTTTTCTTTATTCTGCTCTGCCATAGTTATTTCCACTATTTTATCTTCCAGGTCACTTATCCGTTCTTCTGCCTCAGTTATTCTGCTATTGATCCTTTCTAGAGAATTTTTTTTTTTTTTTTTTTTTTTTTGCAGTACGCGGACCTCTCACTGTTGTGGCCTCTCCCCTTGCAAAGCACAGTCTCCGGGGGCACAGGCTCAGCGGCCATGGCTCACAGGCCCAGCCGCTCTGCGGCATGTGTGATCCTCCCAGACCGGGGCACGAAGCCATGTCCCCCACATCAGCAGGCAGACTCTCAACCACAGCACCACCAGGGAAGCTCCCTTCTAGAGAATTTTTAATTTCATTTATTGTGTTGTTCACCCTTGTTTGTTTGCTCTTTAGCTCTTCTAGGTACTTGTTAAACGTTTCTTGTATTTTCTCCATTCTATTTCCAGGATTTTGGATCATCTTTACTGTCATTATTCTGAATTTTTTTTTCTGGTAGACTGCCTATTTCCTTTTCATTTTATAGGTTTGGTGGGTTTTTGCCTTGCTCCTTCATCTGCTGTGTGTTTCTCTTTCTTCTCATTTTGCTTAACGTACTGTGTTTGGGGTCTCATTTCTTGGTGTGGGTTTGTCATATATGGTCTTTATCATTTTTAGGTAACTTCCCTCTATGCTTAGCTTCTGGAGAGTTGTTCTCTTTCTTCTCATTTTGCTTAACGTACTGTGTTTGGGGTCTCATTTCTCGGGCTGCAGGTTTGTAGTTCCTGTTGTTTTTGGTGTCTGTTCCCAGTGGCTAAGGTTTATTCAGCAGGTTGTGTAGGCTTCCTGGTGGAGGGGACTGTGTTCTGGCGGATGAGGCTGGATCTTGTCTTTCTGGTGTGATTGAGATGATCATATGTTTTTTCTCCTTCAATTTGTTAATATGGTTATCACGTTGATTGATTTGCATAAATGGAAGAATCCTTGCATTCCTGGGATAAACCCCGCTTGATCACAGTGTATAATCCTTTTAATATACTGTTGGATTCTGTTTGCTAGTATTTTGTTGAGGGTTTCAGCATCTATGTTCATCAGTG
>NC_041224.1:165948234-165987961 GCF_002837175.3 Physeter macrocephalus
AGAGAATTTTTTTTTTTTTTTTTTTGCAGTACGCGGACCTCTCACTGTTGTGGCCTCTCCCCTTGCAAAGCACAGTCTCCGGGGGCACAGGCTCAGCGGCCATGGCTCACAGGCCCAGCCGCTCTGCGGCATGTGTGATCCTCCCAGACCGGGGCACGAAGCCATGTCCCCCACATCAGCAGGCAGACTCTCAACCACAGCACCACCAGGGAAGCTCCCTTCTAGAGAATTTTTAATTTCATTTATTGTGTTGTTCACCCTTGTTTGTTTGCTCTTTAGCTCTTCTAGGTACTTGTTAAACGTTTCTTGTATTTTCTCCATTCTATTTCCAGGATTTTGGATCATCTTTACTGTCATTATTCTGAATTTTTTTTTCTGGTAGACTGCCTATTTCCTTTTCATTTTATAGGTTTGGTGGGTTTTTGCCTTGCTCCTTCATCTGCTGTGTGTTTCTCTTTCTTCTCATTTTGCTTAACGTACTGTGTTTGGGGTCTCATTTCTCGGGCTGCAGGTTTGTAGTTCCTGTTGTTTTTGGTGTCTGTTCCCAGTGGCTAAGGTTTATTCAGCAGGTTGTGTAGGCTTCCTGGTGGAGGGGACTGTGTTCTGGCGGATGAGGCTGGATCTTGTCTTTCTGGTGTGCAGGCCCACGTCTGGTGGTGTGTTTTGGGGTGTCTGTGGCCTTATTATGATTTTAGGCAGCCTCTCTACTAGTGGGTAGGGTTGTGTTCCTGTCTTCCTAGTTGTTTGGCATAGGGTGCCCAGCCCTGCAACTTGCTTGTCATCGATGGAGCTGGGTCTTGGCTTTGAGTTGGAGATCTCTGGGAGATTTTCGCCATTTGATATTATGTGGAGCTGGGAGGTCTCTTTTGGACCAGTGGCCTGAACTTTGCTCTCCCAACTGAGAGGCACAGCCCTGACGCCTGGTTGGAGCACCAAAAGCCTGTCATCCACACGGCTCTTAGTAAAAGGGAGAAAAAAAAAGAAAGAAAGAAAGAAGAAGATAAAATAAAATAAAGTAAAATAAAATAGTTACTAAAATAAAGAAAAATTATTTTTAAAAAATTTAAGTAATAAAAGAAAAGAAAGAAAGAAGAGAGCAACCAAACCAAAATACAAATACACCAATTATAATAAGTGCTAAAATAGTATACTAAACAAACAAACAACCAAAAAACGGATAGACAGAACCCTAGGACAAATGGTAAAAGCAAAGCTATACAGACAACATCACACACAGAAGCATAGACATACACACTCACAAAAAGAAAAAAGGGGAAAAAATATATATATCCTTGCTCCCAAAGTCCATCTCCTCAATTTGGGATGATTTGTTGTCTATTCAGGTATTCGACAGATGCAGGGTACATCACGTTGATTGTGGAGATTTAATCCGCTGCTCCTGAGGCTGCTGGGAGAGACTTCCCTTTCTTTTCTTTGTTCACACAGCTCCCAGGGTTCAGCTTTGGATTTGGACCCGCCTCTGCATGTAAGTTGACTGAGGGTGTCTGTTCTTTGCTCAGACAGGACGGGGTTAAAGGAGCAGCTGATTCGGGGGCTCTGGCTCACTCAGGCTGGGGAGAGGTAAGGGTACGGATGCGGTGCGAGCCTGTGGCGGCAGGGGCCAGCATGACGTTGCACCAGCCTGAGGTGCGCCGTGCGTTCTCCCGGGGAAGTTGTCCCTGGATCACGGGACCCTGGCAGTGGCGGGCTGCACAGGTTCCTGGGAGGGGAGGTGTGGATAGTGACCTGTGCTCGCACACAGGCTTCTTGGTGGCGGCAGCAGTGGCCTTAGCATCTCATGCCCATTTCTGTGGACCGTGCTGAGAGCCGCAGCTCGCTTCCGACTCTGGAGCTCCTTTAAGCGGCGCGCTTAATCCCCTTTCCTCACGCACCAGGAAACAAAGAGGGAAGAAAAAGTCTCTTGCCTCTTCGGCAGCTCTAGACATTTTCCCGGACTCCCCCCGCCTAGCCGTGGTGCACTAACCCCTTCAGGCTGTGTTCACGCTGCCAACCCCAGTCCTCTCCCTGGGATCCAACCTCTGAAGCCTAAGCCTCAGCTCCCAGCCCCCGCCCACCATGGCGGGTGAGCAGACAATCCTCTAGGGCTGGTGAATGAGTGCTGGTTGGCACCAATCCTCTGTGCAGGAATCTCTCCACTTTGCCCTCCGCACCCTGTGGCTGTGCTCTCCTCCGTGGCTCCGAAGATTCCCCCTCTGCCACCCGCAGTCTCCACCTGGGAAGGGGCTTCTAGTGTGTGGAAACCTTTCCTCCTTCACAGCTCCCTCCCACTGGTGCGGGTCCCGTCCCTATTCTTTTGTCTCTGTTTATTCTTTGTTCTTTTGCTCTACCCAGGTGTGTGGGGAGTTTCTTGCCTTTTGGGAGGTCTGAGTTCTTCTGCCAGCATTCAGTGGGTGGTCTGTTGCCTTTTGGGAGGTCTGAGTTCTTCTGCCAGCATTCAGTGGGTGTTCTGTAGGAGTTGTTCCACGTGTAGATGTATTTCTGATGTATTTGTGAGGAGGAAGGTGATCTCCATGTCTTACTCTTCCGCCATCTTGAATATCCACCCCTCAAATTGTTTTGAAATACAGAATCATTCTTAAATTTTAAGTCATTTTAACTACTACTCTATATAACTAAAATATGAAAGAAAAAAATCATTTGAACAAGAGAGACAAGGATGGAACTACCCAGAAACTCCCTTACAATAAAGAAAGATGATTTACTTAAATCACAGAAGTTAGGAAGAGGTACATATGAAAAAATGTTGCCTTCAGTCCTGCCATGGGAAAAATCATTTTTCACAATGTTTGTTTTGTTGCTTTAATCAGTCTTGTTTAACTGTCTTAAAGAATGGGTACAAGTGCCTCTCACTTTGCTAAATAATTTACTACCTTACTAGCTTGGACTCTGTAGTGACCTAATCTCACTGGTGAATGATGGAGGCTAACGGGTTTATGCACCATGAATAAAGATAAATTAAGTAGCTTTCATTAGTTCAGCTGGCATTGGTAAGAAAATAAGCACAAACAAGGATATAGTGTTCCAATAATCCATAAAGGTTACTTTTAGAATTTTTTTTTCAAAGGACGGAGAGGTGCTTTAGTATAAACTGAACAAAACATAGCTGTTTTAATGTGTGCTATTCAAAGAGCTTTAAAACCACATCATCTGCTCTTTTTAGGTCAATAAAACAAGAAAGCAGACACTCATGTGGCAGCCCTACAGTGTTTCTAAGGATCTGAATATAGTAAGTGGGTATCTCTGTGTGTGTGTGTGTGTGTGTGTGTGTGTGTGTGGCTTCCTATTGATTCCTTTCCTATGCTAAGCAGCCTTCGAAAGGTGTACAAGATAAATATTATTAAATCAAGTGAAAAAGATACATGATTTCATGTTAAGTGAAAAGATAGTCTGCAAAACATTATATAGAATGTGAAACCAACTTTGGAAAAGTATTATATGTATGCATATTTAGACAGAAAGAGAAAGTCTACATTAAAAGAGAAATTTTGGAAAAGATATATCCTGTGTAATTACTAGTTATCACCCTTAGGCAATAATGTTATGGGTGATTTTATTTTTAACTGTAGTAAATTCAATTAATGGTAGTTCATTTTTTTCTACAATAAACATACTTACTTTCATAATTTAAAAAAATTAATTGAATTCCTCCCCAGGAGTATCAACTTGTGCCTCTATACAAGAATGGCCAAGCTCCCAGAACTTAGACAGTGAGGTCGAATTTTGAAATCAAAGTATCAATACAGTTCTTGAATAAGGCATTAAAGGCAAATGGATAAAAAAATAAATTGCTTAATTATAAATCAACATTACTCTGCAAAGAATAGACATTGAAAATAAGATAGTGCCCAAAAGGCCTCAATAGACATCACAGTACCAGTAGTTAATTTTAACATCTAGTAATACCTACAGAATAGATGGATTCTATAGTATACATTCATTCAGTTGTGGTGATGATATATAGAGAAAAATGTCCCAAATATAGCCTTTTGTCAATAACCAGTGAATTAGAAATATATACCCTTCTTCTTCTCCTTTGTATTGATATTTCAAAGGACAGATCCAGTCCCACTTCTTCATGAATATATTTGTTATATTCAAATCAAATTTACTTACTCTAATTTCTGTAAGAAAAAGAAATCTCCTGCAGTATTTTGAGACTGTTAGTTGACATTTCAAGTTTATGCCTAATTTCTTCCTGAGGACTACACACTCACTGAGAGCAGAGACTACTTTTAACAACTTTTATATCAAAATATAGTATTTTTCATATAAATATTTTCATGCCTGTAGAAGAGAGTAGCAATTAAGATTTGGTCCCAAACTGTTTAGGTCCAAGTAGTAGCCTGACACTAATTAGCAGAGTGACCTTGGACTATTTTGTGAAACTTTCTGTGCATCAGTGTCCTCATCTGTAAATGGATCCAGCAGGTGTTGTTGTGTTTTGTTTTTTGTTGTTGTTTTGTTTTGTTTTCATTTTGGCTGGGGAAGGGGTTCCACGTGAGAGACAGTATTGTATATATTTACATGTATTCACGCTTTGAATCCTTACGACAATACAATAGGTAATATTATTATTATTTCCATCTTTCAGATGAGGAAGTTGAGGCTTAGAGAGTTTCAGTAATGTGACCAAAGTATCACAGCTAACAGGCATAAGAGCTGGGGTTCAGACTAGACAGCCTGTTTCCAGAGTCTATGTTCTGAAATTCTGCATTATAAAGCCTGGAGCAGAGTAAGTCCACAATAAATATTAGTTGTGGTTATTACGTTTTTGTCAGAGGTTTAATTTTACCCACCAATTTTTAAAAATATATTTGCCTTCCTTTAGTCAAGTCATTCACTGGGCAGTTTTCACAGTCCCTCTTACTCCCTATTGTCTTCTACTAATACACTTGCTTTGCTTGGACCCTGAAGAGTTGGCATCAGTTATTTTGTAAAATATCCCTCCATTTGCATTTTTTAATTTGTCTAATTATATTTGTGTTATGCATGTTTGACAAGAATATCACAGAAGTAATGCTGCATTTTCATTGTATCCTATCACGTGGCAGACAATTTTGATATGTTCCATTTATGATGATGTTACCTTTGATCTCTTGATTAAGGTGTCTGCCAGGCTTCTCCAATATCAAATTACTATTTTGCCCTTTGTAATTAATAAGTGTGTGTGGAGAGGAGTTTGAGAATATATAAATATTCCTCTACTCATTAAATTATTTATTTATCTATTAATTTATTCATTCATTCATTCATTTATTTCAGCATGGATTTAAAGGATTCCTGTATAATTTAACACTTGTAATCCATGTCTATTAATACTTTATCATTGTTAAACTTTTTATTTTGGAAATATTTTAGATTTACAAAAATCTTGCAAAAATAATAATAACAAAGTTCCTACATATCCACTTACCCAGCTTCCCCTTATATGAACATCTTACATTACCTAGATACATTTCTCAAAGCTAAGAAATTAACATTCATACAATTCCACTAACTAAATGATAGACTACATTTTGATTTCATCAATTGTCTTTATTAATATCACGTTTCTATTCCAGAATCTAATCCAGGACAGCATTTTTAGGTTAGCCAATTTAGTCCTCATGGCTTTTTCGTCTCCTCTGATTTGTGACAGTATTTTAGTCTTTCTTTTTGTTTTATGACCTTCTCACTTTTTAAGAATCCTGGTAAGGTATGTTATAGAAAGGGCCTCAGTTTTAGATTTCCTAATGTTTTTTCATGATTAGACTGGGATTCTGCGTTTTGATGAAAAGTATCACAGAAGAGAAATGACCTTCTCATTGCCTTATATTAGCAGGTATGTGATATCAACATGACTTATAATAGGGGGTTTTAACCTTGATCACTTCGGTAAGCTGTTTTCTACAAATTTCTTACCACTAAGTTACTGTTTTTCATTTTCCACACTCTATTCATTAGAAGTGAGTGATTAAGTTCATTCCATATTCAAGGGGAAGGAAATTACAAAGACAGACTATCAAGTATATGTAGAGAATCATAACAATTTTAAGCATGCAAACATAGGTCTTTCTCCAAATGAATGCTTTGAATGTTTTTATTTTTTTTCCCTGAGACACAGTATTTGACCAATGACAAAATTTGCTTAGTCATTTCATTATGTATTACAAATTCTTCATACAAATTCATCATATATCCCACTCTCATTTTCACCTCTAACATTTAAATAGTCAACCAGTCATGTAAATTTTACTTCTGAAATAGTTTTCTCCATCATCTTGTATGGATATTAACTGTCACTCTCAAAAACTCCACGTACTCCAGTGAGCATGGTTTGGAGCATTAAGTATACAAATACATATGTGAAATGTTAATGGTTCTGTGGTAAAAAATATTTTGAGAAACATAGATTAAATAAAATTTTATTACTGTTGAAAGACCTCAGAGCCGTTAAAAAATAAATATGCATTGAAATGCTTCGAAGGTGGACATATTAGTAATTTAACACTTAACTGCCAACCCTCCCTCTTTTTTTTTTTTTTTTTTTTTTTTTTTAGGGATTAACCTTTGGAAAAGTGTTCCAGGGAACTTTTTTTGGAAGTACTATACTTAACTTGATTAACTGTCTTCCTCACTGTCTTCCATCTGTGTAATACTCTTCTGCTTGCAGAAAGGGAAAGTTGTCTCTCTGGGGAAGATGGCAGTCTCCATTCTTCTCTGCTTTGGCTTGTGCCAAATTAATTACTTGTTCTACTCAACTCTCAAATCACTTATTTGAAATCACTTGAGAATAGCTATGTTCATCATTATTTAAAATATGTATTATTCATTCTGTAGTTATATAATGTCTTTGCAACTAGATTATCAATGTGTTAGTAATAGAACTTATTTTATGTGCCTTTGTGTCCTCTGGCTGAGTGTTTAGAAGGCACTCACTCCACAGTTTGCTGATCACTGAATAACAAATATCTTGCACTGGATAAGATACCTACTTCATTTTCAGCAGGGCCTAGCCTGAGATTCAGATGCTCTGAGTCTCAGGTTTGTGCTCGCTCAGATAAATAAAACTTATTCCGATTATAGATAACATGCAGACATGAAATTTCTTTAAGGCCATTTTGACGATGGTAACAATTTTAATATGGCCTATTTCAGACATCACTAACAATTCCAAGAGTATGAACATAATATTTTCAAAATTCTACATGAAACTGAAAATGTATTTAATTCCAAAAGCAGTCTTCACCTCAAACTTATTTGAAACCACCTGTGAAGGAAAATGAATTTGTCTTTTTCAACCAAAAAAACCTAAATTGGGACTTCCCTGGTGGCGCAGTGTTTGAGAATCTGCCTGCTAATGCAGGGGACATGGGTTCGAGCCTTGGTTCGGAGGATCCCACATGCCATGGAGCAACTGGGCCCGTGAGCCACAACTACTGAGCCTGTGTGTCTGGAGCCTGTGCTCCGCAACAAGAGAGGCCGCGAAAAAAAAAAAAAAAAAAAAACCTAAATTATGTGGCAATTTCATTTTCATTTGAATTTTCAAGTCCTCTTAATGTTTGTTTGACTCATTTCAACTGTAGCCATCTTTTTTAGGCCTTCATTGATGTGTAAAACATACACTTTCAAATCTTAAATGATGCCTCACAGCTAAAGTATGTCTCCAGAAATTTTTCCTAGTCGCCAGGAATTTAGTGTGTTCCTAGTATTTAGTGGGTTTAGGCCAGAAATGCTAAGGTAATGCAACACATAGGGTGCTCTAATACAACAAAGTTATTTTCAGTGTTCTGCAGGACTTTCAAATATCTGGCCAGATATAGCTTTTAACAGATTGATTGTGTATAATTGTATACAGTAATAGTAATAATTATAATTGTAATAATATTAATTATAACTAAGAGAATGTCATAACTCACTTAAGCTGGGAGAGAGAGAGAGCTGAGCTGTCAGGTATCAGAGTAGCCAGTTAAAGCCACAAACCTAAAATGAAACTGTTAAGCCTTTAATCACTCATTGCGACGTCATAAGCAAGAGTATGAACTTGAGAACACGTCAGGTCTCCTGATTTCATACTGGTGGAGAGTCAGGTGGATGAGCAAAGACTTGGGGATCATGCTACTGTCAAGGGAGGCTCCAAACAAAAGGTTTGGGCAGTTTTAGGGACCCTAAGTTTGGTGTATCTGAGGAGGAAGAACCAGAGTAAAAATGCTCTGGGTACTGAGTCAAAGTGGAGAAAACTCTTTGAGGTTTCCTCCTTCGCCTTTCCCTTTGCCTGAAAGGGATCTTTGTCCCAGGCTTTGGATAAGGGAACCTGGGAATGAAGACGTCTGGGCTAGGATGCAACTGGTGTAAGAGCATGGCTGGCTAGTGGGACCTGAGTCCTTGACTGCATCTCCCTTCAGGAAATGATAATGTTCTTGCTGTGCACCAAGTCTGGTGTGAGGAAGGCAGCTTTCCCCTGGGAGGCCTACCAAGTATAGCCTTTATAATTGCCTATAATCAGGCCTGAAAAAACATACAGATTTTGAACCAGGAGCCAAATTCCTAGAGAATGCATCTAGCACTTCGTATGGGCAAGGCACTTTCTAAGTGCTTGACAAATGATATGATTTAATCTTCATAAAACCCTACTGGACTAATATTACCATTTCCATTTTACAGATGAGAAAACTGAGGCACACAGAGATTTAAGTGATTTGCCCAAAGTCACAAAGCTGGAAAGTAGGAGAGCCATGATTTGAGCCCAAGAAATCTGGCTTAGAAAGTCTCTACTTTAAATCAACACATGGTACTCATTTTATTTACGAGCCTAGAATTGAATTCTATTCTCATATCAAAACTAAACATTGTTACAGGTTTTAATATACATTGAGTTTTCTAGAAATGTAACTCCTATATAAAATATGGAAATGTTATCCTTAATTTTTAAGCTTACCAAGAATTGTTCATCATTTCAGAAAATCAAACGTTTAATGGCAACACTGTTTGTAGTATTTGCGTTGTCAGTACATCACACCTGTACCACTGTGCATTTGTAGCAAACTACACAAATATAAGCATCTGACTGTTTAATTGTAGCCCCTAGTGTCATGCTGAGTATTGACATGTTGAATTGTGTATTATTTTCTGGTTCACTCTGTTCAGGTTTTTGGTCAGGTTTTTGTCTAGTAATGTTTATAAAAGTATAATTTAATAAACTAAAATTCAGCCTTTTTAGTGTGCACAATTCTATGAATTTTGACAAACACACACTTTTGTATAAGTTTGATATAAAATAGTTCCATCAACCTCCAAAATTGCCCTTTTTCCCATTTGTAGATTAGAGCTCCATCCATATAACACATGTACAATACACACATATAAACATTAATTGCATAATTTATAACACTGTTAATCAGTGTGTATCAGTAATCCATCCATTTTTATTGCTGAGGAGCATTCCATTAAACGGACATACCTCAGTCGTTTATTTATCCATTCATCCACTGAAGTCCACTTGGTTTAATTCCAGTTTGGGGTAATTATGAATAAATCCTTTACAAATATTTACATACAATTTATGGTGTGAACATCAATTTTCATTTATGTTGGATAATGACCTAGGAGTGAAATGGCTGTGATGTATGATAACTGTGTATTTAACTTTTAAGAAACTGTCGAATGGTTCTGCAAAGAAGTTGTATCATTTTCCATTTCCACCAGCATGTATGGTAGTTCTACATACTGTACGTCCTCACCAAGACTTTATCTAATCATGACTTTTTCTTTATTGCTTTTTATGAACTTGTAGTGTATCGTACTGTGGTTTTAATTTGAATTTCTCTATTGACTAATAATGTTTAGCACTTCTTCATGAGCTAATTTTATATCTGTACATCCTCATCTGTCAGCTGTCTGTTCAAAAATTTACCCAATTTATTTTGGGTTGTTTATTTTCTTATATTGATGTCTGAGATTTCTCAATACATTGTCAATTTAAGTTTTATCAAGTACTTGTTTTATCAATATTTTGTCCCAATTGGTGGCTTGTCTCTTCATTTCTTTAACAGTGGCATTTGAAGAGCAGCTTTTAATTTTGATGCACCAAATTTTTTTTTCTTTATAGGCCATGCTTTCAGTACTATGTCTAAGTTATTTTTGCCAAATCCAAGATCAAAGATATTTTTCTCCAATGGTTTCTTTCAGTAATTTTATATTTATTAGGTTTGTTTAGGTAGTTGAGGTGTGAGATATGAGTAAGGTCATTTTTGAATTTGGATAGTCAATTGTTTCAGAATCATTTGTGGAAAACATTTTTCTTTCCCCATAGGATTACCGTGCACCTTTGTCCAAAATGAACTGACCATATTATGTGTGTCTATTTGTGGAGTCTTTATTGTGTCCTATTGATCTAGGTATCTATCCTCTGCCGACACAGCACTGTATGGATTACAGTGGCTTTGTAGTAACTTTTGGAATCACAATTAGTACGATTTGGAGTGACAATGAAATAAAAAGATAGATAACACGATTTTGAAAAGTGTGTAAAACGTTTGATTTGGCATTTCACAAAGAATATACCTGAATGATGAATAAGCAAATAAAAAGGTTCTCAACATTATTAGTCAGTTATTAAGAAAATGCAAATTAAAATCTCAGTGAGATACTTCTCTATAATTATCGAGTGACTGATAATTAAAGAAAACAAAAATGAAAACAAAAAAACAGATAATAGCACAGGCTAGCCTGAATGTGTAATGACAGGAGCGCTCATACTATAAGAAGGAACGTAAAATGATACAAGCGCTTTTATTTTTTCAACATTCATGCGCAAGTTTTTTTTTGTGGACATATGTTTTTATTTCTCTTGGAACAGAGTGGAATTGCTGGGTTTTAAGATAATCTATGTTTAACATTTGAAGAGCTGAATGATACAATTACTTTTGTAACTCTTTGGAAGTTTCTCTAAAAGTTAAACATATTTTACTTTAAGAATAACTCATTGTTTGTAGATTTTTTGATAAAGCAGAAACTAACATACCGTTGTAAAGTAATTATACTCCAATAAAGATGTTAAAAAAAAAAGAATAACTTATAGGACTCCTAGATATTTACTCAAGAACAATGAAAACATGTATCTACACAAAGATTTTACTTGATTATTTTTAGCACTGTTCAAAATAGCCAACTATGAGAAACAATATAAATTTACAAAAGTTTGGGTAAACAATTATGGTATATCCAGACCACAGAATACTGCTTGGCAAAAAATATGGTCAAATTACTGATACGTGCAACAACATGAAAGCTTCTCAGAGTCATTATGCTGAGTGAAAGAAACCAAGCCAAATAGAATACATACTATCTAATTCATTTACATAAAATCTTAGAAAATTCACATTACCGTATAGTGTCAGACAACAGATCAATGATTTTCTCTATCTGATGGTGGGAGGGGAAGATGGATTACAAAGGGGCATAAGAAATTTTTAGGAGTGAGAGAAATCTGTATCTTAATTGTGGCAGTGGGTTCATGAGCATACACGTTTGTCAAAACTTATTTAATTGTACAATATAAATGGACACAGTTTATGTAAGTTATATATAAAGTTGATTTACTAAAATGTTGTATCCAATAGGTATGAGAACTCTATGTGTAGATGGAAAACAAACAAATGAAAGACGTTAACTTTGCAATAGAAATATAGGTATTCTTATTCTGACTATTTATTATAGCCCATTAAACCTGTAATATTCAACAAGTAACTGAACCCGCCCACTTTTTATTTCCCTCTGTAAAAGGGAGATAGTATCTACCCATCAGAGTTACCCTGAGGCTAAAATGAAACAAAATATGTAAAGCACTTAATACATAGTAGATTGTTGTTTTTTCCATTATTTTTGAAACACTATTATTTTTGTTTTTCTTGAATGTTTCTTGTGTGTTTCCTGTGTGATTCCAACTGCCTGGGATAGTTTTCTTGCTGCATAACCAACCCTTTTAAATCAAAACATTCTTTTTCACTCAGTTTAAAACATTACCTTTTCCCATACCATTCACATTTTTATTGACCAAATGTGATTTGCTCATAGCATAATAAGTTGCATTATTTTCATGGGGAGGAATACCTGTTTATCTTTTGAACTGCATTTGCAGTGCATGAATAAATAAGAATGTATAGAATAATAAACTTCAAGTGCCAAAAACCACATCATAATATGGTGTCTATATGAGTATGTGGTCGAAAGCAAAGTACACCACATAGTAAAGAAAAAAACACATACCTGGGTTGCAGAAAATGTGACTCTGTTTCCTCTGAATTCCTAAATGCACACTTTCTTTGCCTTCTGCCACCACCAAAATGAGTCCTCAAAACAACTTGAAAAGCCAGTTGTTAAAGAGGAAGTAAATAGTGCAACGTGTTGACCTAGAATATGTATGGGAATTAAATCCTCAAAGCCAATCCATTTAGAAAGGAAGTAAATCTATGATTCAGTGTCACTCAACCACACTACTAAATGTCATAGTGAAGAGCTACTGCCTGAGAAATTGCTCCAGGCTCAGCACCCACAGAAGGAAGATTTCACTACCTTGATTTGTGGACCAAGAAGGGGGACATCAGTAGCTGGGAAGTGCTCCCTTTAGCAAAACAATTTTGGATCTTCTAGCAGATCCTAAGGCATACTCCCTCAGCTGAGTGAGATGTTTCTTTTCTTTTCTTTTTAAATTGCATTCTCATTTTCCCCTTTCCTCTATAAATGTCTCAATAAGCAAAGTCTTGTTTTGTTGTGCATCACTCTTGAGTGTGTGTCACAATTTATCTGACATGAACATTAAATAAGGATCATAATAACATAGTTTCTATTTATTGACCACTTCCTATATTCCTTAACATATATCACATTTACTTCTCATGGATGTTTTGGTATATAAATATTCCCTATTTCTTTCATCTTACTTATAAAAAAAGTGGAGCTTAGACACTTTTCTCAAGAGTCCACAACTAGCTTGAAGATTGGAACTTAATTTCAGGAATATTGTCCTTATTTTTGTCCCTGCAGGATCCAGAGGCAAAGGCATTAGGTGAGTACCAGATGATGGAGAAACTGACCAAAGTATGTTTTCACAGTGAACAGTGATAGCTCCCCCAGAAACAAAAATAGTCAAGCATGTGGTCCTTGGAAATCAATGTTTCTCATTCTAGGCACATATATGGTTTGTGTCCCATTTGCCCGAAGCAAAACTCAAGCAGTGTAAGAGGTTAATATTTGCCCTATTATTTCCAGGTTGCATGCCTGCTGTCTACTAATATCCTTTTGACATTTTGATGGATATGGGTCAGAAAACTATTGCAGGTCCATAATTTCATTTAGCCATAGGTAGTTTGAGCTTTTTCTAATTCATTACAAGCACATCTGGGTTGATGGAACACTTTCTCTTGGTGCTCAGTTCTCCTAATGTACTTGAGCAAAAGTATATATTTGTGATTCAGGAAAGATACAATTATTCTTCTTTTGAAGTCATAACGAGCTGGGGTATACAGTAGAATGACCCTTAAGGACCCTATTCTTTCATTAACTCACAGCTTTAGCTAGGCTAAAAAACACTTATTTGAAGTCTCATGATTTCAGTCTACACAAATATCTAAGTAGCCCAGTTAACTCACTGAGGCTCTTCACTTCTAGTTGAGAACTTACCAAGCTCTTCTTTCACAGGACAGCTGTACAATTTGGGGAAATCAATATTTTAGGCCTTTCCAATGAATCTCAGTTTCTCCTTCTCTGACATGGGAGAGCTTGAAATAAGGCATGCATCTGGTCATCTTCAACTCTAATGTCCATTGACTCTATATTCACGATTTCAAGTGAAAAAGGAGTGATTTCACTCCTATCGCATCTTCTATGATGATATTATTGTGGTCGCTTGTTTTCAGATAAAGAATTTGCTTTTTATATGCCTTAGCTCTCCATGAATTAATGTCTCTAGCAAAACTGCTAGTATAAGTGCATGTTAACCCAGTGACTTGAAAACTGATAGGAAAAAGAAAAAGAGAGACAGAGAGGGAGAGACATACATATACTGCCTTGTTAAAAAAGATAAACTACATGTTCACTAAAGCCAAAATTGCCACCTATCTCTATCAATGGGTTTATTTTATTTTCTCATAAACTCTTAGGGTTTTAAACAACTGGGAAGTCCTTTTTTATGTTTCTTATCTTTGGTAACTGAATCATAACCATATTATTTGAGTAACTTATGCAATAATCCATCATTATTCAGATAAAAAAGGATTTGGAGCAATACAGAGGTTAAAATTTTGCTTTGTCGTAAAATAGGTTGTGTTCAAATTTGGTTTCTAACAATTACTAATAATAATACCTTCTCAACCTTGTTATAAAAAATAAATGAGGTAAATGTGTATAAGCTACCTGGTGGCTATTTTATATTACTCCTACCATATCTTTGAATAAGAACATTGACTTGGGAAGTCATCAATCTTCTCCTTCCCCAGAGATTTTGATGGACTTAGTGAGAAATTCCACAGGCTAAGGGGGTAGTAGTGCCATAATTAAGCCAGATTTTATTTTGATTATTATAAGTATCACCCCATTCCTTTGTCTGGGGGTTAGTAAAATAAGTCTCACTTGAGCCACATTATAAGACAGTGAATTTCTTTCTGGAGACTGCACTCTAGAGACAAAGATAATAAAAGTCTAACGTGTTTGAGCAGATCATTTTTACTGGCAGAAAACTACTGACAATAATAAATATTCCAAATAGAATTATAATTGTGATATATTCATGAACAAGACACATTCATCTTCTCTTCCTCATTCAGCCAGGATAAACCAAAAAAAAGCAATAGCCTATTGCTAGATATGTATTTTGTTTGATGTACATATTCATTTTTTCATGTAGGATTGTGCAGTGCTATCCCCACAAACAAGCCCAGTACACATTAATAATTTGTAAAATCAGCATAAGTAAATGTGACTACTTAATAGATAGATCCATAGGTTCTTCTATTTACTGTAGAGAGAGTACATTAACGCTCACGTTCAGAATCATTAGAGTCATTCAGAAATCTCCTCCTTTTTCTGGGTAAAGAGTAACATTATAGGGCTCTGCCCCCTTTGAAGTTTTTGTGGGTTTATGACATGCTTTGGCAAATGTGAGAAGATGTGATGTATCACTTCTGGATGGAAGCTTGAAGAAACAGCATGCCATTTATACTCTGTTGTCCCTCTGCCATGGCAATCATGGGGGCACACATCAAAATGTATATTTTCTTCACAACTCAATCTGGTTCTTGCATAACCACTGTGCTCAGAGTCCTCCTGTTGACCCAGTAGAATATAGGACCTGAGGGAGAATTATGTTTTTATGTTAAGCCACTGGGATTCAGGGTAGCAGAGTGGTGTTGTATATAGTCAACAAACTAAATGCTGATATATTTGACTTTCCTCATCTTCCAGTTTTTACAAGTCCTCCATTTGTTCATCATTGCATGTAGAATAAAATCCATGTTTCTTGTTATGATATATGATACTCTGCCTAAACTTCTCTAACCACCTCTCTCTTTTCACATTCTCACTTCAGTCACAGTGGATCTTCATTTTGTCTTTGCCAGTCTAGTACCTTAAAAGCAACACCTCAATGTATTGATGGTTTTAACTGGCTTTTCTATTACTAAGAATTAACTTGATCATCCTTTCATATATTTAAGAACCACTTATCTTTTATTTCCTGTGTGGTTCAAAAGGAAAAGCTTCAACGCTGTGAAGACATTACTCAATTGTCTTCTTGTATGTAGTCTTGTTGTTGACCTGTCTGGTGTCAGTCTTGCTTCTTGTTTATTCATAGGTAATATGCTTTTCATTTTTGTAAGGTTGTAAAAGTTCTGTTTTGATATTCTCAAGTTTTACTGTGACATGCATTGCATGGATGTGTTTCTTAAATTCCATTTTTAAATTCTGAGTAAATTTTATTAAATAGTAAATCTTTTTTTTTTTGATAATTCTGGAAATCCTTGGTCTTTATTTCTTGAAGTGTTTCTCCCTTTTTTTATTTTGATCAACTGTGAAAACTATTCTAAGAACGTTGACTTTTCTGATCTCTATTTTTTTAAACATTTATTTTATATATTCTACCACGTGATTTCTTTCTAATATCTTATGGGAAAGTTATTCAAATAAATAATTTAACTCATTGATTTGTCCTTCAGCTGTATCAATTCCACTCTTCAATTCTTTATTGATTTCTTTCTGTCAACCCTTATGGATTTATTCTGAGTTATACCATGTGATTCATTGTTCTTGGTTCATCTTTCCAATATTATAATTTCTTGGATGATAACTAATTTGTTTATATAAAATTTTATTTTGTCTTCTACATTAATTCTTCAGAATACCCACCGTCTGAATTTTCTATTTTATTAGTTATGGCATTTAGTGATATGTACTTGAGGTAAGATTCTCTAGCCTTCGCTTAAGTCTCTTCTCGTGGGTTACAAGTGTGGTGGGTGCATGTCTCAGGGAAAAAGGGCTTTAACATTGCTCTCAGCACCTTACTGTGCCCTAATATTTTTTAAGAGCTTGCTGCCTCAGTTGTAATTACATAGCTCTTTGAGTATAGAAAAAAGATATAAGGAGGATAAAATTTTCAGGAAATTACTAGTCCTTCTGCCTCAGATGTTAACTGCTTTCATCATACTAGGGCCATTGTATTATCCAAGCTCAAGTTCATGCCAAGACGGTTGCTGTTTCTCTGTCTGCAGTGACCATATTCAAGCACAATTTCAACCAAGCAAAGTGAGAAATTAAGGGCATATCAGTAAACTTTCTTCCACCTTATCTGTGGTTAGATGTTCAAGTATTCTTCTATTTGGACCATTGTTTTCTTTCCTGTGTAATTTTACCATCTTGCTGGGTAAACAAGATTTCTCATAGAAATTGTCACGGGCCTCAGCAGCAATGATTTTTGCTAATATATATATTACACTGTCTTAAGTTTCTTCTATAATAATACACCAAAGTTGCTCCTTGTCTTTAGTTTGAGATTGGCTGTGTATATTTAAAGACTTACATGTAATCATTTGTGTGTTTTTTGTTTGTTTGTTTGTTTGTTTGCGGTACGCGGGCCTCTCACTGCCGTGGCCTCTCACGTTGCGGAGCACAGGCCCCAGACGCACAGGCCCAGCGGCCATGGCTCACGGACCCAGCCGCTCCGCGGCATGTGGGATCCTCCCGGACCGGGGGACGAACCCATGTCCCCTGCATCGGCAGGCGGACTCTCAACCACTGCGCCACCAGGGAAGCCCATTTGTGTGTATTTAGAATTTGTGGGGAATGGTTCTCTTCATCAGTGTAAACTGCCATGTTACCAAATATTTCTTTGATTTTACCAGTTATATTTTTGGAAATTCCTATGAGAATAGGAATACAGGAAATTAACTAATTGGTACTATTAATTCAATGTATTACTCCCTACCTATGATTACTTTATCAGAAGACCAAGCTAACAAAAACACATTGTTAAGAGCAGAACTAAATAAAATTAAAACAAGAAAAACAATGGAATAAATCAATAAAACAAAAAGCTGATTCCTTGAGAAGATCAGGAAAATTGATAAATTGCTAATCAAGGAACATATAGTCCAATTAACAATGACTATTTCTCCATACCCTCATAAAGTTCATATTTGAAATTGAATTGAAAATTGAATTGGATTGCTGCTCAATTTTTTTTTTTTTTTTTTTTTTTGTGGTACGCAGGCCTCTCACTGTTGTGGCCTCTCCCGTTGTGGAGCACACGCTCCGGATGCACAGGCTCAGCGGCCATGGCTAACAGGCGCAGCTGCTCTGCGACATGTGGGATCTTCCCAGACCGGGGCATGAACCCGTGTCCCCTGCATTGGCAGGCAGACTCTCAACCACTGCGCCACCAGGAAAGCCCTGCTGCTCAATTTTACAGTGGAACTAAAACTGCTCTAAAAAAAATCAAATCTACTCAAAAGGGAAAAAAATTGGATTGGAAATTTCCAGTTCCTTTTACTCAATATTTCAGTTGGTTAATACCCTATTGAAGAAATTCACTTGTGTTTCTCACTTTGCCTATGGAGCTGTGTTTTTCTTTATTCAGGCAACATTTACTCATTGGATTTCAGTTTAAATGTCATTTCCTCAGGAAATATTTCTCTGTCACTCAGATTTGTTCTGCTTTCTTGCTTAGTTATTCTCATTGCACCATATATTTTTCCTTTGTAACATTTATCACGGTTGTAATTAATTCACAAAAGCTCTTTTTCATAGTATCTTTCTTTGATGGCCTAAATGTTACCCATTTTCTTAAGCATCAATTAGTACCAGTCTGGAAATTATATAGCACTTAGTAGTTATGTACTAAATGTTTGTTAAATAAGTTATTCAATCAGAGTTCTTCTTACACAGAATTAAATATGGAAATACTCTGAGAATTTAATAAGAAAACTTTAAGACACTGTTAGAGTTACTGATAACCACAAAAGTGGAGTACCCTGTTTTTCAATAAGAGTCATGTAGCAAAACAAGAAAGACATAAAAGAGGGCTTATAATATTGCTTTAAAATGATGCCTTTATTGAGTTAGACATGAGGAAATTCTACAGCCTTATTATCAGGACACAGTTATAGCCAAAACAGTAATTTAGGAATTCTCTTTCACCTTAATATGCAGATGAGAACACAGTAATCCTAAACCAAGCTGACCAAGTAGACTTTAAGTTCACTATTATCTATTTAGTTTCATATTCATGGAAACCTACACCTACATACCTGCACACACGAGGTAATCAATACTTATGTGTTGAATGAATTAATAAGACCATACTTATAGAGGTCTTACAAGGCCTGAGGTCTGAGAATTGAATGGGGTACTGGCTGTGAGACTGTATTTCAAGGAAGGGAAGTGTGGGGCAGAATATCAAGTGATTTTTACCAAAGATCACTGGCCTACGTGCTTTTTTCAGGTAAAATTTGTGCTAAACCAATGATAAATAACCTAGCTTGGTTATAAGTATGATGATTCAAAGGTACAGAGCTGTTATCATCTGTACATTGGCTATGGGAAGGGCAAACATCTTTAACTTTAAATTACTGTTGGAACAGCATTCAACATGTGGTAAACAAACAACTTGTTTCCAAAAATGTAACTGTGACTTGCTTTGCTAGTGAGCTTCCGAGAGCAATAAAAGTGTTATCAACAGCCTCACACTGCCCAGGAATTTGTCTCACTCTCTGACAAGTGGTTCTTGTTTACTTTTTTTTTTTCCAAGATGAGCAAGCCTCTTTTGAAATAAAGGAGTGATGCAAAGCTGTGCTTTTAGAAGAAGCCTGTATTTTATTTCACAAAGAGAGAAAAATGGTAGCTCAGTTCAATAAACCTTTATTTGTATTATTGATATGTTAAAATTTGCCTCTTTCTCCTAAACGAAAAAAATGCAAGAAAAATTTCTATTAATTAAAGGTATTAGAAATTATAGTTATGGTTTTCATAGTTAAAAAGTTTCACAAGAACAAAAATCCAAATAACCAAGAAAATAACACCATAAATTAAAAAGAGGTATATATATATATATATATATATATATATACACACACACACACATATATATGCCAGTTATATTTTAAAATAAGAATAAATAATTAGCTTTAGTTAAATAAATTTGAAAACTTAGACCACAGGGGCAATTTTCTAGAAAAGTGACTTACCAAAATGTCACAAAAAGAAATGTAAAACTTGAATAGCCATAAGAGCATTACACAAAATAATTATAGTCAATAAACATTCACTTGTATAGCAAATCATGTCCAAATATTTTCCAGTATGTCATAGATAACATGCAAGATATTTCTATCATATATGAACTCTTTTAGAAATTGAAAGCAGAGGGGATGATTTCCTCTATTTTGTGAGGCTAGAATAATTTGGGGTCAAACTAAATAAGGATGATACAGAAAAACAAAGTCCCATTTCACTTGTGAACAAAGATTTTAGAAAAAGACTTAAAGCACATATTAGCAAATTAAATTCAGCAATATATAAAGAATGTAATATATCATTGAAGTCAATTCAACTCTAGAAATGGAAGAAAGATTTTTAATAGAACATCACGTAATATAATTTACCACATTAACTTTTAGAAGAAAAAACATGATAATCTCAACAGGCAGAAAAACAGTTGAAATAATTATTCCACTGAAGGATGTTTATTGAACAGCTATCTTGTTCCAGACACTCTGAGGTTCTTGAGATATAATGTGAAAACAATGTTTTTGTGGCATGGGACTGTAATGGATTATAAGATTAATAAGATTTAACAACCATTTAAGAAAAAAAAAATTAGTAAAGATGGAATAGAATGGAAATCCCTTAACTGCAAAAAGTGGTCTATCAAAGACATGTAGCAAATATGATATTTAATTTTGAAATATTGGATATACTTCCTTTAATGAGGGAAACAGGCCAGAGTGACAAATACCATCATTTCTATCCCACATTTCTTTGGAGGTCCTACCAAATTTTATGAGAATAAAAAATAAGGCTTTGAAAAAAAGCAAAAAAAAGTATTTTTTATGCATTAAGATTAGTCAATAAGATAATTCACTAAGATTTTTAAATGTAAGTACAACATAACCAAATAACTTATGTTCTAATCCACCAGCAACAAAAGATACGGAAAAAAATTAAGTAAAATGTCATTTCCAAAAGATACACACAAAAATTATAAATCACTCAAAACAATACAATAATAAAAAATGTTTAATTTTATGAAGAAAATATACATATATTCAAATTATATTTTATTAAAATGGGGATATACAGTATTCATGGAAAGGAATATTCAGTATATATAATGATGTTAATTCTATCTCAATTAAAATCAATTAATTCAATTAAATTTCAATTATTTCTTTTTTTTTAACATCTTTATTGGAGTATAACTGTTTTACAATGGTGTGTTAGTTTCTGCTTTACAACAAAGTGAATCAGTTATACATATACTTATGTTCCCATATCTCTTCACTCTTGCATCACCCTCCTTCCCATCAATTATTTCTGACACAAGTATTATAGAGTTATAGTATGATTACTGTTATTATAAAAATTGTTATATGGTTAAATCTGTGAGGCTGGCAAAGGAATAGACAGAGATCAGTGGAACAAAATAGAAACCTCAGAAATAGACCAATGTATATATGAACACTTGATAGATGACAACTTTGATATTTCAGATGAGTGGAGAAAAGAGTGGATATTGGTAAGTGTTACTAGGGCAGAAATTTATGTATATGGGAACCGTACCTAACAGAAATTAATTCCCAGAATTCTGTGATGATGACAGCTGCATAGGTTCAAATCTCCATGGGCTGAACTATTTAAGAAAAAAAACAACTTTTTAAATCAAAACCAAACATCTACATTAAACTAGAAATTATGTAATTGGAAAAGGAAGGTTTTCAAAGAGAGCTGACAGTATTTAGGAAGAGACTAAATTTTTAATCATTTAAGAAATAATTATTTAAGAAATAAGGCTAAAATTAAAGAAAAAAAGAGTTCAATAGCAAAAAAATAATAATAATCACTGCAGATAATACTCTAAGGAAAAAAAGAGAGAGGGAAAGTGAAAAAATGGAATGTGAAACGAGGAGTATCCTGTTTAGATGTAGACTGTAACATGAAACAGTCATTCTCACCCTAACAGGCACAGCAAGCTGGATAATTTGAGAACTGAGGACACAAAGATTCCCAGTGAACTGAACTCCAGAAAGTGAAGAGACCCTCATAAGAGAGAGATAACTTAATGCTGCTTTCACTTCTCTTGCAAATGCAAGAGAAGAAGGAGTGGAATCTGCCATACACAGGGGAGGGAGAAATGAGCTGAACTTTTAATGAAATATTAATAGCCACATGTGGTCAAGTGAGACAGATTATAATAGTGAAGATTCCCTTTGCCATGGATATTCACAGAATGCCCAAGAAGGGTACCCTGAAAACAAAGCCAGAAGAAGAGAGTGGAGAAAGAGCACCCTGGGATGCATAGGGCTGCCAGCAAGGGCAAGGCATCCCCTGTCTTAGAGCAGAACTGAGATAAATCCATTAGATGCACTCTGGGGTTGATACTGTTGATGAGACAGAATTGCTTCGAGAATCTCCTCCTTTTCCTCACACTCTGAAATTCCACCCAAGTAATACTGAGGTACAGTACGTGAGAGCTGAGAGAAATCCTTCCATGGCATATCAGATTGTCACAGTAGCTGGGGCTGTCATCCTGAGAAGGTTCAGGCAGGACTGCAGGACAGAAAGAGACAAGATAAAGGAGAAGGTGGGGAGAATTCCCCAGGGACCAAAGAGTAGGCAGCTAGGTGACAAAGCAGAGAGAGATCTGCAACAGCCCAAGATTGTGCAGGCTCAGCTACAAAGCAGAAGCACCTCTGCCAACCACCTTTTAGATTTTTAGTCTCTGTTAAAGGGAAGGTCTTGATTCACCTCTCAACATAGTTTAATGCAATCAAACAAGTCAGCAGCACAGTTTGTTAAGACCTACCCTCTATTACAAATCAAATCTATTTGGCTCCTACTGTAGTGACATGACATAAGAAAGGGTGTGTCCCATTCTGGAGGTAAATATAATTTATGTTGATTTCTATTCTTTTAGACAAAATGATGGTTACAGAATTAAAAATACACTGATTGCCAAAAACAAAGAATATAGCTTCATTTAATGTGCAAGTGAAACATTCATCTGTTTCAAGGAAATATTATTTATGTAGTTTATCCAAAGAAGATGTCAATAAACTGAAGGTATAGAAATAATAAAAATACAAAGATGTAGAGAACAAATGTGTTGACACCAAGGGTGGAAAGTGGCAGGGGGGCGGTGGTGGGATGAATTGGGAGATTGGGATTGACATATATACACTAATATGTATGAAATGGATAACTAATAAGAACATGCTGTATGAAAAATAAAATAAAATTCAAAAATTCAAAAACGAAAGAAATAATAAAAATAGCATTCTTTGATCATAATGAGAAAAAAACTAGAAATCAATAAAAAAATTAGAAGGAAATGCTTTTCCATATTGAAATATATATATAAATAGTATTAAATAATTCTTAGGTCAAAGGGTACATACAAAGGGGCTTTATAATTACTTGAAAATAAGAATATAAAAATACGACACAAATGAATTTGTGGCATACAGTTAAAACAGTTGTGAGTAAAAAACTATAGTATTAAATACCTATGTAAAAAATATTAAGACAAAAATTAAATTAAATGAAGTAACTAGTTCAAACAACTATAATGAGAAAAAAACTAGAAATCAATAAAAAAATTAGAAGGAAATGCTTTTCCATATTGAAATATATATATAAATAGTATTAAATAATTCTTAGGTCAAAGGGTACATACAAAGGGGCTTTATAATTACTTGAAAATAAGAATATAAAAATACGACACAAATGAATTTGTGGCATACAGTTAAAACAGTTGTGAGTAAAAAACTATAGTATTAAATAACTATGTAAAAAACATTAAGACAAAAATTAAATTAAATGAAGTAACTATCTAGTTCAAACAACTAGGAAAAGAACAAAGTAATTCAAAAGAAAACTGATAGAAAACTTTTTAAAGATAAAAACAGAAAGAACTGCATTAGAAAACTGATACACACTAGAACAAATAAATAAATGCCAAATTTAGTGTGCTGGCAAGCGCTATCATGCTTCCAAAGTAAAAATTTAAACCTAGACAAATAGATCATTTTCTTAAAGAACTTACAAAAACTAAACTTAATATGCAGAAAATATAACCAGATTAATTACCCTAGAACAAATGCAGAAAGTAACTAAAGAGCCCTTACCAAAAAGCATCACCCCCAGCTGACTTCATTAGGAATTTTACCAACTTTCTAAAGGTCAGGTGATGTTAATGCTACATAAACTGTTCCAGAGAATTGAAAAGAACAACCTCCAAACTGCTGGATAACGTGAATATACCATTTATGTTAAACACTGCATACAATTGAATACATTTCACCTATAAATATAAATGCAAAATTAATAAATGTAACACTAACAAATAGAATCTAAAGCACATTAGAAAATACAAGATAAACAAATGTAGTTAATTCAGTAATGCAGATATAGTTCAATTTTACAAAGGGCATAAATATGGTCATAAATAAAATCATATAAATAAATTTTAAAAGAATTACATCCAAAGATTCAGAGAAAGCATTGCCCAAATATCAGCAAACATAACAATAAAAATACATTTAATAAAATAAGACAATTGATGTCATTGACATGATAAAGTATATCTCAATCAATAAGCAAGCACTTTATTTAAAAGCAAAACACTATAGGTTTTCCAACTATAGTCAAGAAACAACAAAAGTATTTTCTTGGCTGTCTCATGGTGCTAAGGAAAACAAGAAAATATCAGAGTATAAGATCCAAGGCTTCAAGTCAGAAACCCTGAGAGTAACACTCGAAGAGTATATATGAACCGGAAATTGAACATATCTTGCAAAAACCACAAACTGGTCTAGAGTCAGCTCAGGCTCCATCTGGATTAAGGTCATATGTTGTCACTTTATGTACCTAGTAGAGAATATGATGAAGCCTCTAGGGGAAGTAATACAACCTGGAGATGTGGAGATTGCAAATTTTTCCTGTCCTGTGTTTATACACACACACTTACACATACACACACAAAGGGTCAAGTGAAAAAGGAAACAATAGAAACAAATATTTCCACAGGTATTTGAGTAATTACAGATATCAAACATAGATATTAAAGTAAGCGTGATTAAAATATTTGAAAAAATAGATAAAAAGATAAAGAATTCATCACATGACAGAAATTCTTTAAAAAGTAAATAGGATAAAAGACCTAGAATTAAAAATATAACTTAATAGATGGCTTTAACAGCATACAGGACAAAATAGAGAAGAGAATTAGTTAAAGGGCTGATAGTTGATTAGAAAACATGCAAGCAGATTCATGAAAAATTTATAAGGTCAGAGAACACACAAAGGAGTGTGAGAGACACACGTGAAAACACATGATGAAAGATCTGGCATCCCTGGTGTCCGGGAAGAAGAAAAGAAGGGGAATAAGACAGAAGCTACATTAGAAGAGATAATGGCTAAGATTTTTCCAAAACTTATATGTGACATTAACATAGTCAGAATAAGCAGGAGAGATAAAAATAAATCCTGTTTCTGTGCACATCAGAACATCACAGTAAAACTTCTAGAAACCAGTTAGTAAAAGAAACTCTCAAAAAAATCTCAAAAACATTACAAGGGAGACATAATTAGAAAAAACAAAGCAATATATCAGAAAATAAATTATAATAGATTCAATAAAACAAATAAGGAAACAAAAATAATCTTTGAAAAAGACAAAAATTAGGGATCTCTAGCAAGGATAATTAAGAGCCAAAGAGAGAAGATACAAATTAAAAATTTCACAAGGTAGATACGTAAAGGAAAAAGAGAAACATCACTATGGATTCTAAAGGCATCAATGATAAGAGCATATTATGAGAATCTCTTCTGATAATAAATTTTAAAACTTAGATGAAACAAACACTAGTAAGAAAAATATTATGTCAATACCAAAAGAAAGAGAAAATATTAAAGGTCCTATATATATTTTAGAAATGAATGAAATTATAAACATTTCCACTGTCAGGGAGGAAGAAATTTTCTTCTACCCTTCTAGGTTCTTCTGGATGGACTGAGAATTAAGTTGACATCAGACAGTTTAGCAGGAGAAAATCAAACACAAGTTTAATAACATGTATATATGGGAGAGATCCAGGAAAACTGAGTTAACTCCCAAACCTGGCTGAAATTCTCACCTTAAACATTATCTTCAGCTAAAGACAAAAGAGGATGTTGGGGATAGTGGTTTGGGACTCCAAAGGGGAGGAAGGCAACTTACATGGAGATGTAAAAGCAAGTGTTTTTTTAAGCAGATGTTTGCTGGGCAATGCAGAGACTGGACCCAGAAAGGACTCTGATCTCTAGGGCCCCCATAAAATTTCCCTCACCACACTCAGCCCATATTCTTTGCAGATATCTCCAGTGATATCTTTATTCAGAGAACAGGCCCTTTATCTAAATTCTTTTAGTCAGTAAAGGGGGAGACAAGAAAAACCTCCTGAGTCCTCTTTTTCTTAAAAATAATCAGCCTAAATTAATCATCTTGCCAAAGAGACGCATTTTGGGGCGGCAAATTTTGCTCACTTACACCACAAAAAAATACCTAAACCTACATGGTTTTGATTGTGAATTCATCAAAAATATAAAGAAAAAAAACAATCTTAGAAAAAATATTCCAGAGATTTTAAAAGGATGGAATACGTTGCAACTCATTTTTGAGGCCAACATAAACTTGGTACCAAAGTGTGACAAAGACAGGAGAATAGCTGGACAAACCTTCTTAAGAAAACAGATACAAAACTTTTTTTAATAGCAAATCAAATCCAGTAATACATAAATAAATTATATGTCACAGCTGAATTGGCTGACTTCTGTAATTAATGATTGGCTCAGCATTTTAAAATGTTTAAGATATAAGATTAACAGTAAAAGTAGAAAAATTTCAAAACAAATTAAATAATCTAAAGCTATGCTGAAAATAATGTTTGATAAAATTCAACACATTCTGGTATAAATATTAGTAGCAAGCTAGAAATACAAGGCTCCTATTTGAGAGAAAACATGAAAATTAATGTTGAAATGTTGAAAAATTCCATATGATTTATAATGAGTCGAGTGGCCTTAAAACTATTTCTATTCAGTGCAATAGATACAAAAAAAAAAGAAAAAAAATGTATCAATGGAAAGTAATGAACTTAATAGTTATTATTTGCCCATGACACAATTGTATATGCAGAAAATACAAAAGAAAAGACTAAAACATTAGAATTAATAAATGAGAAAATGTCCCTCGGTTCAGGGTCATATAAATAAACATAAGAAAATATGTGCAAGTTACCTAAAGTGAAAACCACAAACTTTGATGGAATTTAAAGAAAACTTCAATAAACAAAATCATATGTCATGATAAAAAATTAGAGAAGTTGATATTATAAACATGCCAGTTTCCCCCAAACTGACCTATGTGAAATCTCATTCAAAATCTAAACTGTATGTGAGTATGTGTAAATGTTAGTAATGATTCAAAATTTATATGGAGTTTCAAAGGACCAAGAATAGCTAAGAAAATTTTCACAAATAAAACAAAACACAGGACTTTGACTATCAGTTATCACTTCATTATTAAGATAGGAAAAATATGTGCATACAGATCCACACATATACACTCACTTGATTTATAACAATGGTGACACTGAGATAAAATTTCTTATCAGTAAGATAAGAAAAAATCTAAGAAAATTTTCACAAATAAAACAAAACACAGGACTTTGACTATCAGTTATCACTTCATTATTAAGATAGGAAAAATATGTGCATACAGATCCACACATATACACTCACTTGATTTATAACAATGGTGACACTGAGATAAAATTTCTTATCAGTAAGATAAAAAATATCAAAATTTGGTGACATATTTGTTGTCAAGGCTGTGAGAAACAGACACTCTTGTACATTGGTGATAGGAATAGAAAATAGCAAAACTTAATACGAGGGAAAATTTGGCCATATCGTCTCCAAACAGAAGTTATTTTACCTTCAGAACAGGAAATATCAGCCCTAGAAATCTTTTCTAGGGTTAAACTGGCAAAAATATAGAAAGGCATATAAAGGGCTATTCAGTGAAGTGCTAGATTTAATAGAATAAGCCACAAAACTACCCATATGCCTATCAATAGGGAATTTTAAATTAAGTTACAGTGTATAAACAATTTTATTACTATGCAAACTGCTAAAAACAAAAAGTAATAAAAATATTTAAGAGTCAGAAAAATGGGGTACGTTACATTTAGGGAACCATAAAAAGAATGATGGCTGACAGAACAAATAACAAAAGCCAGAGGAAGACAAATAATAAAATCATTAATGAGAAAAATTAGAAATTTTTGGAAATTGAGTGAGACACATTTAAAAACTCATGAGTTAAAAAGAAACCGTTAGTAAAATTGGAAACTATTTTGAACTGAATGATAATAAAAATGCATATTATCAAGCTTCATGTACATTTGCTAAAGCAAAGAACAGAAAGAAATGTATAGATTTTAAAACCACATAGATATATGAAAAAAGTGTAGAATTAATGATCTATGCTTCTACCTGAGGAAGCTAATTTTAAAAAGAGTAATTATAATAAAAAATGTAGGCAGAAGGTAAGTATAAAAATATAAATAAAATGTTAATTAATTTTAAAAAACAGAAAAAAATAGAATCAATAAAAATAAAGATTGGTTCCTTGAATAGATCAATAAAATTTGTTTTATCAGGAAAGAAGAATAAAGAATAATTGTCAAGTTCTGAACTAAAAGATAGACATCACTGTAGTGTATATGTAGACATTCATTTAAAAAATGATGAAATATTGTAATCAACATCATACTAAGAACTTAGACAACAGATATAACACAGAAATATTCAGAAAAAGGAACAATTAGCAATACTGACTCAAAAGATTAGATCTTCTGAATAGGCCTATTTTTATTAAAGGAGTTGGATTCATCATTCATTACTTCCTTTAAAAACGAAGCAAAACATTACCACAAACAAGAATGACAAAACAGACTCAGATGTCATTACTGGTAAATATATTTCTCCGAACATACAGAGAAGAAATAAAATAATTCTAAAATACTCTTTCCAAAAATGTAAGAGGAAAAAGCATTTCCCACCTTTGATATTTGGAATGAAAAAAGAGATTTCGTTACAGACCCCACAGACTTTAAAGGGAAATACTAGAAACAACTTTATGCTCATAGATTCATTGACTCAGAGTAGACAAATTCTTCAAATCCCATGAACTGTAAAAATTCATCCAAGGTGAAATAACCTGAATAATCATATAACTATTAAACGGATTTGATTTTTAGTTTTAAACCTATTCAAAAAGAAATCTCTTGGTCAGATAGTTTTGCTGGTGAATGATACAAACTCTTTGAAAAAGAAATGATATCAATTTTACACAATCTCTTCCAGGAAGTAGAAAAGGAAGGAACTGTTCCAAACAGCATTGCCCTGACACAAAACCCAGACAAGATATTACAAGAAAAAAAAAAACTCTACAAATTAATATTTCTCCTGAATATAGAAGTAAATCTTTAATGAAGTATTATCAAATTGATCCAATAATATAGAAGAAAGGAAACTACAACATATCCAATTAGCATTTATCTCATGTATGTAAAGTTGTTTTATTTTTTTAAAATCAATGAATGTAAACCATAATATTAAGGAAAAAAAAGGAGAAAAACATATATTTTTTCAATATTTGCAGAAAATCATTTGGTAAAATTCAATAACTCTTCTTCATAAGAACTCATCAAATCAGGACAAAATGAAAATTTCCTGAACCCAATAAGAGGCGTCTGGCAAACCCTATAGCTGGCACATGCTTAATGGTGAAAGACTACACAATGTGTAAGTAATATCAGAAACAGAGCAAGTATTTCTTCTCTTTAATTCCTTCTATTCAATGTTGCCCTGGAGGCCACATTTAGTATAATAAGCCAGAAAATAAAATACTATAAAAATATAATTTGGAAAGGAAAAAGTAAAACTGTGAAGACACTTTTACTTTGCTTTCTGAAAATATAGAAAATCTTAGCTCTATTCTAGGGTATTTAACAAAAATTAAAAACTGTTAGAATTTATGTCACTCTAACAAGGTTGTAGAATACAAAGTCAGTACATGAAAATCAATAATATTTATGTATATGAGCAAAATTGAAAATGAAATTTTAAAAACAATTTTATTTATCATAGAAATATAAGTAAGTATTTTAAAGGACACTTCACCAAAAAGGAAAACTGAATAGTGATAAAAAATAAATATACTAAATCTCAATCATCAGGGCACTACATTTTAAAACACTTATGATATTATTTCACATCGCTAGAGAAGCAGAAATGTAAAATTCTGATAGCATCAAGTGTTGGTGAAGAACTAAAATAATGGTGACATTCAAAGAATGCTTGAGTGTAAGTTAACTAAAAAAATTACTTTGGAAAATAGTTTAGCATTACCTTAAAAAGCTAAATATGTGCTGTCCATTTCTAGGTATATACACTAGAGAAATTTTTCATATCTGCATATGCTTGTCAGTAGACATTTATAAGGGTTTTTAAAAGAGTATTATTTTCCTTTGCTTTGGATATATACCCAGGAGTGGAACTGCTGGATCATAGGTAGCTCTATTTTTAGTATTTCAAGGAACCTCCATACTGTTTTCTATAGTGGTTGCACCAATTTACATTCTCATCAACAGTGTAGAAAGGTTGAAAGGTCCTTCTTTTTCCACATCCTTGTCAACATTTGTTATTTATGGTCTTTTCGATGATAGCCATTCTGACAGGTGTAAGGTGACATCTCATTGTGGTTTTGATTTGCATTTATCTGATGATTAGCAATGTTGAGCATCTTTTCATGTGCCTATTGGCCACCTGTATATCTTCTTTGGAAAAATGTCTATTCAGGTCTTCTGCCCATTTTTTAAACTGGGTCGTTTGCTTTTTTGATATTGAGTTATATGAGCTGCTTATATATTTTGGATACTAACCCCTTATCAGTAATATCATTTGCAAATATTTTCTCCCATTCAGGAGGTTGTCTTTTCATTTTGCCAATGGTTTCCTTTACTGTGCAAAAGCTTTTAACACTAATTCTAAAAGATACATGCACCCTGATGTTCACAGCAACATTGTTTACAATAGCTATGATATGGAAGCAAGCTAAGTGTCCATCAACAGATGAATGGATAAATAAGATGTGGTATATACATAAAATGGAATATTACTCAGCCATAAAAATAATGAAATTCTGCCATTTTCAACAATGTGGATGGACCTAGAGAATATTATATTTAGTGAAATAAGTCAGGTAAAGAAAGACAAATACTCTGTTATCACTTATAAGTAGAATCTAAAAAATAAAACAAATGAATATATATAACACAACAGAAACACTCACAGATATAGAGTACAGACTAGTACTTACCAGTAGGTTGAGCAAAGAGGGGTAGGGGCAAGATAGGAGTATGAGATTAAGATATATAAACTGCTATGTATAAAATCGATAAGCAACAAGGATATATTGTACAGCACAGAGAAATATAGCCATTGTTTTGTAATAACTTTAAATGGACCATTGTCTATAAAAATATTGAATCACTATGTCGTACACCTGAAACTAATATAATATTGTAAATCAAATATACTTCAATAAAAAGTAAATAAAATAAAATAAAAGCATTGTTTAAAATAGCCCAAAATAAATAAATGTGAATTAAAAATAAAATAGGTAAATACATTGCCATCTAGTCATATAATTCTAAACAGCAATGAAAAAGAATAAATTATAGCTACAACTGCCAACATGAGTTAAACTTATAAATATTATGTTGAGGGGAAGAAATGAGTAATAGGAAAATACATATATAACATCTGACTGTATTTGTATAAAGTCCCAAACCTAAAGTCCTTTAAAGGGAAATACTAGTATTTCCCTTTTAAGGAACATATAGTAAAATACTATATAAAATAATATATAGTATACAGATACATACTTACGTGATAGAATTATAAAGTAAAACACAAAATCAAGAAAGTGATTACCCTGATTGAGAAGGGAAGGGTATGTGACCCAAACACAGCTCACAGAAATCACCTCAGTTACTGGCAATGTCTTAACTTCAGCAATGCTTATGGGTCTTTCATTTTGTTAATATTTTTAAAACATTTTATGAACTTTCTATATTCATTAGAATGCATTTTATTAGAAATATTTCCAAATACAAGTTTTTTCAAATTTAATATTTATTTTATATTGGAATATAGTTGATTTACAATGTTATGTTAGTTTCAAGTGTACAGCAAAATGATTCAGTTATACATATATATATATCCATTATTTTCCAGACTCTTTTACCATATAGGTTATTACAGAATATTGAGTAGAGTTCCCTGTGCTATACAGTAGGTCCTTGTTGATTATCTATTTTATATACAGTAGTGTGTATATATTAATCCCAAACTACTAATTTATCCTCCCCCCCCACCTTTCCTCTTTAGTAACCATAAATTTGTTTTTGAAGTCTGTGAGTCTGTTTCTGTTTAGTAAATAAGTTCATTTGTATCATTTTTTTAGATTCCAAATTTTTAGAAAGAATGCTACCTCTAAGAGTTTTATAGTGTCTAGTCTTACATTTAGGTCTCTAATCCATTTTGAGTTTATTTTTGTGTATGGTGTTAGGGAGTGTTCTAATTTCATTCTTTTACATGTAGCTGTCCAGTTTTCCCAGCACCACTTATTGAAGAGACTGTCTTTTCGACATTGTATATCCTTGCCTCCTTTTGTCATAGATTAGTTGACCATAGGTGCATGTGTTTATCTCTGGGCTTTCTATCCTGGATCTATATCTATCCATGGTCAAAGGATTAATCTCCAAAATATATAAACAGCTCATGCAGATCAATATTAGAAAAACAACCCAATCAACAAATCAGCAGAAGACCTATGCATTGAATGTGTAGATTGCTTTGGGTAGTATAGTCATTTTCACAATATAACCCTTTGACATAAATCACAGCAAGAACTTTTTTAATCCACATCTTAGAATAAAAGAAATAAAAACAAAAATAAACAAATGGAACCTAATGAAGCTTAAAAGCTTTTGCAAAGCAAAGGAAACTACAAACAAGACGAAAAGACAACCCTCAGAATGGGAGAAAATATTTGCAAATGAAGGAACAGACAAAGGATTAATCTCCAAAATATATAAACAGCTCATGCAGATCAATATTAGAAAAACAACCCAATCAACAAATCAGCAGAAGACCTAAATAGACATTTCTCCAAAGAAGCCATACAAATGGCCAAGAAGCACATGAAAAGCTGCTCAACATCACTAATTATTAGAGAAATGCAAATTAAAACTACAGTGAGATATCACCTCACACCAGTTAGAACGGGCATCGTCAGAAAATCTACAAACAAATGCTGGAGAGGGTGTGGAGAAAAGGGAACCTTCTTGCACTGTTGGTGGGAATGTAAATTGCTGCAGCTACTATGGAGAACAGTATGGAGGTTCCTTAAAAAACTAAAAATAGAATTACCATATAACCCAGCAATCCCACTACTGGGCATATACCCTGAGAAAATCATAATTCAAAAAGACACATGCATCCCAATGTTCATTGCAGCACTATTTACAATAGCCAGGTCATGGAAGCAACCTATATGTCCATCGACAGATGAATGGTAAAAGAAGATGTGGTACATATATACGATAGAATATTACTCAGCCATAAAAAGGAACGAAATTGGGTCATTTGCAGAGACGTGGATTCAGCTAGAGACTGTCATACAGAGTGAAGTAAGTCGGAAAGAGAAAAGCAAATATCATATATTAATGCATATATGTGGAACCTAGAAAAATGGTACAGCTGAACCGGTTTGCAGGGCAGAAATAGAGACACAGATGTAGAGAACAAACGTATGGACACCAAGCGGGGGAAGTGACAGGATAGTGGGGTGGTGGTGTGATGAATTGGGAGATTGGGATTGACATGTATACAGTGATGTGTATAAAATTGATGACTAATAAGAACCTGCTGTACAAAAAAGTAAATAAAATAAAACTCAAAAAAAACCTCATATTAAAAAATAAAATAAAAAAAGAATGCTACCAGTTTAATTTAATTTATAGATCTGTTTAATTAATATTGAATGTTTTAAGTGAATGAAGTAGTTAGTAAATGGCCCTCTCCTCAGAGTGTAAATAAATATAAATAAAGTTTAGATATAAAAAAATATTTTACATAACAGATTAAAAATCATCTACCTCTGAAACTATGAGATTTTGTGTCTAATTATTCTCTCAAAACTATCAGTGTTAAATAGAACTAATGTTGTGCCAACTCCAACTTAGCAAAGCCCCTGTGTTTCTATTTGGGAGAAAGTTTCATGTCTAGACAAGAATGAAAGAGGAAATCAACATTTATATAGCCACCCCAAGACAAATATCCATCTCCCATCAAGAGAATAGAGATGTTCCATCCAGAACAAGACCATCCTATCCAGTAGCTATATTTTTAACTATTAGAAGGAGAATTTTCTCTTACATATCATGAAGTCAGGGGAAGAAGCAAAACTGGGTTCAAGGTAATTTATTCAAATAAATATTGTTTTTAATTGAAGGAACATTTACTGAGTACCTTTTAGATGCAATGCTAGGAAAAGCAGTAATAGCATGCCGTGATCTACACCTCAAGGAGTTCACAAGCTGATCAAAGAGAAAGTACCTACACATATCATTGCAACAACTATAAATATGGAAAATGAAGTACGTACTCCATGCAGGGACACCAGTGATAAGAGGTAATAGACTTTATTCAGAAAGGAAATTATGAGCCAACCTGAAGAATGATGCATTTGAAGTTTTCTGGGTGGAAGAACATGGTATTGTTTAATAATATTATAAAAATTATTATATAACAGATAGCAAAAGTGACCATGGCATTGTTTAATAATAGTATGAAAGACATAATATCAAAGATTGCAGAAATACAGTATCATTTTTATTTTGTTTTTCAGTTATCAATTATCAAAGATGAGTATTGCATCCTGAAAAATGCAAATTTTCCATTTATCTATTCACTCAACATATATTGAGGGCCATCTGCATGCTTCAGTTGGGGCACTGACAAAATCGTGGCTCCTGGCCAGCCTCTTAGTGCTCACAGATCAGTAGTTATGATTCCATAGATTTTACTGTCAGTTTCTTCATACTTTTGTTTTCTTATTATTCACCCTCACAATCCATTTACATCTTCTCATTTGGAGAAAAGTCTTTTATAAATAGAGCATAGTCACCCTTTTGGTCCTGGGCAGGTTCACAGAGGCTACAAATTATCCTTTCTTTATAGAAAAGTTGACCTCATAATAATAACTCCCTTTACAGAGGCCTGCAAAGACTTGTTCCTTTCCATGTGGTGTTCAGAGATTAATGGGAATGGTGTCCACATATTTGTGTTCCTGCCAGACTACACCACTTATCTGAAGCCAGTGTCAGGGCTTTATGACTATTAATCACCTCTCCAGTCCCTGAAATAAAATCTGCATTGTATACTGCTTGGACTGGGCAGGGGGAAAGGGAATGCTTTGTTTTGAGGCTGCTTCTCATCATTAATTTTCAATTATGACTGCAAGAACTATCCCAGCTAAGCCTCAAGTTGGAAGGCAGGGAGTAAAAAAGCCCTCAGGGAAGACTAATAAAGGCCATATGGAACGGGGGAAAATCTGAGACTTAGAAACTCTTTTTTGGAAAACAAAAATAATAAACAATTTATAAAATTCCTCACAGGGAGGTATAAAATATATCCACGCAGACTGGGAAAAGTCATATAAAGGACAAAACAAGCAGGCCTTTTAAAGGCATAAATAAAAATGACTAAGCCACACCTTTGCTTAGAGCTAAAATTATGAACCCAGGTTTCTTCACTAGTTAAGATAATTGTTCCATTTTTGAAAAATGATTTTATGATGGCTTCTTCAGTTCTACTGACTCTTTTTTCTCAGCCAAAAGAAAATGTTTCATAGTCTTTAAAGGCCTGTTCAGGAGTCCTTCTGGTGTGAAATGAGCAAGCACAGAAGATCTATATTTAAAAGGGAGAAAAAAAAAAAAAAAGAATCAGCCTCCCTCATTAGGCCCAAGAAATCTGAATAATGAAAATTTGCTTTATGTATGGTGTTCTGTATTTTAGAAATGGCTTTAACATAGAATATTCTCATCTCACAACATTCTATGTTGTCATTTTTATATAATCTCATCTTTCACCTAAAGCACCTGAAGATCAAGAAACAAAATCACATGCTCCAGATCATAGGTTAAAAGTAACATTGTCAGGGTTTCAATTGCAGTCTCCTGACTGTAAACACACATTTTGCCTGACATCTTGAGCCTTTAGGAATTGGACATCGATACATCTACATGGAGTTATTAGTTTATACAAGCATTCAGACATTATTCTTATGAATAGAAAAAGCCATCACAGGGCTTCCCTGGTGGCGCAGTGGTTGAGAGTCCGCCTGCCGATGCAGGGGACACGGGTAACGGGAGAGGCCACAACAGTGAGAGGCCCGCGTACCGCAAAAAAAAAAAAAAAAAAAAAAGCCATCGCATACATACAGACACGCACAACCCTCACATCATTTCGGACATCAGTCACGGTTTGCATTGTCCTTCCCATTCCATGTCTATCCCAACTTTCTTATTTCATTTTGTTCTCCTCGACGAATAATTCCTTATTTTAAATATATTTGATGGGGTAGAGCCTTCATCCGACTGCAAAAGCTCTGTAGGTCAATTCATTCTGTTCCTACTTGGGTTTAGCTAATCACACATTCACTCTAAGGACCTTGAATCCTGAACGAGGCAAAGAAAGACCTGAGATTTCCTAAAATGTGAGACCTTGGCTCTTGTTCTTACTCCTTAAATTCTAGTGCAAAATCTTGGCTCTTGTCACTTCACCAAGTTTACTGTCCCAGCATCCTATCAATTCACTGAATCCCTCTTATTCTTCCAATGTATTCCCTGGTTGTCTGAGAAATCAATCCTCAGTTTTTGTGACTTACAATCAAAGATGTGACTGATCCATTCTCTTCTGCAGCCTTGAATATTCATGGATTGTGAAGACACTAGTTTGATTCTTACACTGTGATTTCTTTCGTATATGAAATTAATTCTTAACTCAAGACATAGACCAGGTAAACTGTTAAAACATCTCTTGGAACTATGATGTAATGCTCACAGACTAAATATTGAAGTGCTGATGTCATTATACCGTTTTTATGAAGTGTCTCCTTCTTTAACTCTGTTTGACTCAGGACGTAAACAGTTTATGTATGTGTAGAGTAATTCAAATACACTGTTAAAATTGTCCGAGAAATTGGCAAGGGTGAGCAAACATTGAAAGGGTTTAACATTCTTATTTGAAGACTGCAATACATAAAATATGAGATGAACAAATCTATTTCTCAGTCTTTTTTATACGTGTCAGACATGAGAAACTTCCCATTCGTGAATTAGACTTACGCATCTTTTTTAACTGCCCACTAGTTGGAAAATTTTACAATACAAGCTATTACACGTTAATATTTTTATTTATTGTTCTATGAATAATATCTTTCGAAACACTTTCCCTTGATTAACCTTGAACTTGAAATGAATTCTAGGACTGAAACTGTCAACTTTCTGTGATTTTCCCATTCCAGACTGCATCTTGATCTAGCTGTCTGATTTCCAAGTAATAAGTCTGGCTTGGGAGATAAAAATGGCAACTTTTATGAAAAACAATCCTGTGTTTTGGAATTTTCAGCCTTATTTTCAAGGTTCGTTGTTACTATTAATATTGCTAAGTCTTTGTTACCACATGGGCTTTTCTAGTAGCATAATACCAAAGTAAAACCTCTGGAGAACAGGAGATTTACGTAGTGAGTGTGTTAGAGGCAATTCCTCACTGAGTGGCAAAAGCACGTGTTAAATTTCAAGTTTGACGAGAGTGACGTTAGCCTTTATTTATAACGACAGCCGCTTATAAGCTGTGGAGACAAAATAGATTAAGAATTTCCTGATGCTTTTGCTCTGAAGATCATGTGGCAGGAAGGACCCTGGATTTGGATATTGAAGGTGAAAATATAAATTTAGTTTCCCACTTACCCCTAGGGGTTAAGAGTAGAGGCTGACTGGTAAAGGCACTTGATTAAGTAAAAATGGGCCTAGATACAAAATCAAGGCAACTTATTCACATGGAGTATGCTCTACCTCCATCTCTGGAGAATATATGTGCCTCTGGAGAATACATCAATAAGAACTGAGTATATTTTTCTTGAATCTTTAATGTGGATTTGCATTAGCAAGAATTAAGTTCTTCAGTGAGAAGGTGTGTATAAAAATAAAAGAAATTTTTATTTTCTTAGCTTTACTCCTTAAAAATCATAGGAAGGAAGAAAGGAAGAAAGAAAAAGGAAGCGAGCAAGGAAGGAAAGGTGTGGAATATAAGTAGGGAGAGGAAAGGAAAAGAAAGGAAGTAAATGACTAAATGCTTAAGTATCAAACCATGTAGTTCAAAGACTCTGAATCCTCACTGCCTGAATTCAAATCATGATCTGAGTGTGACCCAAAGCAAACTACTTAACCTCCTGGTGATTCAGTTTAATTGCCTGCAATATGGACTAACATAGTACCTAGTTCATAAGGTTGTATTAAGGATTATAAACACTGAAATAAGTAGAATGTCTAGAACAGTGCTTAGCACACTGTAAGCATTACAAGTGCTTATTATTATGAATGTAATTTCCACAAACCTGATGGCTGTCTCAAGAGCTTCCATAGACACTCAGGGCAGTTACAGAGCTGAGTCGAGGCCTCCTGGTGCGCCCTCAAATCCAGTATTCTCACAAGCCAATAGGCTACCTTCATAGCAAAGACAGACAAAAATCCTCCCTCAGTCATTGCTTGCCTATCCACATCTACTGTATTCTTCTGCTTCTTTAATTGTTCCCTTATAAATGTTATGTCCTTCTTTGAAGAGCTTTGGCCTGTTATGGGTTGAATTGTGTCCTCCTGAAGTTCATATGTTTAAGTCTTAACTCCCAGTACTTCAGAATATTATCTTATTTGGAAACAGGTTTGTTGCAGATATAGCTAGTTAAATCAGGATAAAGTTGTACTGGAGTAAGCTGAGCCCCTAATCCAATATGTCTGGTGACCTTGGACACTGATAGAGACAGAAGGAAAACACCATGTGAAGACTGGAGTTATGCTACGACAAGCCAAGGAATACGAAAGAGTCTGGTAAACCACCAAGAGAGGCAGGTAAGAGATTCCTCTTGACAGTCCTCAGAGGGAACCAACCAGGTCAACCCGTTGACTTCAGACTTCTAGCCTTCCGAATTGTGAGATAATGTACTTCTGCTATTTAACCACTCCATTTGTGGTACTTTGTTGCGGCAGCCCTGGCAAACTAGCAGACCCTCACTGAGGAGAAAATTTGCTGCCAATCCAACTTGCTGAAGTTTGTGCACATTGGAAACCCCCTTGTGTCTGGAAGCTTCTCCTTCTAAAGATGGCATTGAAGCTCTCTTGTGGCCCCGGGACACTGACAGAAAGTGTACTGGTGCCTTTTCCTCAGTCTGTGAGAAAGATTCATAGTGAGTGCCACACGTCCTCTATCTAGACAAGCTCCTTGTATCGTTGCATGAAATCACTTTATATGGGGAAATAGGAAAAAGATAATGGGACTTGCAGTTTGAGTTTGTCAGTTTTGCCACTTGTAAAAGTGTAAACTTGAGCAAATTATTTAATGTCCTCTTTCCCACTCTGACAAGTGAAGATGCAAGTAGCCTCATTATTTCCCAGAAATAAAAAGATAAACTTGGGGGCTTCCCTGGTGGCGCAGTGGTTGAGAGTCCGCCTGCCGATGCAGGGGACGTGGGTTCGTGCTCCGGTCCGGGAGGATCCCACATGCCGCAGAG
>NC_041224.1:165988020-166034798 GCF_002837175.3 Physeter macrocephalus
ACAACAGTGAGAGGCCCGCGTACTGCAAAAAAAAAAAAAAAAAAAGATAAAGTTATCATTCATGCAAGTAGCAGATATGTATTGAGCATCTACCAATAGACATTAAACAAGACACTGGAATAAAAAAAAAATGTGTAAAGCAAAGCCTGCTCTTGAGATATTTGAAATGCAAGAAGGGAGGAAGACACATGGACATGTAATTATAATATATGAGAAATGCTTGACTAGAGCTGAGGCTACAAGTTTCTACATGAACTCAGAGGAGGAAGGTATTGACATTGGGCATTGGTAGAGGAGTCAGAAAACACTTAGCAAGTATGTGTGGCTTAGGGAAATCTTGACAGATTCCATGACATTTAAACCAAGCTTGGAAGAATTAATGGCAAGTTGCCAAATGGAGAAATGGCAGCAGGGAGTGGGTGCCCAGCATGTGCATGGTGCAGTGATGCTTGTAGAAGCGTTGCCTCGGTCTATGTGGCTAAATCTTATGATGCATGTACTGGCAAGTGGCTAGAGATAAAGTTATGAAAAAGATGAGTTTCAACACTTCTTAACTTAAAGAGTTAGATTTTCAGGAATAAAATTTTCCTATCCTCCAAATTCAAGAAAAGGAAAAACTGTCCTTTGGTCATGGCCTCAAGCCTTCACCAGAGAAGTTTTTAAACCCATTTCAATCTTTTAGTAGCAACTTATCTTCTTAACCTAATTTCTCAGCCAGTCAGCAACTGCCTGGCTCCAGTGACCAGGCCTGCAAGAGGCTGAAAGATCAGGCAATCTGTAAACACTTCTGCTTCTAAATGCCTGCAGATGCCTGAACTCCATATTTCCCAAAGTCCAGCTTAAGATAAATTTCTTATTCAGTTCTTTGTCTCTTTGTTCAGAGATATTATGCAACTGCAGCTTGCTTAGCAAGCAATACATTCAGCTCTGATTTCCTATTTTGACACTATTTAATGCTGGTATTATTACACCTCTTCGTCTCTTTCATTTTCTAAAATATTTAATAAGCACTGACTCCATGCCTATCTCAGTGTGGCCTGAGGATGCACAAACTTGGTCCATGACATGTGGGAATTGGTCCAAGGATTCACCCAGAGAGGCATATAGATGCTAAAATAATTTAGCATGCTACTCCACGTATGAGTGGATACAGGAGAACTAACAGTTGTTGACTGTCTACAATGAGACATGCATTATACTGCTTGCTGTGTATAGTTTACTTTCATTAAATATCACAGCAATACCTCAAGATGGATGTTTTCATGCCTGTTTTCCAGACAAGATCGAGTATGTCAAAAGTTTTAGTCACTTTCTCAAAGTGAGAAAGATCACAGCAATGTGATCTCATTTTGGTACGGTTTGAAAACGTGTGGTCTCATCCTTATAAAATCTGTTATCTCCAACATCCAAAGGGAAAGGCTCTCAATGAAAGTAGCTTTTCCCAGACTCAAGGAGCTACTCTGTTGCTAAACACAAAGGTTAAACATAGCCACCTAATGCTAAACTTCCAGACTGGTAGCTGAAATCAAACCTCACTCTAGAGTATGTGTACATACATTTGCTGATATTGCAAAAAACAAAATAGTTTCTCCCTGGTGTTTTATTCTTTAAAAATTGCTACCCTTTATAGAATTATAAACTATTGTTTTTCACATTTTAATTTGTAAAGAAATACATAAAAATAGCTAAAAGACTACTTACACTGATACATGTTAAGCACCTACTTAACCTTTATACATTTTAGTCCAATGATATTTTGAGATTGCAAATTATATTATTCCTATTTTACAGATGAGAAAACTGAGACACAAAGAGGTTATGTAAATTTCCCAAGGACCTGTATCTAGTACACAGCAAAACCAAAATGTGACATGTGCTTCCCATGATGATATTTTTGGTTTAAAAATTAACATCTCATAAAAGTATACTTGTGAATAAAATAATAAACAAATAGGTAAAATGAGTTTTGACAAGGTTTTAAACACTTTTCAGTGATACTTCCTTACAGTTAAAAGCAATTGAATTTCTTCTTTTGGTCAAAAATCTCTTGAAAGATGCTAGAGATTTATGTGTATTTTCCTCAATTTCATATTGAAAATGTGAGTGTTTTCTCCTTGATGACTTATCATTGTGATTAAAGATTAAGTAAGCCACACCCAAAATTCCATACGCATATCCCTCAGAGAGGGATCTGAGGATGAGTAAATTAATTCTAATGCTTGATATAGTCACAGGAAATGCTAATTATTAGGCAGAAAGTGTTTCCTGTAACACTTTCTCTTGCGAAGGTCTAGTAAAATCTGCATAGCTTGTAAGATTAGAAAATGTGAAGAAAATACAACTATTTTTATAAAGCACTACATGAAGTTTCTGAATGATGGCAATGGGTTCGTCTCTTTTCTTGTATTATGATTTCTGCTGTTGCATTCTAAAATAACTACTTGCTGACAGACAGGATTAAAGACGCAGACGTAGAGAATGGACTTGTGGACATGGGAAGGGGGAAGGGTAAGCTGGGACGAAGTGAGAGAGTGGCATGGACATATATACACTACCAAATGTAAAATAGATACCTAGTGGGAAGCAGCCACATAGCACAGGGAGATCAGCTCGGTGCTTTGTGACCACCTAGAGAGGTGGGATAGGGAGGGTGGGAGGGAGATGCAAGAGGGAGGAGATATGGGGATATATGTACATGTATACCTGATTCACTTTGTTATACAGCAGAAACTAATACACCATTGTAAAGCAATTATACTCCAATAAAGATGTTAAAAAAATAATAAAATAAAATAACTACTTGCTGAAACTTGTAGGAAATAGTACTAAATGGATAAACCCCAAAATAAATATGTAAATAAAATAATTTGTCCCTTTCTTGCTCTGGGTATTTTGACATAAGTCTTTCGGGACATAGCCTAAAGGAACAACTTTTCAGGCCTTTAATATGACAGTATCAAAGAATTTATTAGAATGAGTTACTTGAGAGGAATCAATGATTACATTTCCCTAACCTACAAAAACAAACCAAAAATTTTAAAAAGGCAGAAAACAATCTCTAAATCATATGGGAACATATTAGGAGGTACCATGTCCCTGTTGTTCAATCAAATGATAGGAAAGTATGTTGATAACTATAAGTTCTGACATATACTCTGTGTCATTGAATTGTTAACAAGCCCTCTACATATTTAAACACATTTCATAGCTTTATGAAACAATTTTAACAAACAATGGGAATACTATTTAAAACTTTTATTTGAAATAATTTTATATTGACAGAAGAATTGCAACAATAATGGAGAGTTGGTTTAATTCTTCATCCAGCTGTAGATAATATTGTTATACGTATCACTAGGCATATTCATCAGAGCTAAGAAATGAGAATTAGTATGATATTTATTATTAACTAAACTTCAGGCTTATTTTGAATTTTACCAGATTTTTTACTAATCAATCTAGGATAGCATTGCTTAGAGATGTCATGTCTCCTTAATCTCCTTCAAATAGTGAGAATTTCTTTCTTCCTTTCTTTTTCTTCTCCTTTTTTCCTTTCTTTCTTTTTTTCTTTTTTTTTTTTTTTTTGGTGTTCCATGAATGACCTTGGCACTATTAAAGAGTTAACAACTCTTGGTCAGTTATTTTATACAAAATCCCTCACTGGACTTTGTCTGATGTTTCCCCGTGACTGAATGAGAGTTTTTGAGGAAGAATACCACAGTGAGGTGCCTTTCTCATGGGATATCAGCAAGAACCTGATAATGACTTACTGCTGTTGTTGTCAACCTTGATCACTTGGATCAAGTGCTGTCTCCCGGGGGCAGTAAGTAGTCACCACTTTCTCCTTCCCATTCTCTAGTCACTAGATGCCAGTCACTAAATCCAGCCCACACTCAAGGGGAGGGGAATTAAGCTCCCTTTCTGGAGGGAAGAGTGTGAATGAATCCGTAGTCCTACGTTAACACCACCACAGTGATTAATAAATATTTTGGAGGAAACACTTTGAGACTAGCCAAATACCTTGTTACTCTAAATTGTGCCCACTAATTTTATCATTTATCAATTGCCTGGAAGAATTATTACTGTGCTGTTTCTTATGGTTATTTTCTATTTCTCTCATCCCTTCTACACTTATTATTTGGAACTCTTCTGTAAGGAAGAGTTCCAAATAATATCCTATTTCTCTCATTTATTCATCCCTTATTTACTCAGTCCTCTATTTATGTCAATATGGACATATAATACTAAACTCATACATTAATTTTGGAATTCTTCATTAGGGCTTGGAATACTTTATTGCTAATATTAACCATTTAAGAAATAGTTATGTTGTACTTAACATTACACATTTTATCCAGAAAAAAAAAGCTATTCTTTTTAATGAAGTTATATTAGGCAATTTTGGTTTGGAAACAAAAATACCATACCAAGTTATCTTCTACTCCCATTCCAAAGGAAACTTGCCAGCGTTTTGCTGCTTTATAATTTTTTTTAACTCCCTAAAGGCACTTAAATTCTTATTTGGTAGGACTAAGAATCAAAATTTCAGAGTAGGTATACTTGAGAAGGTCCAAAGAGAAGAAAGATTTAAAATACAAGGCAGGGCTTCCCTGGTGGCGCAGTGGTTGCGCGTCCGCCTGCCGATGCAGGGGAACCGGGGTCGTGCCCCTGTCCGAGAAGATCCTACATGCCGCGGAGCGGCTGGGCCCGTGAGCCATGGCCACTGAGCCTGCGCGTCCGGAGCCTGTGCTCCGCAATGGGAGAGGCCACAACAGAGGGAGGCCTGCATACCACAAAAAAAAAAAAAAATAAATAAATAAATAAATAATAAATAAATAAAAAATAAAAAAAAAATAAAATACAAGGCAGGAAGATAATCAGCATTCATTTCATTTTATGTATAATGTAAATGTCCAGGAATGGGGGAATTTGCTAAATAAATTATGATTACCCATAGGAAGAGATATTACACAGCCATTCTAATAATGTTTTTAAAGAATTTGCAATAGCATGGGAAAGGTCACCAAATAAAATTAGAGCAAAAAGTGGCAGGATTATAACTAGACATCCAACATGATCCTGATTTTGTTTTCTAAAAAAAAAAAAAAAAAAAATAGAAGAAAGGAAAAGAAAATGAAGAAAATAAATATATGTAAAAATATGCAAAGATACTTAAAAAATTTAAAAATTACTAAAGGATATACAACACCTAGTAGAATATAATAATGCCTAAATCCTACTTGTCATCTACTGAATTAACTATTGAATATAAGAAAATATGAATAGTATCAATAGTTATGACTGGGTGGTAGAATATCTGTTGATAATATTTCTTCTTTATGTTCTTTGTGTATTTTCCAAGTTTTTAATTCTCAACATGTATTATTGGGTATTGCAATAAGGAATTGCAGTTTTAAAATGTCAGATCACAGTTGGTTTTCAACTGTCCTCAAGCTTGCAAAAGTGACCCTTGATAAGAATCATTTTGCTACTGTATCATCTAGAGATTATTTATAGAAAGAAACAATTTTTAGGACAAAAATAAATTAAAACAAGTATTTTCTAATTAATCAACCCGAGAACTTGGCCGCTCAATATGAATCGTGTAGGTCGCCTGAAAAGCAAACAGAATAATCATAACTGCTTTAAGAGTCTTTGAAGTTATAGATTAAGCCAGTGGGAAATTAGCCAGATTGCCATTATAGCTGAAAAGTGCCAGAAGGCCCCGGCAGACCGTGTAATTATGCAAACTTTGTGAGCCTTGAAAATTTTGTGATTGTAATGCGTGCTCTCAGCCTTCATAAAGTTCTACACCAAACTGTATTCTTTAAACTGCTGTCTAGCCCAAGGCTGAGTGATAAATTAGCAGAGAAAAACAACTATTATAGCAAACCCTTCCTTCATATCAGAAGTTTCTTTACCTGTTGTGTTCCTAAATTATGTGCAGTAAACTTGCTTCACCCTTCAGTGACTAACACCACTTGGGTAGGATGGAGAAGCTGCCCTTCCCATGAGTTTTTTCTTACTGGGCAGACACCAGTATACACACAGCTGTGTCTAATTATGGCTGGAATCTCAATTATAAAAGAGGCCAACTGGGTGCAGACAGGGGTCACCGATAACATTAAGGGCTCATCATAGTGTGGTAAAGTTTCAGAGCACTGTTCTAAGGTATAGGAGAGGTGAGGCTAAAATCATGCTCTGATAATCACCCTAGGTAGATTTTTGGGGGGCTCCCTTGAATATGAACGCTGCTCTATACTCAAATGCCACTCAAATGCAGAGTGAACTGAAAGAAAAGGAGGTATACTGCCATGTGAATATAGACCTTTATTTAAGTAGTGAAATAATTAAGGGAATGGGTGGAAGGGAGAACAGACAACTAAAATATCTTCACAATTGTACAAGGACAGAACCAGAAGTGATAGGTTAAAGATGACCCCCAGAAAAAGATTTTCATTCCCATTTGAAGATAAGCCTCTGAAGATAACAGAGGTTGAAGGAGAACTCCAAGGAGAAGGAGTCTCCGCTAAGGACAAGTGCATTCCATCAAACTTAAAGAGTAAAACCTTTCTTATGTGTGACCTTTGATTCTTCTACTGATTCTTTGCCAAAGACAGCATTTCAGACAAGTAGCATCTGGTTTGGAATACCTAACAAAAAATATTGTGTAGGATAGTGGCCTTAACATTTGAGGGGCACAGATCACATTAAGAATTTAGTAAAAACTATCGACTCCTCCCCAATACATATTTCTCCATGCATCAAAAAATGCACGATTCTGGATGTTCACAAACACCCCCCCCACACACACACACTCTACTAAAGCACATGAACCTATGAGCCCTAGATTAATCATCTCTGATGTAGAAGTTGATGATACAAAAATTAATGAGCAGAAACCTCAATTAAATGGAGTGGGGAGAGAAGAAGGAAGAGCTTTCACACCGATGATAATAGCAGAGCCTGGCAGGAAGAAAGACTTCCTCTTCTTTCCTGGCAAGAGCTCAGTCAGTGAGAAACTCTCACCACTCAGCCAATGAAAAGACATGGACCTTTTGTTTACTACAGCCCTCTCAACGCTCTTTGCCCCTCTATGAAAGAATTCTCTCCATTTTTGCTGGAGACTTGCACATGGCTCACCATTGCTGCAGACTCTGAATTGCAAACTTTTGCTGATCTTGAATAAACCCATTTTGCTGGAGAAATAACTGGCAGACTATTTGTTTTAGGTCAGCAATGATGAGTAATTTTTTATAACTTTTCTCCTAGGAATTGAAGGAACACCTCAAATCTTACAGCTAACCTAGTTTAATTCTTTAAAAGAAAGATAGTTCTTATTGGTGGTGGTGGGTTTTCCCCAATGGATTGAGACAAAGGTAAGGCAAATGTCGTTGATGGTTATTTGGCTGTGATTCAAGGCTGAGAAATGCAGTCATCTATTTCTTTTTCTATTGTTCGTGCAGCTATTGTTCATTTCCAATCTACCAGTTGGTTTGTGCAAATATTTTGGAGTTGGTGAAATACGTCTGTGGAGGCAAGGATATTCAGTTCACAAACATGAAATATAGATAATCTATGCCTTAGTGTTTTGCAATAACTTCACATAATATGAACACAAAGCTACACAGCTCATTTAAAAACATTTATGTAATTAAAATTATTTGATAACTAAAAATTTTATTCTCAAAATTACAAAAAGAACTATTTATTTTTAAATGGTTGATTTATTCACATTTAAATTTAATATTTGTGTGAAAAAGAAAATGTAGCTCCCAACTATTAAAAAAAAAACACAAAATCTAAAACAATTAACAAAATTTGTTAGGGCTTTCAAAATAATAGCCCCAAAGCAAATTTTAAAATAATTTAAATATAATATTCTCATCCTACTCTTGCCACTGCACTCAGTTGTCTCACTTTATAACTGGAGATGGGGCTTCCCTGGTGGAGCAGTGGTTGAGAATCTGCCTGCTAATGCAGGGGACACGGGTTCGAGCCCTGGTCTTGGAGGATCCCACATGCCGCGGAGCAACTAGGCCGTGAGCCACAACTACTGAGCCTGCGCGTCTGGAGCCTGTGCTCCGCAACAAGAGAGGCCGAGATAGTGAGAGGCCCGCGCACCGCGATGAAGAGTGATCCCCGCTTGCCACAACTAGAGAAAGCCCTCGCACAGAAACAAAGACCCAACACAGCAAAAATAAATAAATAAATTATAACTGGAGATGAATGCCCATAGCAAGTTCCCTAAAATGCTTTTATGTATATTCTTCCCTATCCCCAAAGGAATTGCAGAGTTTATGGAATATCTAATTAACCTTGGAATCTGAGACATTTTATAAAACTATGTACACAACACACTCACATACCATATGTGTTTCTGTTAATATTGTTATTCAATTTTACCATAATATTTATCATTTTATTCTCTGAGCATTTCATGTTGCTTCATAGACAGCTGGAGAAGAGAAATGGTTCTTGATGTTTATAATAGAGATGATGGTGTCTTTCCCCCAATCCCCACCCAACTTCCCTCTTCACAGCCAAACCCTTCCCCAAACTGGTAAGCGTCAGCTACTGACTTTTCATAGCTGGGCCCTCATGTAGACTTGCTCAAGATTATGGTCCTCCCAGAAGTCAGCATTAGCCAGTGACTGACGAAAGCAAGAATGCCTCATCTGACAACTCCAAAGGGCCATCACAGTTCCAGAGCTCCAAGTGGGATCAGTGCAAGCCTCAACTGCTAGTGGAATTTGATCACCTTTTACTGTCCAACCCGACTTCCTTACTTTTTATTTTGTATCCAATTCACACTTATATACTTTTTTACATGTTATGTTTATGTATCTTTATCTTAATCAATATAAAGCATTTTTAAAAACTGATGTAAAGACTTTACTTGGATTTTATCAGTTTCTGCAAATGTCATTTTTCTGTTCCAACATCCAGTCTAGGACACCACATCACATTCAGTAGCTCTATCTTCTTAGTTTCCTGCAATCTTTAACAACTCCTCAGTCTTTGTCTTTCATCATCTTAACAATTTTAAAGACTCGTGGTCAGGTATTTGGTAGAATGTCTTTCTCTTTGGGTTTGTCTGATATGCTCTCATCATCACACTGGAGTTACTGATGGGGTAAAATTACCTCAGAGGTGAAGCGTTCTTCTCATTACCTCCTGTGGGGGTACCTGATATCAACAAGATGTTACTTGTGACTCTAACCTTGATTATTTGCAATAAGTAGCATCTGCCATGTTTCCCATTGTAAAATTGCTATTTTGCCGCCTTCTACTTCTCTCCTGAATAAATAAATTCTCTCCTCGCAATAAAACTCCTGCATGTAGCTCTCAGTCTCATAGTCTGTTCCCACAGGATCCAAATTAAGAAAATGTTTATTGTAACATTCACTGTAACCTGGAAAAATAAATACTGAATAATTTAGTCCTTGAAATTTAATTTTGTCAATACCTATAGAATAGGGGCAATATAATCAAGTTAATATTAATTTTGCAGCCATACTAATGTTACATCAAGAAGGATATACATTTATAAAGTTTACCAGATAATGTAATAGCTTTTATTTTAATGCAATAGCTTTAATTCAAGGAGCTCATAGAAATAACAATATGTATTCAATATCCACATACATATTCTCACATATATGTTGCTCCTGGCTGTGATTTTATATGCAAAGTATACAAAATTCATATTACATAAAATTGTCGTACAAGGATCTAAACCTCTATCTTCACCAATTGTCCAAACTACTGATTAACCACACCAAAAATTAGCACAGTCCACTCGGAATCCTTTTAAACCACTTCAATGAGACCATATTTTATGAAAATCACTAACATTAGTAGAACTTACATTGCAAATTATTGGGTCCAACATTCTCATCTTTGCCACTTCAAGTTCTCCACTGGACAAATCTTTACAAGAAAGCTTAATCAACTATATAAAATCACTGTCACTTCTGTTTCAATGACTTTTTCTTTATTTTAAGAAGAGAAATACTTTTTTGAGAAGAATTAAGTTATTAACTTTTTTTTCTCTCAACTTAATTTATCGAAACTGGAAGTTTTCTAATAAAAACTTTCAGATTATCTCTGGCTCATCTTAGCTCACATGTGGTATTTGAATATATCTGTCAAATTGTTAGGCGTACCGTAAATTCTCTATTTTATGCTCATTCACTAAGTTAAATACTTTGTGAAAAGTCATGCATTTTTTTCACATATTTTAGAAACACAGTAGTATCTAGCCTCAAAAAAGCCACCTTCCTTCCCCCCACCCCCCAAAAGAAGGAACAGGATACTTGATACTTTTTCTTAAAAAAAACAAAAAAAACACAGGAGAGGTGATGATTTAGACCATAGGCTTTGATGAGGTTTACTGCAATCACCTCGGAAGACAAAGCATCCTTCATTTTTGTAGGCAGTCTTGAGAAAAGTGTACACTGGTACAGCATATCATGTGTGATCATGATACCAGATTACTCTTCCTTGACAGAAGACACAAATCCTGAATTTTCTCCCCTTGGCATGATAGGGTCATCCTTGCTATAAATCGAGTCACATATATCAAGTTAAAATAAAAGTCTCCTTGGGGATTGAACAGAATGATTTCCTTCATAGTTCAATGAAATCATCCTGGATAGCCATGTGGCTTTCCTCATGACACTGCTTTCATTGGGCCACTGCTCAAATGTTACCTTATCAGTGAGGACTATCAAAAAACTCTGTTTAAAATAACTCACTCCCCCAGCAATTACACCACATCCTTGCTTATTTTTTCTCCATAGCACTAATTATTACTATCCTAATTGGCTCTACATTTTGCTTATTTTTAAATGTCTGTCTCCTTGCTCTAGAATGCCAGGTATTGTACATGAAGACAGAGACTCCTTGTCTTGTCCACATTTTATTTCTAGTGCCTACAACAGTGCCTGACATATAGTAGATGCTTAAGAGTTTTTAATGAATACATAAATTAATACATTTGTTTAACAAATATATGTGGATTGTATGCTACTCTGGATCCATACAGGGAAAGGAAACATGTCATGTTGACCTTTATGTTACTTTAAAACAAACAAAAAACAGATATTATCAATTTTAATCTACTTCCAAATAATTTTTTAGTATTATACTACAAAGAACTTTACTTAAAACTAATAGCTTATCCCTCTCTCCACCTCCTTCGCTACATACTATGAATAAAAGAACCAGTGTGATACTGTCTTTGTCAGACTCCTTTTGCTATAACATTCAAAGTGTCAAATTAATTTCAACAATTCAAATAGTAACTAACTTCTTAGAAGGTCCATTTTTCTTGAGCAAATTCATAGCCTACAAATAATCTGTTGTGCTTTTCCTTGTCAGAGCCAAGATTTTTCAGTATTTCAAGGTAAGCATGTGTATTTCTACCTAATTGTGTTAATGATTACCATAGGATTACTTATGGCCTCCAGGGTTATACTGTGGTTTATGTTTAAATTTTTTTTTTTTTTTTTTTTTTTTTTCCGGTACGCGGGCCTCTCACTGTTGTGGTCTCTCCCGTTGCGGAGCACAGGCTCCGGACGCGCAGGCTCAGAGGCCATGGCTCACGGGCCCAGCCGCTCCGAGGCATGTGGGATCTTCCCGGACCGGGGCACGAAGGCGTGTGCCCTGCATCGGCAGGCGAGCTCTCAACCACTGCGCCACCAGGGAGGCCCTATACTGTGGTTTAAATAGCATGTTTTACTCATTCTCTACCCATCTTGTTGCATCTTCCTGAATCTATTGAGGTTAATTCCGTTTGATATTAATTCTTGAAACCTTAAAAAATACAGTAAACAATTGAAAGTAATAAACACTTCTTTGTATTTTTTTTTCCCAAATAGAAAGTTTGACTGTGTCACAAGATATATTCTACACAGACTGATGTTATCAGGACTATAAAAGATCAGAACCAGAAGCCAAATCTTCACAATTTTATTCTAGTTACTTGTCGTGGTTAGCTGAAATTTATGGAGGAAAATATCATAGTAATATGCATCATCCTCCTTAATACACCAGGTCAGTCTTAAGAATGATATTTATATTTGAAAGGTCATTTTCAGGTGAGACAAATAGTATGATGCCACACCAATTTAAGAACCTCATCATTACTGATACGCTTGTGTTGCCAAAACTATCAACTTGCACTACTTTTTTTAAGTTATGATGTAAAGGTTTTCTTTAGGAAATTTGAAACTAGTGAACTTGGCTTTGTCTATAAGTTTGCAAGGGCCATCCCCAAAAGGATGTGTCACAGGTAATAAAATAGAGCAGATGGTAAAAGGAAGTTGAAGCAACAGACTTATTCATCTTTTGGGCTATTGGGATAGTTATAGGCTATGGCAATTTGTTCCATACATATCTTCCCAGTCTCGATATTTCCAATGCTATTATGAAAATTGTCTTCAGACTAGGACAATGCACAGATCTTTCCTGTCACTTTGATAGTAGTCATCACCTGAAGAGTTGAACAGCAGCTCTGAATTAGCTCTTGCTGGAAATGTCTTCCTTTTATTTTGGCTATATTATACTTGGTTTACTGTGTTCCCCAAAGTGCCACACATTCTTCCTCTTCCAGGTTCAATAGCTTATTATTTCAATTAGACTTTCTTATTACAGGAAACTTTCCATTAAAGAAGATTTCCATTTATGAACATTTACTTTTAATATGTTTTTCATCACTTTTCTTGTCACTTTTCTTCATTGTCAAAAGAAACAGAGAGAATAACCCTATCTACCCTTTCAAACGTAATTACTCATAGGACAGGAGGATGGAATTTATTTCACAATGTTTGAAAATTGTGTCTTTTCTTTGCCAATCCCATGTCCTTGTTCCTACAGTGAGATAATCATATTAAATACAGTCCTAAACATGGGATTATAACTATTTTCATTGTAGTATCCCATCAGCATTAGGGTAAAATATTTTATAACTTGGAAACTTTTACTTTTTACTCTAGAAAAATTATTAAAAGTGCTTGTACTATAATTTCTCTTGAAATTATAAAGGTTACTGTATGAAAAAATATCTCAGTTAAAATGCTACTTCGAGAAATTACCAGGAGATTAACAGAGTGACAATCTCAGCTCCTTTACATAAAACACTTGAAATATCCATCCTAATGAATTCCCTAAAGAAAAAAGTACTGCCCTTAAAATATTGAAGCTTATCTTTGAAGTATATTGTTTTAGAAATTCTCCTTTGTTGGGAAATATTGAGAGAAGTTGAATCACTTCTTAGTAGGGTCTCTTTCCGTGTTTTATCAGTTGCAATATAAATTTCGCTAGAATAAATCAAATTAGTCCGTTTAGGTAGGGGTATTATTTCTCACAGGTACCGTTAGCCCAGATATTTTCCCATTGTCTTACATATAATAGACATTCAATGAATATTTGATAAAAACATAAGTGAACACTAATTTTTGAATGCAATTTCTAATGTACACACTATAGTAAACAATCGCTGCCGCATGACACATATTCTAAGAAGTCACCCTTGATGAAATTAATTCAATTGAGTAGTCAACACATTTTTCACTGTCACATATTATTCTCTGCAGGGGAGGAGAGTAAAGTGCATCTGGTAGAAAGAGTTGTGTATTTTATATAAATACATATATATAAATAAGTTGGTGGAATACTGTGTACATATAATATGATCAAATATGGAACTCATTGAACAAAATATATTTTAGGGAATAGATGAGAAGAGATGATCCTTTTCTCATGTTAAAGTATCCTCTCAGTCATTAGGTACTATTTTTTAAACATATTTGTAAAGTAGTTGGCTTTCTTTGAATGCTGTCCAACACATTGGTCTGTCTTCAGGCTCACCCCCACTTAAATATACATTGGCTGCCATTGACTGGCGCCATCTGGAGAGAGCAAAAGGAGGTCATTTTTAACACCTGGAAGCTTTTCCTCTGAGTAATGGGCTATAATAACTATTCTGTCAGGCATATATCTCAAGGTTTCTACCACCTTCTCCAGTGAGTTCCCCTATAATAAGTTGGGGGGAGTAGAGTGTCAAGGTAAAATAATTGCAAATGACTTCCTTTTGTTAACTTTCATCCCAGGAGGCACCCACAAACTGCCTGGTAAAGTGGAATTACACAGATATAGATTCACAGGCAGATCTGAGATTTCAATATTCTGAACTATATTTTGCTCTTCTTATGAGTATCTTAAAATTAACTTATTATGTTGCTGTGATGATAAATTCAGATAATCTATCTCAAGTGGTAAGCACAACTATCATATTATTAAAATGAATAAATATATTAATATTATTTTACTATATCAATTTTGAGCAAGAGGAAAAGGAAGAAATACATTAGTTTCACCTCTTTGAAATGATGATACTTGTTGGTTGGAAACAGAGAATATATAAAAGTGTAAAGATAAAAAGGAAATTACTCTGAATATTTAGTCGTTCACATTTTGATATATTGAATATTTCTACATTTTCTTCAAATAGTTTGCTATTTTTAAAAAGTGCAGCAAAGGGCTTCCCTGGTGGCGCAGTGGTTGCGGGTCCGCCTGCCGATGCAGGGGAACCGGGTTCGCGCCCCGGTCTGGGAGGATCCCACATGCCGCGGAGCGGCTGGGCCCGTGAGCCATGGCCGCTGGGCCTGTGCGTCCGGAGCCTGTGCCCCGCAACGGGAGAGACCGCAGCAGAAGGAGGCCCGCATACCACAAAAAAAAAAAAAAAAAAAAAAAAAAGTGCAGCAAAGAACATCTCATAAGTAATCTTCATTTGTGTTTCTAAGTATGTCCATAGGATAAATTCCTAGATGTAGAATTGATTTTAGTTTTAAAGTTAACATTTTAAAGTCTTTTACTGTATATTATCATATTGCTTTATGGAAAAGTTTTATCAATTTACACTACAGTAATATAGCAATTCCTAGGTGATCTCATCCTGTCTAGTGTCTCTTAATTGTTATCCATTTGGCAAAGGAAAATTGTACTCTGGTGTTTGTTTGTTTAATTTTACATTCTCATAGTATTAAGGCCATCTTGACTTTGTTTATATTTATTTGAATTACTTTTGACTGAAATATGTTTTTCTGTTGGAGTTTAAATATTCTTTTCGACTATCTACATGTGCTTCATTTTTATTTTTGGTTCTAATCACTTTTTTACAATGTTAGTCAAAAATACATCTTCTAATTTGCTAATTGCTTTTTACTTTTGCTATGTAGGCTTTGATAAACACTCCAATATTTGGTGGTCAACTTTTTCTTTACTTTCCTTTTGATTTCTTCTATTATACATGTCTGTAGAAGTCTTTCTGCATAGGAAGATAAAATACATTTCATGCTATATTTTCCTCATTTTTTGGTACTCTTTTAACTTTTTCGGTACTCTTTTACCTTTTTCCTATTTAACATTTTAATCTCTCTAATTGTGTGAACATAAGAGCATGTATATGTGTTCTTGCACCTATTTGTTATTTAATATGAAAAGAGACTTTAAATTTTTCTAAAAGGCTAAATTTTCCAAAAATGTGGACTTTGTTTTGTTTACTTCTTTCTTCTTCAGTGGCTGAAAGATCTGTTTGTTGTTTTTAAGTCTATTAGTAGTTCTCTTTGTTTTTCATAAATATTCTTGAACTTTCTCTTTTCATCATAACAAAAAATTAAACAGGATACTTTGTGGGCCTTCCTCTGTTGTGGCCTCTCCCGTTGCGGAGCACAGGCTCCGGACGCGCAGGCTCAGCGGCCATAGCTCACGGGCCCAGCCGCTCCGCGACATGTGGGATCTTCCCACACCGGGGCGCGAACGCGGTTCCCCTGCATCGGCAGGCGGACGCACAACCACTGCGCCACCAGGGAAGCCCTAAACAGGATACTTTTAAGACTCGTTAAGATCTGAAACATAATATCAAACTCACCATTGTCTTTTTTTAATTTGGAGTATTAGATTCTTATTCTGGTTAATAAAGTATTATATTTTTCCCTCTTATATCTTCCCTTTCAAACGTATAAACTGGCATTTGTAATTAGACAATTATCAGTCCTGTATTACATAACCAGTTTTAGTACTCAACAGCAAATCTTAAATTTTTAATTTTGATTGATTTTTATTTGTCCATCTTTTATGATTTAAGAAATATTTTCAAAAGGGTTACATGGTAGAAATGATTCCCCATTTCTTTCCTAAACAAGTAACCTAGAATATTAATTTTAAGCAACATTTCTTGACTTCTTTAAGCATTACATCCCTTCTCTGAGAAAAGGGGGACTGGCCATATTACCTAACTCATAAACTTGCTGTGGGAATTAAGTGAACTGAAGCTAGCTAACAGTTAACCACTGCATTTGACACTATTCAGTTAATATCATTATCCTGAGATTCTTTTAATTTCTTTAATAAGGGATGTAACTTGGCTAGCAGGAAAAGTCTTAGGCTATAGGATTGGTCCCTCAAATATCTAACTTCTCTTTTAGCATTTAATATGCTAGAGAAATCTGAAACTTGCTTGATTTTTATTCCATTTTTAATATTATATATTTGGTTATTGTGGATCAAGGCTTACTTGTTTTCACATTTGATGGAAGGACGAGTGGCTTTCTCAAGACTGATTTTCCCTGGTTCATGATGAGGCATTTCAATCCACATAGCTACAGTTAGATATCCTTTTCATCTTTGGAAATTCTTCTTCAATTATATCTATAAGTATTGTTTCCATTTCAATTGTTTTGTTTTCTGCACTCTTCTCCAGATCCTCCTTTAATTCAAAGGTTGTCTTTCCATTATTATTATTATTTTTTAATCACATCTGAGCTCTTTATCCTTCTGGGAGAACTTCTCTTATTTATCATACACCTACTGATTTCATCTCGCACTGTATTTTCTGACTTAGATGCAGCATCTAACTATTTTTGATTTTACCCATTGTAGTGGGTTGAATTTTATCCCCCCAAAAGTTAATTTCAGATGTTAAACCCCAGTACCTGTAAATATGAACTTATGTGGAAATAAGGTCTTTACAGATGTGATAAATTTAAAGATTTCAAGATGAAATTATCTTGAATTTAGAATGGATCCTAAATCCAATGACTTGTTTTTTTTTGAAAGAGTGATATTTGAGACACAGAGATATTGACAGTGAGACCATGTGAAGAAGGAAACAGAGATATAAACCAAAGAACACCAAGGATCACATCACTGGCAACCAACGGAAGATAAAAGAGTAGCATGGAAAATATTTTCCCTCAGACCTGTTGGGATACCTCAATTTTGGACTTGTGGTTTTTCAGAATTGTGAGACAATACACTTCTTTTGTTTTAAGCTGCCAGATTTGTGTTAATTTATTGTGGCAGCACTAGGAAACCCAATTTTTATTTTATATTTTTATAATTCATTTTCATCTGTTTTGTACTAAATGACAGTTCTTCCAAGAGTCAGGAAGTAAGTTGTCAGTCTTATTGTTTATTGCCATTTTTTCATTTCTTATTTCCTTACTTATTTTTTCTTTCAAAGATATTTTAGCAGGCAATTATGGAGGTCTCATCAGAGGATAGAAGCCAAATGCTATTTAAAAAAAAACCTTTACTTATATTGATAATGGAATACTTACACGCTTAATTATAAATAAGGGATACAGTGAAGACCAAATCACATTGTATAGGAAATGAGAAAAAGAAAATCTAATATACTGCATGATATTTAACATCAACTGCTAGAATAACCCTTTATATTTATAACTCTAAAAGGAAAATCATATTAAAGATATGTATCTTTTAAATTCAATGCATAAAAGCTGTCTTAGTTTGGATTTTCCCAGAACAAAATCCTAAAGCAACGATTAGAGTAGATTTAGTTTATTTTGGAGGTGATCCCAAGAAACACTGGTAAAGAAGTGAGACCAGGATGAAAAGTCAGCCAATAAGGGTTGCTATCAAGTAATAATATGACTGTAGATATCTGGAGCTTAGCCATGCAGGGAACTCTAGGCACTAGTGTAAACCAAGTTATTTCACTCAAGAGGGAAGTGTTTATACACTAACTGCCTCCTGTCATTGGTTGAGGTCTGCTCTTATAGGTGGGAATGGCAGTGTTCCCCTGAACACTTTTGGTTTGCTAATTGGGTGGGAAATCAGGCTCTGATTAACTGAGAAAGCTCTTAGGGAAACAATACAGATTTTGTCAATTAAAATCAAGCCAGTGCATTCTAAAGTGGTAGAGAGCATGGGCAGGGCACAAGTCACATCTGCTACAGTGACATTAAAATACAGGGACTCTCTCAAAATATCTGAAAGCCCAAGATTAGCATTTGTTAGCATTGATTCTATATCAAAAGAGCACTAACACAGTGGGAGCTCTGGATGGCATTTCTGTAGTTCTCTTGACCTTCCTGTCATGGTTGCTAGTTGACTGTAGTATCTCCAAGCTTTGTGTTCTTTTAACTTTAGTCAAAGGAGGAAAAAAAAAAAGAGAAAGAAAAAGAAAAAGGAGCAATGCTTAGCAGAGATTTTCTCTTTTTTATCAGGAGACAAAAATCTTCCCCAGAATTCCCCCAGCTGACTTCTTAATACCTCACTGATCTGACGGAAAAAGGGATGGACCTATTTTTCTTCAGATCAAGGACTCTCAATCTAGTATCTGAACAAAACTGAGGTTTGATAGCAATGAAGATGTAGAAAAGAGAGATGGCTTCTGGAACAAACAGCCTAGCCTGCTATAAGATGTAAATGAAAAAATGAGCCTGAAGATGTTTTAGGTGCAAAAAACACTTTCCTCAGTTTTATTTTGTTAACTATTCTTATATATAATGTTATTACTAGAGGTAACGAAATAACATATACTTACCTACTATATATATATATATACAAATATATATACATGTATCTGAGTAGGTATGTGCATCTTTGAATTAGTTTCAATGTGACAAGTTCAAATTTTTCAGTGTTCTCAAAATTCAAGAGAGATTATCTCCTACTTTTGAAGTCCCTCAGGTCTCTCTTGTTACTTTATATTCTGGCAGTCGGTACTCCATGTAATCACAGAACTTAATCATTATTCCCAACTAAATTTTTAAGTCTCAGACATGCATAATTAAAATATATACAATGAAAAGACATATATTATTTTGAAAACTTTAAAAAGACAGTGAGTCTCTCTTCTATATAACCTTTGGTCTCATTTAAATAATAGAAAATGCTGTAAACATGAGTGGCTTCTGTCATCTTTCAAATATTAGTATTGACGTATGTGTTGTCTTAGAGAGGTCATGTTTTTCCTTTCCACTGCATTTCATTCAGTAGTTCCCCAGAACTTAACAAGATTTATAAGCTTAATTTAAACTTAATTTAAATTAGACAAAGAAAAACAAATTGTTCAGAAAATCATGAAGCATTATCCTAGATTCATATGAACTTACTTTTTAGATCGAAAAAATTGCCATTCCATTTGATTTGGGAATTGTTCACTCCTCTAACAGATAAAACTCTAAATCTCAGAGGCTTGACACAATACATTTATTTCTCATCTCACCAAATGAAATTTAAAACAGAGTTCCGTGTTGGTCCAAGTGGTGACTCCAAGAACAGATCTACCTTTGGTTTTTATCTCCTTTACCAAATTGTTTCCGAGACCACTCAGCTAGGGAAGATATCGATAGAAAGGGCATGTAGGAGGGACTAGGGAGATTTGTATGGGTAAGTCCTAGAAGCAGCACACATGAAATACCCACTCACATTTCATTGACTAGACTCAGACACATATTCACGACTAATTACAAGGGAGTCTGGGAAATACAGTCTAACTCTGGGACCAATAAGAAAAGAAGAGATTTAGTGATCAACTAGCATACTCACGGCATTCTCTTAATCACTCCACGGTCCTCTTCCCAAAATTATAAAATGCAAGAAAATAATTATGTCATTCATTAACAAACAGATAAACAACAATGTAAGGTGCTTTCTAAGGTTTATTCATTAAATAATGCTGTGGTCAATACAGTTAATATTGGATCAAATTAAACATTATATTTGTAAGTGATTTTAAAATTGGAAAGCAACTTGCAAGTGTTAAACTCTTGGCAAATGCTTTTTGAGAAAAAACTCATTGCTTTATTCCACAAATATTGTCTATTCTCCACCAAGACTTGTAATTACATTTAGCACTGTATAATAGTATTTTAATTGTTTAGCTTTACCACATACTGATAACACCTAAGAAGTAATAGTGAGGTTTATTCATCTCTTTTTACATATGAGAGCAGAAAGACAACTTCTCATTTCATCAAAAAACATAAAAGTATCTGGTGCTGATTTTGTTCTCTATCACCAAGATGACTTCTTTTTTGTGATGTAATAGGAATGACAACCGTTCTTACCTAATTACTGGTACAAAAGATGTAAACACGCCAACTTCTATGGAGAAATTTCATGCTTTATATTTATTCCAAATTGTATTCAATGAAGAGCACAATTTACTATAATTCAATCTAATTCACTAAGAGTTTAAAATTTAGTGCCCATGCAGTGTATTCTCAACTTTTGGAAAAATTTTAAAACTGTGTCCTTGGTGAACTGTAAAGACATGGATTTTTAAAGAAGACTTATTCTCATGAGTAGCTTTTGTTTATTTTGCTTTTGTTTTATTTACCTGTTTTTTTTGGTTTTTTGTGTTTAATGGTATAAGGCTGTATGGTAAACACTTAGTATTAGCACTAAAACACCTTCACAGAAATTTAATATTACAAGTTTTTTTCATCACTTTCACTTACCTAATGAATTATACCTCTAGTTAGTAGTTGTTGATATTATTTTACTTTGTCATTTTCTTGTTGGAATTGAGAAACAGTGAAACCTTAAGTCACATAGTGGGGAACTCCACTTATTCCAAGATGCTCCACCTTGATTACCAAACAATAAAAACTCCTGATCCAGATAGAGGCTGTTTCCCCACAGCAAAGAAGATAAAGAATTAAGAATTGCACACACACACACACACACACACACACACAAACCTGAAAAATACAAGAGATAATTTAGGAACAAGGCATAGGCATATGTTTCCTGGTCTCAAGTCAGAGTTTCTTCATTAACCTTCTTCCTGCTAAAAGCAAAGAGATATCTATTTTATTTTTTCCTGTTAAATGTAAATGGAAACCTCAAACTGACAAGATTTGTTCCCTTGTCCCTTTTTTTAAGTTCACAATACTTGAGTAACCTCTCTTGTATGGTATGCATAACATAAAAAGAGAGATAATTGTTCCTTTGAGAATAGCATCATATATATATATAATATACTATATTATATACAATAAATCAATAAGCAGAAAATGTACCTAATTATCTCTCTTTATATTTGTGAAGAACTTTTGGGAGGGTGGGAACTAGGGGCTACAAATCTATTTATATGTTTATTTTTTAAAGTATGAAGTTAAGAGAAAATGGTTGATGAATTACAGAGTTGGCTAATTCCCATTTTGTAGCAAAGGTATCTGAGGATTATGACAAATATACATATACACTCAGAATAATTAACACCAGCACCTAGCATGAGGTCAAAAATAACTTACTGACCAAATATTTAAATATTTTGTCAATGCAAGACTCTTCATATATTGTTTGTAGTCTTATACTGTATTATATATTTGAAAATTAGGCAGTCAGTTCTACATATTTAACAAAAGAGAGTATGAATGGAGTTGAGGGTCGATACTTTGAAAAACTTTCCACCAGACCTACTTAGAATGGACACCTGATCTGTTAACCCATTGTGATAGCCAGGCTCCAAGATGGTCCACAGTAATTCTCACCATCTGGTATTTATACCTCAATGTTATCACTTTCACAGTTAATATGGCTGACCTCTTCAACCAAGAAATTATTGCAGAATTTATGATGTGTGACTTTCTAGGCTAGGTCATAGAAGATAATGTTACTTCTACATTGCTCTCTACCATATGATTCTTCTATAGGAAGCTAGACACTAAAGCCAGCTCCCAAGTCTTGAAGACTTTCAAGCGGTCTGTGGAGAGGTACCCATGACAAGGAACTGAAGCCTCCTGTCAATAACCAGTATCAACTTGTTAGTGATATGTTAGCCATCTTGGAAGAATGTCCTCCAGACTCAGTCAAGCTTTCAGATGCCTGCTTTATTAGCTAACATTTTTAAAACAAATAGTTGGACTAGAACCATCCAGCACAAATACATGTGCAAAATCTGGAGTCAAGAAAGAACATTCCAGAACTGAAAGGTGTTATATTTGCCTTGGATATAGATTTCACTCTGTAGCTTCAGGTTAAAAACTCCTGGAAAGATTGGAAAAGACGTTCTCAATGATTACATAAGAAATAGTCTTGCATACAGTTCAGGTTTCCTAGGCTCTTTAGAAGACAGGACAACAAAGACCCCCATATGACTCTCCTCTCTTTGACTTGCTTCAGCTCATACCCACATGTTTCACACAGATCCAGGTTGGATTGTGTCTTTGAGTGGGATGAGATGAGAGATGCATTGCTGTAATATCCACTGCAAATACAGAAATGACTTCATGTGAATTCTCCTCAGCTCCCCTCTGTGTCTTCTTTTAGAGGCTGGTCAGTTTGGAAAGATTTTTTTTTTTTCCTAGTTGAATGTCTGCTTTCTTAATCTCAATGCATTATTCTTTGGTAAGCCTTAGAAATTTGGTTGCTATAAATGATTCTCCATACCCTCACAATTAATTTGTATGCTCAATGTAAGCAAACTTGTGCTAGTTTAAGCAAAAGTGGGAAGCTTATTTTAAGGCATCTAACTGTGGCTAGAAGGGTTGAAATTATTGCATAAACAAGACTTCCAGGTCATTGCTTTTGAGGGTTGTGACAGTTAACAGAATTACTGTTAGCTCAGTAATATTCAATGCTATTATAAATGTAAAAGCTAAATTTTGCAAGAAAGTTTATGACAAAATGTTGTAAAGATTACTTTTTTAAACATATATTCACATGACAATGAATCACTGTAGTTTCAGGAAAGTTATCTGTGAAATTAACAGATATTGGATGAATCTATGTAAATATCATATATTGTTGGTGGTTTTTAACATTAGGTTTTTTCTAAAAATAAAATTCAAAGAATTATGAATTTCCATATTATATTGAGCTGCATTTCCTATACATCCTACTGTACTATTTGAAATTTAGTATTCTATTAAAATACAATTAATCTATCAGCCTTTTTTCTGCAAATTTCTTAAATCCTAATTGGAAATTTTGGTCGGGCAAGAAGAAAAAAATCTTTATTTATGTTGATAAAATATCTGCACATTTTTAGTTAATGATATCAGAGAATTATAAGGACACCAAATAAGTAAGAGTTCTTTCAAACTGAATGCCAGTAAAGAGTCAAACACATAAAATTCATCTACATATCAATAAAAATATGCATCATTCTATTAACACCATTTTCTCTTATAGTTATCTTAATTCACAAAGTGGGACTCTTCTTTATGGAAAACTCTATAGTTACTGAATGTATTAACGGCTCCTAAGATAAAATATTCTTAAGCAAAGGAGTTATATGATTAATTGGTGATGAGATATGCACACTCTTTCACTAAGACATAATCAGAAAATAGGATCTCTCTGGAAGCATACTTTTAGTAGCCTGGCCTAAATTTGAACCAGTGATTTGAGGGATACAACTCTTCATGTTTTAAGTTTAGGAGAGTACATAGCAAGAGGTCAGATTTTTTTCCAGAGAATATTATCTAAAGGGTTTTTCATGATTTAGGGGAGATTGTTAGGCTGGGAATTATCTCTCTGGGTTAACGTCTGCGTGTTCACCCTCTAGTCTGTCCTTGCCTGTGATGACTCTACGCATCGCTCTATGCATCTGTGACCCATTGTAAGAACTGTATATAATATATACACACTTCAAATAATTACAATGTGTATATATTGACTCCTATCTCCTCATTCTCCCCTGACTTTGCTGTTGATCAGCTTTAGAGCTAAGATATTTTTATCCTCTTCCCTTATCTCACAAATCTCCAGGAACACAAGCCCATAATTTATGAGAGGTTTTGTGAACATTCGGAGGCAATGGAGACTAGCGCATAAACAGCACACAACTTTAAGAAGAATGCCAAATATTACTGCTCCTTGAAAATCTTGATCCATTTCTCACTGCAGGGAACTTCTTGGTGATCATGTCCTTCCTAGACCCCAGCTGCCAACAGAACATTCGAATCTCAAGATCCTCTCATTTTCTTTTTCAGGTTCCCAACACACTTCTCTGGAAATCAGAGAGAAAGCACAAATCCCTAATACTGGAATATGCAGGAATAAAAAAACCTTGGGAACTTATTCCATCTAGACTATAACCAGAGACATTTTCTTTCATAGCCATTAGTTTGAATTATTTTCGTTAGTAAATGAGTAATTCTCTTTGTAAGAGAATATTATTTATTTATTCAGTGTTTCAAGGCAAGATGACTCAGATTGTAGCCCTGTGTTAATAAAATTTACATACCCCTGCTTATACCATACAGAGTGGGGGATAGTGAAGCAGCATGTAACATCAACATGGTTGCCCAGTATCTCCAGGTGGCCAAAATAAAAACATCAAATCTATTTTAGTTCCTAGGAGGAAGAATTCAAAATAAATTAATAAATATTCTTCTTATTCTAGAAGCATCCATCTTGTTTTACAAAAATAGCTTTCACTTAATTTGTTAAATATAGCCCAGGCTTGAAAAAAATTATGTTCAAGGTGTCTAACATTTCTCAGGTTAGCTTATGGGTTTATGTCACCTGACTTCATAATAATATTTCTATGTAGTCTGTTTTTCTTGAATATTTGATGAATTTTAATTGTTTTTTTGTATGACCATCTGAGTGGAATTTTACAAAATGTTAATTTTCTGAGCATTTAAAATGAAAACTTGGTAACTTATTTTGGATAGAATACCCCACTATCTGGGGGCATAAATGGAATTAAATATTAATACAATTGTCTTGTTTTTTGCACGTAAACACAGGCCAAAATCATTTGCAGATTTAACTCGAGGAAGCAATTTCTTCCTCAGGGCATTTTGGCATTTTGGCAGGGATCTTGAGTTGCTTTTTCCTCTCCTCTTTGGCCGTTCTCTCCAGGGCTCAGAGCAGAGACTCTCCATTAAGATCAGATGCACGTAATCATGATCAATTTCTTGCAAGAGCAGAAGGGGTGGGCACTCAGATGCTTGGCCTCTCATTTGGTATTCTGTTTCCACTATAGTATTTTTCTATGTGTAATAGCAGCTGGAATCCAACTATGTAGTGGAGAGGAGAAGAGGGAAAATGAAACTCCTCTTAGGTATGAGTATTCTCCATTTCTCTGGGTTTTTTTTCTTTAAGTGAATTTTCCACAGTTCCAGTTTCTCTACTACATGCAATGTGATGAAAGCTATGGGAACCCAGACTCAACTCAATGTATACGTATTTGATGCCACAAACCTGAAGGAATGTCACTTTATTTCAAATGTTAGTATCCAATGTTTCATGGAGAACAAATCCGCCATACAAGTCTCCAAAGTACCTGTAACTGGCTGTTGCTTGCTTAAAGTCTCAGCTGTGAAAAGGTATTTTCATTTTTGTTGGCACTCAATATATTTGCAGCTATAAGAATACCTGGTGCATTGGTAAGTTATATAATGCATAACAGAAAGAGAGCAGAAAGGGCTTTCTCTTGTTCTATAGAATATATATGTGTATGTGTACAAACATACATAACTCTCTATATATGTTATATGTATACTTTCACATATGAGTTGTGTATTCTATGGTATATACTGCTTATTTTATATACTAGCTCATTTTTCTCATGAAAATAAAGATTCTGACTTAAAAAAAAGCTTTCTGAAAAATCAGATATTTCAATACCTTGATGTCATTTTCTTTCAGTTCCCTTCAAACTGCTTTCCTAGACCTACAATTTTCTGATTATACTCTTAGCTTCATATCAAGAATACAGATTTAAAAACATGTCATATGAAGAATATTCTGAATCTTTTATGAAACAGTTCCTTCAGAAATTGTTCATTATGGTATTTAGTTCCTCTAATATGTAGATCTACAAAATAGCAGCACTAGGAAAAAGCATCATTCATTGTGTAATCGTTATTATATAAAAAAGAGTATATAAAAGAGTTTCCTTCTCGTTTGGCAGGAAGCTCATTGCTAAAGTTTAAGCTTACCTGCAGTTACTCCCTTTAGCTCAGACATCCTGATAAAACTTTCCACCTCATCTTATTATCATTATTGTAATAAGAAGTTTACTTCCTTCACAAACTCAACTAGACCTCAGGGCAGAGGATGTGGTGACTTAATAGTCATTTGAGAGCATAGTAAGGAGACATCTCCCCGGTATAGCTGGAAAAGTCACGGTTTGCCTTCCATGGTTCCTACTACTTAACAACTGGAGAACAAGAAGGCTTGGTACAAACAACTGGAATTCTGACCTTACATAAAGACTGGGTGGTTTACTGGCCCAGTTTCTTAATCCAGGTGATGTTAATGTTCCCTGTATAACAGCCCAGTCAGTTGGTGAAGGTTCCAAGGCATTAGAACTTCTGAGAATGAAAGCAGTTACCTCCTCACGGTAGACTTTCTTTTAGCCAGACTCTTTCTGACACCTTCTGGACAGATGTTTTCATCTCAAAACAATTTCCTACTTGAGGCTCCCCATCAGTGAAGTTTCCCAACTCTTCTTCCTTCCTTCCAAGCCTCTCTGGCTTATGCACTCACCTCTTATCCCTGCAGACCACAAACCCTCGTCCCGTCTTTACCTAATTGGAAGGTCCCCATGACTGTTCAACATGAACCTTAATTACCTGTGAAAACTAGACCACAAATTATTAGCAACAGAACATTTGCCTCTCCTATTCTTGAATTCAGAGAGGATGTGGTTTTCAGCAACATAACCAAGTGTCACCTTCCCTGAGGGAAAGAATGAATTTTTTATTCAGCATGACAAATGTGTCTCTCTGCTGTAGGATGGTATAAATCAATTAGTATAATGGAGCAAATAAAGAAAATAGTTGAAATTTCATATGCAAATAATTTGAAGATTGAAATTCTGCTGATTTCTAATGATCATCAGTGCATTACTGTTCATAATAAGATTTTGTACACTTTCCCTTCATCCACATAAAAACATGATTAGTTATTATTATCCTCAATGTACCAATGAAGACATAGAGGTTCAGGGAAATTGTAACTTGTCCAGGAGGGCAGGGCAGAGATTTGAAAGCTAAATATCTCAGTCTGTTTTCTTTTTATCACATATCTAAACCATACAGAAGCCTTCTCTTGATAACCCTTCACCGTACTCATTTTGTATTACCATTTTTAGTACAGCTTTTCTCCCTTTTTTTTTTGTTTTTATGGCAACTATTGATGATTATTTTGAAATAAGATGGAGTAAAAATCTTAAGTACAATAAAGAATGGTGTTTTATGTGTAAAAAAAAAATGAAAATTTCACCAATATTGGTAGTCAATTAAACTTCCAAACTTCAAAAGATGATACATTGTTTTGAAGGGAATGGAAATACTATCCAATATGTGCTTTGAATGTTTTAAATATGATTCATGGCTAAAATTTGTCCTAAAGTAATGGTACCTGCAAAACTCACTATATTTTGTAAGGCAGAGAATCAACCTCATGGATAATTCTGACCTTAATTCTAGCTCTCTCTGAGGATTTTACTCGTTCAGTTTAATAGGATGGACTTTTAGACTCCATCATTCACCTTGAGAGACTTATGAGAGGCTCAAATTAAGTAAATGACTAGAAATGTCAGGTAATTAAATGTCTGTTTTTTAATATAAAACAAATCAGTTCATGCCTGTGATCTCTGTCACTTGATCCTTCCCAGGGCTCTCAGTCTTTAAGCTGCTTCTGGCTACATTTAACCTCTTAGTCAAGCCAGACATAACTTCATGTTCCTATAGTTTCTTGGACATTCTTTTCCCCAAGGCCTTTACCTAGGTTTACTGAGTCTGGGGCTCAGGCCTGAGTTTAGAGTCTAATTTCTCTCTCACTCTCCCTAGTTAAAATATAGCTGAAAAAATCAATACTTATATGTGTTTAACTTAAACTGGGACTTTTAATTTTTCTGAGTGAGCAGAGTAATGGAGGAAACCTCTACCTCCTCCAATCCAACTAGGTCCCTCTCTTGGGAACAATACACTTTCATCTGATGTTTGAGATGTTATATTTGGACCTCTTTTCATAGTTTCTTTAAAGCTCTTTAATTGGATACATTTTGGAAGCGTTCCACTATCTGCTAAAAAACAAAATGTTTCCTCACTTGTACTTATTACAAATGAGGAAGATTTGGGGGCACTTCTTGGACACATTGTACATAATAAGAGTCAGTGGAGCATGGATTCTTCTCCAAGCCACACATCCAAAAGACATCGTGCCTAAGAGGTTGACAGCTAAGTTTTGCCCCTGATAGGTTACATTTGTTAATTTTGTCTTCCAGGAATCTGTGATTCCTCCTCTGGTTTATGTTTGGAGACCACAGCTCCTTCAATCTCTCTCCATGGGTTCTGTGGGACCATCTCCAACCTTGTTTCAAGGCTAGACCTGGATAATCAACTATTCCATCCCTTGGACATAGTAACCAGTTCAGTCATGAGAAAGTGAAGAATTAATGCCATTTCAAAAAGATTCAATCCTGGGATTTTTCTGGGAAAATTACGAAGGGGAAGACCTTCTTTTGTTGAACTTGCTGAAAGAAGAGAATACAAGCAAGAAGTTTCTTCTGGTCATTTTTTCCACCAGAGGCAAAAGAATCTTGCTTTAATAACATGAAAAAATAAAACAGACAGGGAAGATTATGCAAATGGAGTATAATAACTAGAAACGACCAGAGCCTCTCTTTATGGGTTTCAATATAATAAATCAATGCATTCCTTTTTTGTTTAAAACAATTTGATTTGACTTGAAGATATTTTGGCTGATGTTTTTGTTCTTATTTTTGTTTTTTTACAATCAGAAGATTCTTGACCTATATAACTTTATGTCAAAGGCTCAGATAATTTTAGTTTAGAGGTAAGCTCCATTTGGGCAATGGTATAAATTGAAGCTTCTGAGTCCTGTTTTGAGCTCACTTTGGTTTCTTGTCTCTATTTTCAAATAAAATGGAGGGGAAGGAGTTAATTAGGCTTTCTGAAACTTCCAACATCCCATGACACTTTGATTCCTCGTTTGTAAGGGATGACTGGGTACAATTTTTCACTCCATCACAAAACCTCTGTCTATAGTGGCTCACCTGGGGTTGCCCATTTGCTTCCCTGATTGTGTAATGTGTAAACTTACCTGATAAAACATAGGCATGGGCCATACTTAAAGTAAATAATTATTTGTTGTTCATTTGAAATTCAATGGTAACTGGTGTCCTCTATGTTTATTTGTTAAATTTGTCAACTCTACTTATTGTGCTAATGAAACCACAGAAAGAGCTGTCATTTGCTCTGGTTTCATTTGAATTAAACGTTAATATCTTTTAATTATAGACCTAGTTCCACTATTATCTATACTAGCAAGATTTTATCTGACTATTGCTTTTTCTATTTACTGTGTTTTAATCAAGCCTTAACTGTGAAGTGTCCAGGGAAATATGAAAGGGATATGGAAAAATGTGAGGCTCTTCAGCATTCTGGGATTATTTACTTTGGAGAAAAGAAAACTAAGGGCTATGGGCTTCCCTGGTGGCGCAGTGGTTGAGAGTCCGCCTGCCGATGCAGGGGACACGGGTTCGTGCCCCGGTCCGGGAAGATCCCACATGCCGCGGAGCGGCTGGGCCCGTGAGCCATGGTCGCTGAGCCTGCGCGTCCGGAGCCTGTGCTCCGCAACGGGAGAGGCCTCAACAGTGAGAGGCCCACGAACCGCAAAAAAAATAAAATGATAAAATAAAATAAGTCAATATAAGATAAATAAATTGGTTGATTAAAAAAAGATAAAAAAAAATAAAGAAAACTAAGGGCTAATGATGCGGGAGACATTTTCGCCAAATAACCAAATGTGTCTTAAATAAAAGAGGTGGCAAATGCAATCCCTATTTCTACAAAATATGCAGCTCAAATTATAGGGAAAGTTACAGTATAGCATGTTAGAGTCTATTGTAATTCCAACTAAAAAGAAAACAAGTGTTAAAGTGGGCATTTGCTATGGAATGAAAGCAGAATAGATTTCAGCTTATAAAGACAGCCGATGTTTCAGGAAGCAGACTGTCTGTCAGGACCATTATAGAAAACGTCCTTTCAGTGTAGTGTTTTGCTGGCAGGTCATGGAAAATAGTTTGGGGGTGTCCATAAACCTGAGAAAAAAGAGAGACAGTGAACATTTCTGGGCACAGAGTATGTGAAAGTTGTTCCCACAGAAAGGCATGTGTATGGGATTATGGGGAAAAAATGGACAGTAAAATATTTGTCACAGCTGGATAGCCAGAACTTTTTAAGAAAAAGGCAGACAAATATTCAATTTAAATTATTTCTTACTTTTTGCTGGAATGTGGTTTCCCTCTATTATCTCAAAATCTTCTCTTAATGAGGTGCAAGCACAAGTATTATGTTAGTGGAATCGGGGGATATCAGGGGAGAGGAATAGTGGCTATATGTGGAGTGAAGTTCTGAGGAATGGGCACGGCAGTCGTAGGTCTTGAAAAAAAGAAAGGAAATAAGGAAGCAGGCAGAGAAGAAAAGTTAGACAGGATGAAGTTAGACAATTCAAGCTGTCATTTGGAACCTCAGAAATTTGAGAAGAAATAACAGATGCTATGGGAGATAGTGTCTCAACACTCTCACCCCATTTTTGAGTATTAAAATGTTTATCTTTTTAAGGGAAGAGTGCTTGGAGCTATGCCAATGACATGAGGAAAAGCTTTATAACTTGTAGAACTTTCCATCAAGGTGATGGGCTGCTTTCTATTACAGTGGAAGCCTGTACTTATACTTTCTGGCAAGAACATTTTAGAAGGCATCCTTGCATTGGGTGGGGAAGTAGATGGAGGCCTCTATCATCCTTCATATTCCACAATTCTTTTATTAAATTCCCTGCAATTTTGTATATGCCTACCCTCTGACCATCTACTACACTGTGCTCAAATTCCCAGAGCATCCTCAGATGGATTTCAAGCTTCCTGGAAAACTGTATTTTATTATATATCTCTATAGCACCTATAATACAGTATTAGAAATCATGTACTAGAAAGTTAATGAACAACGCAATGATTAAATATAAATTCTTACAACTCTGACAACAAATCAAGAAAATGTAGAGGCAAAATCAAAACAAAACAAAATGACAAAATACTGTGTTCAATTTACTAAAGATTAAGATACATCTATAGGATCATGTAATTCTAAAATAAGCTTATATATTTTTAGACTACAATAAGAGCAGAATTGTGAAAAAGATAGGAAGATAATGACTTTTCTTTCTCAAGCCACAAAAACAACATCTAAAATATTATTCTTAGTTTAGTTCCCTTTAATAGTTAGGTAAATTATGTCTTCTAATCAAAAGATATAATGATAAATTGCTAAATGCAGAAATACTAAAATTTGTAAAGAAAAAATTATTCTTATTTCCATCTCCTCATTTAGCCAGTTTCCACTTATGCATTTCCTCATTTCCTTGAGCTGTTTAATATTTTTCAATACAATTGCAGTGTGTAAAATGAGCTTTTTTTCGGCCGTGCCGCACGACTTGCAGATCTCAGTTCCCTGAACGGGGATTGAACCGCTGGGCCATGGCAGTGAAAGCGCCGACTCCTAACCACTGGACTGCCAGGGAACTCCCTAAATGTTTTATATTGCCTTTGTTCTTGGTTGAGTTATTTTTTAAATTCTGCAATTTAAAAATTCTTATGACTTTAATGACTCACTAGTATACCTTTGTGTGGATATAATACTATAGTTTAATGATTCCCCTACTCTAAGTTTGTATGATTTTAATTATAAGTACCATGAAAATAAATTCATTTGTAAATCAAACTTTCTATATTTTAAATGTTCTTTACATTTACAAAAGTAGAATTTCTATATAAATAGAATAAACATCTTAAGGTGAATATAGATGTAATCTTACTCTAATTAAATTGCCCATATTAATATATCAGGTATATTAAAATGTATATTATTATTATACATAAATAATACATTATTATTTCTGAGCATTTACAATTTAAATGATTTAAATATAAATTTGCATTTTTTAGGATACTGGTGAGTTTTAAAATTTTCCCCAGAGTGTATCAGCTATTCATATTTTCTTTATTCTTATTTGTTTCTTAGTAGTTTGTTCAAGTTTTGTATATATATTATTGTGGATTATAATATTTCACATCAGTCTGTAAAATACTTACTTAGAATACATTAATTCTAAAAGTATCAGTTATTTTTTTAACATCTTTATTGGAGTATAATTGCTTCACAATGGTGTGTTAGGTTCTGCTGTATAACAAAGTGAATCAGCTATACATATACATACATCACCATATCTCCTCCCCCTTGCGTATCCCTCCCACCCTCCCTATCCCACCCTTCTGGGTGGTCACAAAGCACCAAGCTGATCTCCCTATACTATGCGGATGCTTCCCACTAGCTATTTTACATTTGGTAGTGTATATATGTCCTTTTATGAGGTTTTGTCTGGTTTCCTTTTCATTTATTTCTGATCTGATCTTTATGATTTCTTTCCTTCTGCTAACTATGGGGATTTTGTTCTTCTTTCTCTAATTGCTTTAGGTGTAAGGTTCGGTTGTTTATTTGAGATATTTCTTGTTTCTTTAGGTAGAATTGTATTGCTGTAATCTTCCCTTTTAGAACTGCTTTTGCTGCATCCCATAGATTATGGGTCATCGTGTTTTCATTGTCATTTGTTTCTAGGTATTTTTGATTTCCTCTTTGATTTCTTCAGTGATCTTTTAGGTTATTAAGTAGTGTATTGTTTAGCCTCCATGTGTTTGTATTTTTTACAGATGTTTTTCCTGTAACTGATATGTAATCTCATAACGTTGTGATCAGAAAAGGTACTTGATACAATTTCAATTTTCTTAAATTTACTAAGCCTTGATTTGTGACCCAAATATGATCTATCCTGAAGAATGTCCCATGAGCACATGAGAAGAGAGTGTAATTTGCTGTTTTTAGATGGAATGTCCTATAAGTTTCAATTAAGTCAATCTGGTTTAATGTATCTTTAAGACTTGTGTTTCCTTATTTATTTTCATTTTGGGTAATCTGTCCATTGGTGAAAATGGGGTGTTAAAGTCCCCTACTATGATTGTATTACTGTCAAATTCCCTTTTTTATCTGTTAGCATTTTCCATATGTATTGAGTTGCTCCTATGTTGGGTGCATAAATATTTACAATTGTTATACCTTCTTGGCTTGATCCCCTGATGATTATGTAGTGTCCTTCTTTGTCTCTTACAATAGTCTTTATTTTAAATTTTATTTTGTCTGATATGATAATTGCTGCTCCAGCTTTCTTTTGATTTCCATTTGCATGGAATATCTTTTTCCATCCCCTCACTCTCAGTCTGTATGTGTCCCTAGGTCTGAAGTGGGTCTCTTGTAGACAGCATATGTACGGGTCTTATTTTTGAATCTATTCAGTCAGTCTATGTCTTTTGGTTGGCGCATTTAATCCATTTACATTTAAGGTAGTTTCGATATGCATGTTCCTACTACCATTTTCTTAATTGTTTTGGATTTGTTATTGTAAGTCTTTTCCTTCTCTTGTGCTTCCTGCCTAGAGAAGTTCCTTTAGCATTGTTGTAGTGCTGGTTTGGTGGTGCTGAATTCTCTTAGCTTTTGCTTGTCTTTAAGGTTTTTAATTTCTCCATTGAAGTGGAATGGGATTGTTGCTGGGTAGAGTAATCTTGGTTGTCAGTTTATCCCTTTCATCACTTTAGATATGTCCTGCTACTCCCTTCCGGCTTGCAGAGTTTCTGCTGAAAGATCAGCTGTTAACCGAATGTGGATTCCCTTTATGTTCATTGTTGCTTCTCCCTTGTTGGTTTTAATATTTTTTCTTGTATTTAATTTTTGATAATTTGATTAATATGTGTCTTGGCATGTCTCTCCTTGGATTTACCCTTTATGGGACTCTCTGTGCTTCCTGGACTTGATTTACTACTTCTTTACCTGTATTAGGGAAGTTTTCAACTATAATCTCTTCAAATATTTTCTCAGTCCCTTTTTTTTTTTTCTCTTCTTCCTTTGGAACCCTATAATTCGAATGTTGGTGTGTTTAATGTTGTCCCAGATGTCTCTGAGACTATCCTCAATTATTTTCATTCTTTTTCCTTTTTTCTGCTCTGCAGTAGTTATTTCCACTCTTTTATCTTCTAGGTCACTTATTAGTTCTTCTGTCTCACTTATTCTGCTATTGATTCCTTCTAGAGAATTTTTAATTTCATTTATTTTGTTGTTCATCATTGTTTGTTTGCTCTTTCATTCTTCTAGGTCCTTGTTAAACATTTCTTTTATTTTCTCCAATCTGTTTCCAAGATTTTGGATCATCTTTACTATCCTTACTCTGAATTCTTTTTCAGTTAGACTGCCTATTTCTTCTTCATTTGTTTTGTCTGGTGGGTTTTTACCTTGCTCCTTCAACTGCTGTGTGTTTCTCTATCTTCTCATTTTGCTTAATTTACAATGTTTGGACTCTTCTTTTTGCAGCCTGCAGGTTCATAATTCCCGTTGTTTTGGTGTCTGCTCTCAGTGGGTAAAGTTGGTTCAGTGGGTTGTTTAGGCTTCCTTGTGCAGGTGACTGGTGCCTGTGTTCTGGTGCATGAGGCTGGATCTTGTCTTTCTGATGGGCAGGACCATGTCTTGTGGTGTGTTTTGTGGTGTCTGAGACCTTATTATGATTTTAGGCAGCCTCTCTGCTAATGGGTGGTTTTGTGTTCCTGTCTTGCTAGTTGTTTAACATAGGGTGTCCAGCACTGTAGCTTGCTGGTCATTGAGTGGATCTAGGTCTTAGCATTGAGATGGAGATCTCTGGGAGAGCTTTCACTATTTGATATTATGTGGGGCTTGGAGGTCTCTGCTGGACCAATGTCCTGAACTCAGCTCTCCCACCTCGGAGGCTCAGGCCTGATACCCAGCCAGAACACCAAGACGCCATCAGCCTCACAGCTCAGAAGAGAAGGGAGGAGAAGTACGAAAGAAGAAAGAAAGAAAGAAAGAAAGAAAGAAAGAAAGAAAGAAAGAAAGAAAGAAAGAAAGAAGAGAAAAAATAAAATAAAAGTTATTAAGTAGAAAAAATATATTAAGAGTAAAAAATTAAAAATTAATAGAAATATAAGACAGAAAGAAAGAACAAGGAAACCAAAAAACAAATCCACCAATGATAACGAGCACTAAAAATTATACTAAAAAACAAACAAAAAACAAGCAAACAAAAAAACGGACAGTCAGAACCCTAGGACAAGTGGCAAAAGCAAAGCTATATAGACAAAATCACACAAAGAAGCATACACATACAAACTCACAATAAAGAGAAAAAGGAATAAAATATATATATATATAAAATTTAAAAAGGAAGAGAGTAACCAAATCAATAAACAAATCTCCCAATGATAATAAACTCTAAACACCAAACTAGCATAAACAAAAAACCAGAAACAAATTAGATTCAGAAAGTGAACCCCAAGTCTACAGTTGCTCCCAAAGTCAATTTTGGGGTGATTCATTATCTATTCAGGTATTCCACAGATACAGGGTACATCAGGTTGATTGTGGAGATTCAATCCACTGCCTCTGAGGTTGCTGAGAGTAATTTCATTTTCTGTTCTTTGTTCACACAGCTCCTGGGGTTCAGCTTTGGATTTGGCCCTGACTCTGTGTGTAGGTCGCTTGAGGATGTCTTTTGGGAAGTCTGAGGTCTTCAGTCAGTGTTCAGTAGGTGTTCTGTAGGAGTTGTTCCACATGTAGATGTAGTTTTGATGTATTTGTGGGGAGCAATGTGATCTCCACGTCTTACTCCTCCACCATCTTGAAGGCACTGACTATATGTTTCAGTTTATTGCATTTATTTTTACTCTTTGGCATTTGCATTTTAAGCTCGGTAATATTATAGGGGCACAATTTTATAACGTTTTATGAGCTGAAATTTTTTGATCTATTGTTTGGTATATCTCACATTCAATATACCATTAGATAATTTTTCCTTTCTATGAACCAGTTGGATGTTTTTACTTTTAGAGTTAATTTTTATTTTATCTAATATCATACGGTGAACCTATTATGTTTATGAAGTAGGAGATAAAATCTATACTTATTCTCTTCTATATGATTAATTAACTGGCCAAGCACTGTTTATTAAATTACCTTTGCCTTCCTTATTGACTCAGGATAATTTTTTCATCTATTTAGTTATTTAATAAAATTAAATACGTTTTCAATCAAACTATTTTTATTGCCCTTGTATTTTGAGTCCAGTTTTGTTATTTTAAATAATTTATTAATTAAAAAATGTAAAGTTCATTAGTATTGCGCTATCATTACTCCTCTATATCCAAATTCCTGATGATATTCTCATGTCTTTTTTTCTGTCCACATTATTTTTTAAATTATTTTATTAATTGAAAAATTACCATTAAGAAATCACACTAGAATAGCTGGTTATCCTCACATTTGGGGCATATTGAAGTCTATAATTTCTAGCTTCTTTGTGGTTAGGCAAGGCAAAGTGAGTAGCTCTGGTCACTGGAATCTGGGCAATGTGACCTGTGTTACCTCTAGACCAAAACATGGAGGAATAAAAAGGAGATCTTCATGGACTTTCTTCCCTAGAAAACTGTAAAAAGAAATCACATTTTCAACATGGAAGTCTCTATCAGCTTGGAGTCCTGAGCATTATGGAAGATACCACTGTCCATAGACCTCCTTTGGATATGCACTGTGAATGGAGTTAAGCCTTGTTTATGTGCTAAGACTGATGATTAATTGCTTACTCCAACTTAACTAGGTTATCCTGACCTGTGTAGCACTGTTTTTGAATTATATTTATTTATCCTTGAGGAAGATCCTACAGGTATACTTTTCCTTTCCTTTGATGTAGACTCGCCCTGCCCCCCCCAACCCATAGGCTATTTGTGTTTCTTTTCATTTTACTAATCTTTAAGAGAAAGATTAGTTTTTCCTTTTATAATAATAAGTGAGTAAGAACTCTGACTGGTGCCTCTACTTCATAAAACCAGCTCCCAGATGTGATCTAATTTTAGGGACATGACTAGGCTCACAACATCAATGTGAGTCAAGAAGTGGGGTCTGTTGGCACAAAGGTGGTCAAGATGTAGTATTCCAATGGCCCAAACTATGTTGGATCCTAGGTAACTGAGGAGTTTGAAGCTAGGAACAGGGACAGGAGCATCTGGGATTAAGAGAAGTAAAGAACATAGAACTAGCTTGGATGGGTAGGAGTATAGGTTAAAGTAATTCCTATAGCATTATAGTGGTGAAGAATATTGATATTGAAAAAGGAATTAGATAAGGAGCTGAGTCTGAGGCTCTAATCTTTCACTAAAACATTTAAGAAAGGTTAAGGTAGACCTCAATTGGAGTTGTCCTCTGAATACTCTCAGAGTCAGAAGCAAATCCACTTTGTTGTAAGGGTTCTTCATGGAAGGTCCACAACATTCTCACAGATTAACAACAAGCACAATTTTACAAAGATTACTGAATGTATAAGAAGTCAAGCCACTATGCTTGAAACTCAGGAAAAAATAAAAAAGAAACAACAATTTTTGTTCTTTGATAACTCAAAATGTTAGTTAAGATTCCAAATAAATAGTAGATATGTAATTGTTTTAGAAAAAAACGCAAATACAAAGATGAGTTTAAAAACAGAAACTCTTGGCAATGAACAGACAAACATCAAAAGTGGAACTTAATAAAGTGTAACATATAATTGTTAAAATTTAGCTGATGGGTTAAGAAGGAGAAATATAAACAGTTGAAGAATAAATTAGCAACACTGAAGAGTATATAGATATATAGTATGTAGTATGTGTTAAAGAATGTTTATGAGGTGGAAAGAATGAAATAGAAGTAAGAGACATGAAAGACAAAATAAATTCTGACATCTGATAAAGGCTTAGGATGAGAAAAAGAAAGAGACTATAGGAGAAGAAATAGTTTAAGATATAATGTTGTTAATTTCTAAAAATTGATATAACACATATACAAGAAGCACAAAACATTCCAAGCAAGATTAAAATATATGTATATTTCTACTTATATTGTGAAACTATAGAATATCAAAGACAAATAAACTATATCAAAAGCTCCTAGAAAGAATGAAGAGACTGATTAAAAAAATGATATTAGAATGACAGCAATTGAAATCCATGACACAGTGGGATAATATTTACAAAGTCTTGAACAAAATTAACTGTTCTTCTAAAATAGTGTGCACTGCAAAACAATAAAAATGAAATTAAAATATTTATAATTACTTCAGGGAGTTACCACCAGGAGAATTTCTCAAAATAAAATTCTACAAGGAAACAATCAAAGATCAAAAAATGATGTTTATCAAATAAGTAGAGAAAATCAGACAACTATTTTTTTATAAAATATTAATATTGAGCTTAAGAAAGGACAGGATTTAAAAAATAGGTTACAATACCATGTAAATAGGGATAAAATATTTTACAGCTAAATATTTTTTCTTTCTTTGGGAGGGGTGGTCCTAGACCATCAATAATTTATTAATTTTAAGTCTTAGTTAAGGTCAATATACTTGACAAAACTACAAGTATGATAATTTTATTTGGAAATATAGTGTAAAATCTCAAAACTACTAAAATGAAAATGAAAAAGAGTGACCATAGAGCAAGAACAAGCTCCAGTCCATGCAAAAAAGGAATGAAAAATAAAATTTAAAGAAAAAAAAATTTAAGTGAATGGAAAATGAAAAGTCAGATGGTAGCAAAAAATCCAAAAGTATTCATCATTATTAATGTAAACTTGAATGGACAAAATCTGTGAATTAAAGGTCTGGATTGTCAACCAGAGTAAAACAAAAATATAGCTAAATGCTATTTACAGGAGATATAATAAAAGCATAAACTTGGAATGATAAAATATTTATCAGATAATAGCTTTCAAAATAAAGCTTGAGAAACTATGTTAATATCAGGTAAAATTTACTTTTTGATAAAAATAACAATCCGTAGCAGAGAGAGCAATGGAATAATAGCACAGCACTTAATTTTAGCTTAATGTCAGAAAGTTATAGCAATTTTGAATGAGTATGTACCTTTTGTTTGTGAGCCAAAAATGCATTGTACTATAAGAAGAATTAGGCAAATTATTCTTATAGTGGAAATTTGACATACTTCAATTTAGATAAGCTAAAAATCAGCAAAAATATATAAAAAGTTAAATTTATGTTGCATTAATTAACATACAGAAAACTCTACCTCCAAAAATAAGTACATATTTTTTCTCTACATATATGGCACATTTACAAAAATTGGCCTCATACTAAGCCATAAAGTAAGCCTCAACCTATTTCAAATAATAGGTATCATTCAGAGAACTGTTCTGATATAAACTGCTTCCTTCCATGTATCTCACAAAAGAATTTAATCATGTTAGCACAATCATTTATCAGATATTTCTTATAACTGAAAATATTAAAGAAGTCACTTCTGAAGAAAGGATAATGGGACCTCATTTGTCAAAGGCTAGGAAAATTCTGAGTCAAGCAATCAGAATTTCCTGAGCCTTTTATAGCCTAATGTAGGTGGCAAAGAGGGAAAGTTAAAGACCTCATCCCTGGCCTGAACAAAGCTTAAATCCAGCTCTGGCATTCACAGTGTTATAGACACCTGGGACAGGATACTCTACCTCACAGAACCTCAGTTTGTTTATTGATAAAATGTGAACTCTACTATTACTGTAAAACTTAAGTGTGGAGATACATATAGAGTCTTTAAAACAGTGCCTGGCCCATATTAAGCAACTTAGAAATGTCAACTTCTATTATGCATGCTCATATTGACTGTTAGAGAGGATTCATAGTACCTAACATTGTCCAAAATTGGTTCCACCTGGTCTCCTTTTTATTTTTTATTTTACTTATTCACAGAAGCAGTGTAAGGAAATAGCATACACAACACATTTGGGGGAATGCTCTTGTAGAGGGATCTTTCACTTTATGGTTTAGGATTCTGCACCCAATTTCAAGATATGTATGTTTCTCCCACACTACCAGGCAATTCTTGAACACGAGCTAGGTGTCTTACAATTCAATTCTGAAACTATCTACGTGGAAACAGCATTAGATCCCACAGATGAAGGACTCAGTCCTACAAGACTGCACCCCTCTTCAGTTGCCAATGGCAATTCCATGTTATCACCTGTGCTTTCAACCAACCAGCTATAGACTGAAGGTTCCAATGACTCCCTTCTTGCATTCAGTTAATTTGCTAGAGCAACTCACAGAACTAAGAAAAACATTTTACTTACTGGATTACTGGTTTATCATAAAAAGATATGTCAGGAACAGCCAGATGGAAGACATGCATAGGGCAAGGCATGCCCTATGCCCTGTGTAAAGGGCACAGGGTTTTCCTGACCTCTCCTAGAATGCCACTCTCCCAGCACTTCCATGTGTTCACCAACCCAGAAGCTCTCCAAACCCTGTCCTTTTGGAATTTTATGAAGGCTTTATGACTTAGGCATGGTTGACTAAATCATTGGCCATTGGCAGTTTATTCTACCTCCAGACCCTCCTTTCCAGGGGGTTGGGACTGAAAGTTTCAAACTTCTAATCACAGGGTTGGTTCTCCTGGCAACCAGCCCCCATTCTTAGGTGCTTTCCAAAAGCACCTCATTAAGGTAGCAAAAGACACCTTTGTAGTTCTTGTCACTAGGAAATTCCAAAGATTTTAGGAACTCTATGCCAGAAAAGGGGGACTAAGACCAAATATACATTCTTTTTATAAATCCCAATGCCACAGACTCTTTAAATAAAAATTAACTTAGCAAATTTTCATTCCTCCAACAAATATTTCTTGAGCTCCTACTGTGTACTACATTTGTAGGTGGATCCTACATTGGCAGGTAGGAGTTAGGGTAGGGAAATCTTGTAGTATAGCTAAAGAGCAATACTTTTCAAAGAGTATGTTTCAAAAATGTCAGAAGTCATTAGGGAATGGTCTCTGAATTCAGAAATTGCAATGATTTCCTTCTCCTCCTTAGAAATTATTTGATTCCTACATAGAGAATTATGGACTTTTTGTGTTTACTTTTGTTCCTCATGTAGTTTGCTTATGCACTATCCCCATGCCTTTTTGATGTCACACAATTAATACTTCACTCAACAAATATATTTGTGCCTCTGCTATGGCATTGTGCTAGATGCTGTAACTAAAACAGTAAGTATGAATGACACTATTCTCCATTCACTGAATTTAAATCTGTTTTGGGAGAAATCTATCTTAATTAGCAATGCAAAGACTGCAGAGAATATGCCATTAAGTAACAGCAATGACGATTTATAAATAAATTAATATTTGGTTAATTTATATAATCCACATTATTTATTCCAAACAAATACTCAATAAAAACAAAACTTTTCTTTGACTTTAAACTTACAATGCAATTTATATTACTGACGAGAACGATCCATCGTTAATTTGAAGACGTTACAGATTTAAAAGAAGACAAAATAAGAACTCTGTCAGGGACGTTAACAATTACAAATCTCATTTCCAAGGCAAAGACTGGGAGTCTAAGGACATTTCAAAAGTCCTAGGCCTAGAGACACTCATCCAGAAGCACTAGGTTAAAGCAACTGGAAAGCAATACTAAGTCTGCGCGTATGCCTATGTGTGGTGCACGCACAGGCATTTTCTTTAATGAAGTAGTACTGACAGCTTCCTTACCATCTCTCAATCTGAGACTCTTTAAAAAAACTCTTCTAAGTTTTTGGCTTCCTGACAACCAAACAAACTGGAAACAAGATGCTCATTTGATTATGTAAAAGCTGGCAAGGTAGAAGTCAAGTATATCCCCTTTAAGTGACCTTTCTAATAAGATTTTCTCCAGGTCTCTCCTCTCTGTAGGAATCAGCTGTATATTGCTAATTAATTTCTTTATTAGCTCACATTTTCCTGTTAATTGGCACTGATCACTTTGCTTCTTACCACCTCCCTTCCGATATAGTATTATTCATTAAGAATAGTTACAAAAATAATTATTCATGCTTATGTATTCAATTTGTTGGTTTGGAAAGGATTCAATATTGGCAATTAAGTATAGGCAACAGCCTTTGGAAGAAAGAGAATTATAAAGGCATTTTGATAAGTAGTGTTTATGGGTGTGGCAAAGCATGAAATTTCAGTCACCTGATTGCCCAGAAAATTTGAGTTGGAGATTGAGACTCTAGGGGAGGAAACATATCTTCTTCGTCTATCCTTCTAAGTTCTCAACTGAGATTCCTGTAACAAAACATAGATGAACAAAGGAAAAGCATTTACATTTATCTAATATAAATTTTATGTGACACAGAAACCGTCATAAGGAAATGGACACCCAAATAAATGGTTAAAACAGTCTTAAAAATGAGTGTTTTTATGCTAGTTTTTCTGATGAGTAGAAAGTTATGGAAATATATAAGACAAAGTGTATGAGGTAAGTGTAGTAAACTGGAAGGAACTTGGTACCTGTTGGTTCAGATAGCTCTCTGTGTCCCTTTTCCTTCTGAGCTAAGGATGCTCCCTTTCTCTGTGTATAGGGAGAGCACCTCTCACATGAGGGTTTTATCACCTGTTTCAGAGAAGGTCAGAAATTCCTTCCTAGATTTTATGACCTGCTTTAGAGGAAGGTCAGAAGTTCCTTCCTGCATATGCCATTTCTCAAATTCCTTCACCTTGAAATATTTAATATGCCAAAACTCCATAATTGGGGTAGCAATTCCTGAACCCCATCAGACAGAATCAGAGTTTTGTGGACACACAAAAGTAGTTCATGAACTCCTAAGTTCATGGAACCCCACTTCACCAATTAATTGAAAATATATAGGTTATGTCATAGATTTATGTAGAAAATCAGTGGTGCTGATGTTGAATAACTAATGCTGTAAATGATGTTTCATTTCACAGCAGGTACAAAGAGTGAGTGATTCTTCACACAAATGCCTTACCTTTTTAGAAATTCTTCTGTCACTCTGTCAAAGATATAACATATGCCTTTATAGAAAACTAAAGTATTTTTTCTAAATATGTACGTTTACCTGTGTTCACATACTTATATTATGTGTGTGATTATTTTAGAGGTATAGAAACCCCTCTCTTTTAAATGCATTAGGTTCTGAATGGGTGTTTTAACTTGGTGACTGAGACCTCTCCCTAATTTTTCGGTCTGAAAAACCCTCTTAGCCACCTGGCTCTTCAAATGTAGCTTATTTTGATTTCTGCATTATTGTGCATGACTGGATTTCCCATTGCTTTGTTTTGAACACTTTCTCAGCCCAATCCACCACATAAACTTACCACTGCATTCTTGCCACTGCCTGCACTTCAACGTTGGATAGGTCTGCTCAAAAATCAGGAACTCTAAATTAGCTCTTTGGTAAGGAAGTAATTAGAGGATAACAGCCAATCAAGGCTTTAGTGTTCAGAACTTTTAATGATATTAGGGCAGGATGTCCCTCATAAACTCTATTTTCCACCCAGCTTTCTCTAACTTTTTGTGGTGGAAATCTTTTCTCAAAACAAAATTTTATGGGCAAGCTTGATATAGAAAACATATAAGGAGCATATCTGATTCAACCAGGGCAAAGTCTACCTCACTCCTTAATCATAAGTACAGTAAATTCCTAATTTCCGGTTGAGTCCACCAATCTGTTTTAATTCCATCATTTCATAAATGATAAAATTAAGGTCAAGAGCAGTAAAAATTACTTAGTATTAAAATATATCAGAGACCTGAGGCTAGAACCAAGGGTTAGTGGGCTGTGTTGCCTGTGCCCACACATTCCTACATTTAAAACATACCAGCAAATTTAAAACATTAATGTTTATAACTGAAAGTAAAATCTGGTAATTCTCAATGGATTAGAAAATATTAGAGACTATATTCCAAAGAAGTTATATAATAATGCTGATCACATTTTTGCATTCTCATAATTTTATTGGCTTATAAATTATTCCATGTATTTTGTTCAATAAAATTATTTAATTGGTAAAAGAAATTACACTTTGGATAAAGATACAATTTAACTCACTTTATTCATTTTGGCATATTATTCTGTTGTGAACTTTATAAAGTACAGTGAATGAGGTCATATAAGTGGCAGTGGAAAATAAAAAGCATCAATATACATGCATTTTTAATAGGATTCAGCAGATTTCAAGACAAAAGCAATGTGAGCAGAGGCTTTTTGTAAATATTAAAAAACAGCATTCAAGGAACCATATTTCTAAGATAATCTTTTCCTACTTTTATCTGATTTCATTATAAAACTTCTTGTGTTTGGTTTGTAATTTGTATCTTAATAATTGGATTCCATTGTTTTTTTAGGTATATGAGAACAAAAAAACCCAAGGCAGTGTTATTTATTAAGATAAATTGTCATAGATATATGATATAAATAGATACACAGAGAGGTAAATAGATAGACAGACATAACTTTATACACTCACAAGTATACACACATACACACACAGCTATAACTGTAGACATAAAATCTTTCTGTAAAAGCATCATCTCTTTCCACTCTTCCATTACATTTGTCGTCCCAAATCTATTATTTTTTGCTCTAGCTGTATAAACCTGGTTTCCAAAACATTTTGCCCTGTTTTTCATCATCTTTGCAACTACTCTTTCCTTGTGACTAGATTGACAGAAAGCATGGTATCTGGAAAATAATTACGTTGAAATCAATTTTTTTCTAAATAAAATCTTTCCACTGCCATAATAGTAACTTATATCTTCTCAACTTGCCTCACATATATTATCACCTCTCTCTTCCTTCCATTTAGTAAACAGAATAGAATGGTAGTTGCCAGAGGCTTGGGGGAGGGAGAAATGGGGAGTTGTTCATTGGGTATAAAATTTTAGTTATGGAGATGAATGAGATCTAGAAATCTGTGTAACACAGTATATATAGTTAACAATATTCTACTGTGCATTTAAAATTTTGGGAAAAGGTTAGATCTCATGTTGAATGTTCTCCCAACACAAAAAACAAAACAATAACAACAAATAAATAACATAACAACAAAACCTCAAAATAAGCAAAGAAACACTTTGCTTTTGGAGGTGATAGATACAGAAACTTTTGGAGGTGACGTACATGGCTATTACTGTGATTGTGGCTATGGTTTCATGGATGTGCATATGTCCAAACTCATCAAACTGTATACATTAAATACTTGTAGTTTTTGTATATTAGGTGTGCATCAATTAATCTTTTAAATAATTAAATCATGGATGCCAATGAGCCGCTTGATATTTGAGAACCAAATGAATCACTTCTGCATAATTAACATTGTAGTCTGGAAGTCATGGTTAGTCTATGCATAGATGCTAATATAGTCCTGACCAAGCACATATGATTTCAAGTACTGAATAGTTTAATATAAATTTATTTTATTTCACTTTATATTACAGTAATATATTGTGCTTCTAAAAATATATGTGATAGTAGACTATAGTATCATTTTTTAACATTTTTATTGGAATATAATTGCTTTACAATGGTGTGTTAGTTTCTGCTTTATAACAAAGTGAATCAGCTATACATATACATATATCCCCATATACTCTTCCTCTTGTGTCTCCCTCCCTTCCTCCCTATCCCACCCCTCCAGGTGGTCACAAAGCACCGAGCTGATATCCCTGTGCTATGTGGCTGCTTCTCACTAGCTATCTATTTTACATTTCGTAGTATATATATGTACATACCACTCTCTCACTTCGTCCAAGCTTACTCTTCCCCCTCCTCGTGTCCTCAAGTCCATTCTCTACATCTGTGTCTTTACACTGGTCCTGCTCGTAGGTTCCTCAGAACAATTTTTTTTAAATTCCATATGTATGTGTTAGCATATGGTATTTGTTTTTCTCTTTCTGACTTACTTCACTCTGTATGACAGACTCTAGATCAATCCACCTCCACCTCACTACAAATAACTCAATTTCATTTCCTTTTATGGCTGAGTAATATTCCATTGTATATATGTGCCACATCCTCTTTATCCATTCATCTGTCGATGGACACTTAAGTTGCTTCCATGTCCTGGCTATTTTATTTACATTTCTCTAATGATTAGTGATGTTGAGCATCCTTTCATGTGTTTGTTGGCAATCTGTATATCTTCTTTGGAGAAATGTCTATTTAGGTCTTCTGCCCATTATTTGATTGGGTTGTTTGTTTTTTTAATATTGAGCTGCATGAGCTGTTTATATATTTCAGAGATTAATCCTTTCTCCATTGATTCATTTGCAAATATTTTCTCCCAAACTGAGGGTTGTCTTTTTGTCTCCTTTGTAGTTTCCTTTACTGTTCAAAAGCTTTAAGTTTCATTAGGTCCCGTTTGTTTTTATTTCCATTACTCTAGGAGGTGGGTCAAAAAGGATCTTGCTGTGATTTATGTCATAGAGTGTTCTGCATATGTTTTCCCCTAAGAATTTTATAGTGTCTGGCCTTATATTTAGGTTTTTAATCCATTTTGAGTTTATTTTTGTGTATAGTGTTATGGAGTGTTCTAA
>NC_041224.1:166035089-166086678 GCF_002837175.3 Physeter macrocephalus
TGATCTATATTTCTGTTTTTGTGCCAGTACCATACTCTCTTGATTACTGTAGCTTTGTAGTATAGTCTGAAGTCAGGGAGCCTGATTCCTCTAGCTCCGTTTTTCATTCTCAAGATAGCTTTGGCTGTATGGGATCTTTTGTGTTTCCATACAAATTGTGAAATTTTTTGTTCTACTTCTGTGAAAAAGGCCATTGGTTGTTTGATAGGGATTGCATTAAATTTGTAGATTGCTCTGGGTAGTATAGTCATTTTCACAATGTTGATTCTTTCAATCCAAGAACATGGTATATCTCTCCAGCTGTTTGTATCATCTTTAATTTCTTTCATCAGTGTCTTATAGTTTTCTGCATACAGATCTTTTGTCTCCTTAGGTAGGGTTATTTGTAGGTACTTTATTCTTTTTGTTGCAGTGGTAAATGGGAGTTTTTCCTTAATTTCTCTTTCAGATTTTTCATCATTAGTGTATAGGAATGCAATTGATTTCTGTGCATTGATTTTGTATCCTGTTACTTTACCAAATTCATTGATTACCTCTAGTAGTTTTCTGGTAACATATTTAGGATTCTCTATGTATAGTATCATGCCATCTGCAAACAGTTGACAGCTTTACTTCTTTTCTGATTTGGATTTCTTTTATTTTTGTTTATTCTCTGATTGCTGTGTCTAAAACTTCCAAAACTATGTTGAATACTAGTGGTGAGAGTGGACAACCTTGTCTTGTTCCTGATCTTAGAGGAAAAGGTTTCAGTTTTTCACCATTGAGAACAATGTTGGCTGTGGGTTTGTCATATATGTCCTTTATTATGTTGAGGTACGTTCTCTATGCCTACTATTTGGATAGTTTTTATCATAAATAGGTATTGAATTTTGTCAAAAGCTTTTTCTTCATCTATTGAGATGATCATATGGTTTTTCTCCTTCAATTTGTTAATATGGTTTATCACATTGATTGATTCGCATATATGGAAGAATCCTTGCATTCCTGGGATAAACCCCACTTGATCATGGTGTATGATCCTTTAAATGTGCTGTTGGATTCTGTTTGCTAGTATTTTGTTGAGCAGTTTTGCATCTATGTTCATCAGTGCAATTGGCCTGTAGTTTTCTTTCTTTGTGACATCTTTGTCTGATTTTGGTGTCAGGGTGATGGTGGCCTTGTAGAATGAGTTTGAGAGTTCCCTCCCTCTGTTATATTTGGAAGAGTTTGAGAAGGATAGGTGTTAGCTCTTCTCTAAATGTTTGATAGAATTCACTTGTGAAGTCATCTGATCCTGGGCTTTTGTTTGTGGGAAGATTTTTAACCACAGTCTCAATTTCAGTGCTTGTGATTTGTCTGTTTATATTTTCTATTTCTTCTTGGTTCAGTTTCAGAAGGTTGTGATTTTCTAAGAATTTGTCCATTTTTTCCAGGTTATCCGTTTTATTGGCATAGCATTGCCTGTAGTAATCTCTCATTATCCTTTGTATTTCTGCAGTGTTAGTTGTTACTTCTCCTTTTTCATTTTCATTTTATTGACTTGAGTGTTCTCCCTTTTTTCTTGATGAGTCTGGCTAATGGTTTATCAATTTTGTTTATCTTCTCAAAGAAGCAGCTTCTAGTTTTATTGATCTTTGCTATTGTTTCCTTCATTTCTTTTTCATTTATTTCTGATCTGATCTTTATGATTTCTTTCCTTCTGCTAACTTTGGGGGGTTTTTTTGTTCTTCTTTCTCTAATTGCTTTAGGTGTAAGGTTAGGTTGTTTATTTGAGGTGTTTCTTGTTTCTTGAGGTGGGATTGTATTGCTATAAACTTCCCTCTTAGAACTGCTTTTGCTGCATCCCATAGGTTTTGGGTTGTCATGTTTTCATTGTCATTTGTTTCTAGGTATATTTTGTTTCCTCTTTGATTTAGTTGGTGATCTCTTGGTTATTTAGTAGTGTATTATAATATCATTTATTAAGCATTGAAAGAAAACCTTTACACAATATTTATTATAAAAAGAAGACTTTTGGCTCTTACATGCTACATCAAGTTCTGCTTTAACCTTAATGTGAACAGCAATCCTTATTTTTGAGATACTCACATACACATCAAATTTTTCCTTATCATTTATGCCTTTTGGATCTTGCTGAAGAAATTATTTATTACCCATGGATCACAATATTCACATTTTCTTCTAATAACTGTGTACCTATAATATTCACATTTAAGTTTAATTCAAATAAATCCAGGATTATACATAATGATATATATTTAGTTTGATTTTTTTTGGTATTGTGAGTAAATTTTCCTAACACCATTTGTTCCCCAACATTTCATACTTTATTGCATTTTTTGGTGGTGCCACCCTATCAGATATCAATTTCCCACCATCTAATGGGCCTCAGATAATTCACTTTATGTGTGTTCACTATGTGAGTCTATGCCAGAAGCTGGAAGTACAAAGCAGAGGTCTGCCAAACTTGCTCTGGTTTATTTTAAAACAATCACTTAAAAAATACTTTGTTACAACAATGAAGTCCTAAACAGATATAAACTGGACTGTCCCAGGAGAATGGAGAGATTTGGTCATTCTATCTTTAAGAACCATTTCAAAGATTTTAATGAATAGATGCTATGGATAAACCTGAATGAACTTTTCAGCCAACCCAATGTTTGTGTACTAGCCAAATGTATATTTTTATGTTCTGTACAGATGTAAGTCGTATGGTATTATCTCTAGCATCATGTTGCTTTGTTGTTGTTGTTGTTGTTGTTGTTTCATCTGATTTTTATTTTTAAGATTCATCCCTGTTGTTATATGGGCATTTAATGCATTGCTCCTAGCTTCTGCCTGATGCTCCTTTACACCATGAACAATACTCCACTGAACATCTCTGAGTCCCCTTTTGGACATACGTAAGAATTCATTTTACAAGTTAATGTGAGGCATTGTACATATCTTTCCCCATTCATTCATTTAATGACGTTGTTATACATTTGAATACATATCTTGGTTTTGGTTTTAAAGGCTTTTCCCAACTTATATAGCTTATAATTTTATAATTTTGAACTTTTGCTTAAGAAGTTCTTTCCCCACCCCTAGGTCACAAAATTTTTGTCAATAACTTATTTGATTAATGTTACAATTTTACCTTTCATAATTGCATCTTTATTCTATTCTGCCCTTTATTTGCTATTAGACAAGGATCAAGTTTTGTTTTTGTGTTTGTTTGGTTGGTTGGTTTTCTTCTCCATGTTATTTATCATATTCTCAACTTTCTCCATAACAATTCTTTTCCTCATCGTTCATGGAAACTCTTTTATCATGTAAGTTCACATGTCTTTATAAAATTCTGGCTCTGAGCTCTCTATATATTCCTTTTGTCTATTTGCCTAATGATTTTCAAAAGACATGGTGGTTTTGTGTTTATTATTGATATCATTTTTAAAATGTCAGTATTGGCTAGGGCAGGTCTCATTCATCAGGTTTTTTAGTGAAATATATTCAATTACTTGGAGACTTTTATTACTCATTTTACATTTTAGTATAATTTTACTTATATTTAAAAATATTGAACTGGTATTTTGATTGAATCCATATTATATTTATATATTCATTTGGGGAAGATTAACTTCTGCCTTGGTTAAGCTGTCCTATTCATGAGCAAGAATGGTCTTTCCATTCAGTTATTTAACACCCTTTATTTGGGATTTAGATTTTTTCTCTATAGAGATGGGAGTACACTTGGTTAGTTATTTACTTTCATTGGTTTTAGATACTGTAAATGCCAATTTGTTTCTATATTTCTTCATTGGTGTTTGATGATGCAAAGTAACAGTATTGACTTTCTAGAGGTTAATCATTTGTTTGGCCAAATTTCCGAACTATCTTATAAGTTCCAACAGATTGTCTGTTAATAATATTCATTTTTAAACATATATGAGCATAGACCATTTGCAAATAATGACATACTTTCTGTTTCCATTCAGCACTTATATCCACTAGTAGTATTTCTTTTCTTTTCAATAGCATTGTCCAGAACCTCCAGTAGTGTGTTAAACAGCAGCATTGAGATTGGGCATTCTTCTCTTATCCATCTAAAGATTTCCTTATGAAGTAAAATATTTTCTGTTGATTTTGGTTTATAACATATGTGAATCAAAAATATCCCCTTCTAGTGTAGTACAAGTTTTTCTTAACCAGTCTTGTTAGAGCTTTAAGTTTGTATATTTAATAAAAACAACTCAATTTGATTGAACTTATTTATTACTTTTGATATCTATTTTATTAAATTTTTCATTTTTCATTGTTGCTTGTTTTTGTCTTTCTTTTATGAGAATTTGCTTCCAAGGCAAAATGCTTGGCTTATCTTTAAGCTTTTCTGTTTCTTAATACTCTAATTAAACCTTTAAATTTCTCTAAGCACTAGCTAAACTGTGTCTCATAATTATGATGTGTAAGATTTCCAATGTCATTTTTTTCTAAATGTTTCTTAATTCCCCTTTTGAATATATTTAATACCATGTTTTATTTAAATATGTAATATAGGTTTCCTATGTATACAAATTTTAGCTACTCCTCTATTTCTGATTTCAATATTATTACAATACCCTCAGCATACATTATTTCTATGACTCAATTCTTTAGTGTCCATTGAGGTTTCCCTTATCACTTTAAACATATTCTACTTTCCTTAATATTCCATGTTTGCTTGAAATGAATAATTCTGTATCTTGTATATGCAATACCTTGGATTTATTAATGCTATTTTTCAGATCTTCAATATTTCTGCTATGTTTGTCTGCTTGATTGATCAGTTAAATCTGATGACTTTCATATTCTTCCCTGCATACTATATTATAAAAAAATATTATTAACTAAATATCCATTTATGATGGACATGTCTTCTTGATCTATTTTTTCTTTTACTATTATGCATTATAGTTATCTTTGTCATGTGACATATTTGTTTTAAAATTTATTTTGATAGATTTTAAAATGCTATTCTCCTGTTCTTTTTATTCATATTTGCCTAGTATGCCTTCCTCCAACATTTTATTCCAACTTTTTTGATTGTTGAACACTTTTCTCTTATTTATTATAAGGTCTCTGAAATCCAATTTGTGGTATTTAAACAATGTAACATTGAGATAGTGATACATTAGAAGGACAATAACTATACAATTTTATGTAATGCAGTACTACAAAAGGACTAGATGAAATAACATGACAAGAACTAAAAGAATAGTTTAAGTAAAAGAGTTGCACAGCATATGTATAAGGTAAAATATGTTTTATGTAAATTTCTAAAAGTTCTTTTTAATTTAATATAGTGAGTGTGTAAGCTTTCCATTGCTCGAGGTCCAAAAAGTACTTAACTTTTATGTACAAGTAATTATTTTTTAAAAACTATCTTAAAATCATAATGATAAAATGTAAGCATGATTTTAACTTTACATGGTGGTAATGTGAATGTTTATTATATAATTGTGTATATATGTATTTTCAAAATTTTCCCAAAAAAAAGAAAGTCCACAAAACTTAAGCATTAAAAACACTGAAAAGAGTGAGTCCATATAGGAAATCCTATATTAGTATACAAAATAATTTAAATAACTGACTGAAAAGTAGGATTTAAATTGGTAATAATGAATCCCAATGTGTATTCATTTAAAGTTTGACAAAACTTATTGCATAATAACTTTATTCACATTGTTTGAACATCAAGGGTTTCTCAATGTAAAATAGAAGTTCTCTGACTCTAAACATTCTTATTAATTTATTTAGCTCTTGCTAAGTAGTTCTAAATACCATGAGGGATCTTTCTAATCAATTTAGATTTTTATCAGAAATAATATCTAAGTATAAAGGCATTTTCTTGGGTTTGAAATAAAAAGTAACATTCTCAGGGAATTGTTTGTCATAGTACTGCTGAAAACACATCCTCCTCCAAAAAAATATTTAGATATCTTAGAGGTTTTCCTCCCATGCGTCATTAAGCAAATAGGCAATAACCCATGTTTAAAAATGCACTACTTCCTGAAGTAATAAACCTAACCAGGTTTGGAATTTGAATCCATCACCCACTAAAGACTAGGTTCTTCAATGAACTAGTTTTATGCAAGAAAGTTATCATTAGTCCAACAATGACGTTTAAAAAAAAAAAAAAGATAACCAGGCAAATTTTAACAATAACATAATTTTAAAATTACTTTTTAAATTCAAAATCCAGTATTGATTTCATATTGCTGGTTGTATCAGTCAGAAACTGTGAAAAGAAAATTTTGTGCAACTGAAGTTAAGGCTACAATGAAGACTTCAAATTGACCATTGGGTTTGGCAACATGGAAGATGAAGTTCACCTTCACATGAGTGGTTTTAGTGGGGAGAAAGGCTTGATGTGGTTAAGAACCAATGGAAAGAAAGAAAGTGGAAATAATGGCTACAGACAACTCTTACAGTAACTTTTACTCTAAAGAAGAAAAGGGAGATGGAGAAGCACTAGAGTAAGCATGGAGACAATAGGCAGATTTTGTTTCTTTGTTTAGGATATTTTAGGCTGAAGAGAATGACATTTTAGCAAGAATAAAACTTAATATCCAGTAGAGAAAAGAGATCCTTTGAATAGCCAGTTCCCAGAGTTGACATGAAAGAATGGGATACCAATCTCAAACATAGGATGGATTTAATAGAAGTAAGAATGTTTTGTTTATTGGGATGAAAGAAAAATTCATCTGTGCTAACACAGGTGATTATCCCCTGGTAGATTTAGTGGTGGTCCTATGAAATATTTTTCTTCTACTGCTTCTACTTTGTCAATAATGAAATAAGTTGTTGACATTTTGAGACAATGATATTAAAGAAAATGTAAAAGAGTGGAGAACTGATGTGACGAACCCCTTAATCACAAAATTTTAGTAGTATTTCTTGATACTGTTTAAGGCCCACTTGAGATTTGTAGATATAATTTTAAATGAAGTTTATAAATTGTTATCTAAATACCTTGGGTTATTGTGCACTTGGGTGCACACACAAACTAAACAAAGACTTAGTTTAATCTAGGTTGGTGTGTTGGCTGAAAAACATGATAAAGGGGAAAAGGGATAATAAAATTAATTGTGCATGTAAAGAATGTTTATAGGGCTGGAGAACAGAATACGAACTAGTCATTCATAGTATAGAATTCTCTGTTTCTCAAAATTTCACTGAAGTGTCAGATTTACTACAAGATCCAAGTTTAAGAGTACACTCTGTGTCAGATCAGGAATTGTAGAATAGGAAGAAAAGAAGAGTCAGAATGAAAGTATGGTCATTGACTGCAATCAGAATATAGTTTACAAAATGTATGAACAACTAAATCAGAAATTTTGGAAATTAATAAAGTAGGAAAACTTCTTAGTAAAAATATTTAGAAAAAAACAGGATAATAAAAAAGTGTCATTAAGATTTTACAGTTCTAGATAAACTCACACACCTATAGTCAACTAATCTATGACAAAAGGGGAAAGGATATACAATGGAGAAAAGACAGTCTCTTCATTAAGTGGTAATGGACAGCTACATGTAAAATAATGAAATTAGAATACTCCCTAACATCATACACAAAAAATCAAAATGGATTAAAGACCTACATGTAAGGCCAGACACTATAAAACTCTTAGAGGAAAACATAGGCAGAACACTCTATAATATAAATTACAGAAAGATCTTTTTTGACCCATCTCCTAGAGTAATGGAAATAAAAACAAAAATAAACAAATGGGACCTAATTAAGCTTAAAGCTTTTGCACAGCAGAGGAAACTATAAACAAGACGAAAAGACAACCCTCAGAATGGGAGAAAATATTTGCAAACAAATCAACAGACAAAGGATTAATCTCCAAAGTATATAACTAACTCATGCAGCTCAATATTAAAAAAAAAAAAAAACCCAATCAAAAAATGGGCAGAACACCTAAATAGACGTTTCTCCAAAGAAGACATACAGATGGCCAAGAGGCACATGAAAAGCTGCTCAACATCACTGATTTTTAGAGAAATGCAAATGGAAGCTACAATGAGGTATCACCTCACACTGGTCAGAATAGGCATCATCAGAAAATCTACAAACAACAAATGCTGGAGAGCGTGAGGAAAAAAGCAACCTTCTTTCACCATTGGTGGGAAGGTAAATTGATACAGCCACTAGAGAGAACAGTATGGAGGTTCCTTAAAAAACTAAAAATAGAACTACCATATGACCCAGCAATTCCACTCCTGGGCATATACCCTGAGAAAACCATAATTCAAAAAAACACATGAACCCCAATATTCATTGCAGCACTATTTACAATAGTAAGGTCATGGAAGCAACTTAAATGCCCATTGACAGATGAATGGATAAAGAAGATGTGGTACATATATACAAAGGAATATTAGTCAGCCATAAAAAACAATGAAATTGGGTCATTTGTAGAGACATGGATGGGCCTAGAGACTGTCATACAGAGTGAAGTCAAAGAGAAAAACAAATACTGTGTTTTAAAGCATGTATGTGGAATCTAGAAAAATGGTACAGATGAACCAGTCTGCAAGGCAGAAATAGAGACACAGATGTAGACAACAAATGTAAGGACACCAAGGGGGAAAAGCGGGGTGGAAGGGGATGAATTGGGAGATTGGGTTTGACATATATACACTAATATGTATAAAACAGATAGCTAATAAGAACCTTCTGTTTAAAAAAATAATAAAAGAAAATTAAAAAGAAAAAAAATAATTTACAGTTCTGAGAATACCACGTTGGCCTGTTTTTCTGTCCATGCCTTTGGTGAAATGCATTTTTCACTGTGTACCTTCCTAGGCTGAATAAAAAATTGAACTTAATGAAGCTGAAACCATCTGTCTTGAGGAAGACCATTAATCAACTATCTCCCACGATTACATTTGGTGATTTATGTATTATATTTGCACAAATTATCACTTAAAGATGACTGTGCTCCATAGTTTAGGCCACTGAGAGTACATAAAATTGAAAGGGATATTGTTTCAGAACAGAATACCATAGATTAGGTGGCTTAAACAACAAACATTTATTTCTCACAGTTCTGGAGGCTGGGAAGTCTAAGATCAAGGCTCCAGCAGATTAGATGTATGGTGAGAGATTTCTTCCTGATTTACATGTTGGCCACCTTCTTGCTGTACACTATCTTCACATGGAGGAGAGAGATGATCTCCCTCATGTCTCTTCCTATAAGTGCACTAATTCCATTCATGAGGCTTCACCCCATGACCTAATTACCTCTCAAAGGTCCCACTTCCTAGTGTCATCACCTTGGTCATTAGGGCTTCAACGTATGAATTTGGGGGACACAAACATTCAAATCTATTGCAGATATTTTAACAGAAATGATATATCTGGGGAACAAATAAGATATTACAAACATCTCTTCTTTTAAAATTGGCATTTCCTACTAGCTCTAGAAATCCTGTGTGACATTTTGTTAAGGAAGTTTTTCACAAAAAAGTTTTCTTGTAAAGCAGTTAATCAACACATTCAAAGTTTGAAAACAATGTTTCCTCTGCTAGCTGAACTTATTTTCTGTGCCTTACAATCAAACTGGGAGATGTGTCTAAAAGGTCTCAGAAATTACTTGGAAAGATTGTGGCCATACCTAATAACTAAAGGATTTTTCTCCTGAAAATATGTAGCAAATCTCCAAACAAATAGCAGTTTTTATGGAAATGTTTGGATAAATTTACTGCACCATTAGTGGTATTTCTTAGTAATGACACAGAAAAGGAAAAAAAAAGAAATCCCCAAACGCATAACTAGTCAGAAATAGCTATGGACACGATGATTTTGGTCCTCACACCAACTCAGTGGAAAAATGTTCTTCAAAAGAGTTCTGTCAGCATAAAATTAATGTAATTTTAAGAGTCTGTCTTTCTTTACGACGAATTTGAGTTGAATGAATCCATCTGGCTGGGCTGCCGCTGATGAAAAGATATGTTGCATGAGAAAAAACGAGTGTGCATGTATGTTTGTGTGTGTGTGTGTGTGTTTGGTTGGATCATGTGAAATTACCATTTTTATAGATAAAAACAGCAAATATAATTAATTTTATATAGTTCATACTAAAAAATACATGCATCTACTTGAATATATGTGAAATATAACATATTTGTTATTATTTATAATTGTGTTATGACAGAATATTTTGCATATATGCAAAATATGATATTTGACACATGTACACCATTTGATAATTTAACCTTCTTAATCTTGCAAATTTCTTTGTACTTTTACCCCATCGCCATGATAGCATTATGATAACTTGCTTGAAAAGGAAAACTAAAACCAGAACTCAAACTGTTTGATTTAACCAGAATAAAAAAATTGTATTTTTGAAGATAGAAAGATATGAAGTTGGCAAAATTCCAAGATATTTTCAAACAGAACTGTCTCCTTTCAAAGCATTTTTATGCTATGAAAACTAAATTGTGCCAGTTTTTGTAGGACTACATTGTCATCAAGTCTTGATCATATAGGGAATTCCCTGGTGGTCCATTGGTTAGGATTCCATGCTCTCATTGCTGAGGGCCTGAGTTCAATCCCTGTTTGGGGCACTAAGATCCCACAAGCCACATGGTGCAGCCCGCACCTCCCACAAAAAAAGTGTTGTTCATATAGAGAGAAAAACTGAAAGAGAGAAGAGAAGCACCAAGGTCAATCTTATGGAAAATGTGAGTAGCTGAATTTGTCACTTTCTTCCTTCCTCTTCTCACATAATATTGTTTTGTGACTGGTAGGTACAAAGCAATTAGCCCAAAAGGACACCGTGTGAAGTAAACTTAATTAAATCTATGTTGACTTTGCTATGTTCTGTCCATACACTTTCCAACCTAGAGCAGTCTACGATCAAATTAGAAAGACTGAGCATATTTTTACAGTTATGTGCAATTAAATAAAACTTACAGTATGTTAATTTGTGAAGTATATAATCAAACCCTTCATCTTTTTTGTCTATATAGTAATTAGACATAAAGGTAAGTAATATGCATAAATGTCATATAACATTACTTTGTTATAGCCAGTCTGTGTAGGGTTTTATTTTAATTTTGTTAGCTCCACAGTGTACATAAATTCATTTAACAACTTTATGTAAGCTCCTCCTGTGTTCCAGAATAGTCACAGAAATGGGGGAAACAGTTCTAAACAAGACAGCTTACCCATATAAATGTCATAAATAACAAGTCTCATTTCCTCTTTAATTTCATTACTATCATAATCAATAACACATATAGCATAAGTATCCTCTTGTTCTGAATCAAAAGCCCCAATATGCAGTCTTCATTTGCTTCCACCTCTGTTTTTCTGCCCAGCTTTACCTAAGCACACCAATACATAAACCTCTGAGGCAGAGATTACAAACCCATTTCTCTTTTTTCTAGGCGCACAAATTATTTTCTGATCTTTTTTTTCTGGGTAAGTGAAGTTGGATAAAGATGATGAATGCTACTCAGAAAAATGATTTCCCATCTAGATACAGAAAAAATCATGAAGAATTCTAAAGCACTAGAAGATGACAGAGCAAAATTATGAAAAATTCCGGACCTCTGAACAACCAACTAGAATCTTACACCCCCAACCAACCATACTGGATGGTGACTTGAATTAGAAACCAACGTTTTTTCTTAAAACTTAGAGTTGTTTTTTTTTCCTTAAGCTATTAAAATTCTGAGTTTTTTTGTTTTAACTGTTAGCCTACTATGACTAGAACAACTTTTGTGACAAGGATTTCTGGTTTTGGAACACACAATCTCAGCCTATGATGATATTCATCTCCTGGAGATAATGTTAAATTCACAAAATGGAACGAACAATTTAGAGTTTCTCACTGTGTTAGCTCTTAAAGTGACATAAAGCTGGGGTTTGAAGAAGATGGGACTTAAATTGACATTGTCTTAAAGTTCTTACTCAACTGCAACTGAGTTTTGTTGCAAAAGTAATTGATAAAATCAAATCCTTTTATGGAGGAGAGAAGACAAATTCAGAAATTCATTGAAGAAAAACTTCTTTGATTTCAGGATTGAAACACATGGTGATGGCTATTACAAATATTTGGAGAGGACATATATTTATTCATTATAACTACAGAGAGCATAGCAAAGATTCATGGCTATATTTAGTGGAAGGAGAGTCCTGCTTAATACCAGAAGAAATTATTGCTAATTAGAGGTATCCCAATTACTGGAAATAACTAGTGACTGAATGACTCATTCTTAAGTAGAGTCCCCTTGATCATCTTTTGGCTTTGTTGCTGTACTTCCATTTCCACTGCTGTGATCACTATTTTGGTACCCTTATTAAAACCTCCAAATCTCTTTCCTTAGGAGGGTCTGTGCTGTTCTCAAATGCCTTATACGTTGTAGACATCTGATTCGTATGCCATGATTCCCATGCCTCATTCTAGAATCTTACTCTATATTAAATATCTTAATGTTTCAAGGCATTTGCCACTTTCTTTGTGTAAATATAGTTACCTTAAGAAATAAACAACAAAGACATATTTTTATTTTAGAATCCTTTCTACCTATGCTCACAAAACAATTTGAATAAATCAATTAATTTCTGTCCTTGAATTTAGGGCAGACTGGATGCCTCTGAGACACTTACCAGTTCTAAAGTTTCTTTCTTGCTAAGGTGGAAAATAAAAATTTAATCAAGTGTCTTTTATTGGATGGTTGATAGACTTCAGAAAATTTTCAGAGTCATCATGTGCTTCTAGGAGGCTGGAACACTCAATAGCCCATTTTAATTTCTCACTTCCTCCCCTAGCTTGAAACTTTTCTTCTCCTTCACTGTCATACCATGCTTATTTTATCTTTCCCTCTACCCAATTTTATCTGAACTCTTCTCTGAATATCAATAATGTCTCCTTTATGTTATACTTTTCATGTCTGTCCCAGTTTTACACTTCTAAAAGTTATTCTTTTGCTTCCATAAATGAACTTTTTTCTCTCTCTCTCTTTCCATATATATAAAATACATATATGTGTATAAACAAATAATATACATGTAATATATATAGTACATATACTTGTATATGTATATATATGAATATGTATACATATCTGTCTTTATCACATATATGATATGTATGCTATTCTATTATTCTATGTGATATATATTAATAAATATGTTATATATATTATGAAAGATGTATATAAACAAGATATATGCATCATATATATATACCATATGTGACATATATTGCACACTATATAATATATATCATATCACCATAATATATCATATATATAATATATATTCTAAATTTTTTGGAGTATAGTTGATTTAAAATGTTGTGTTAGTTTCATATATCTTTTTCATATATTGACAATACATATTTGTCAGAGATTTGTTATCTGCTAACCATCATGTATTAGCTGTATGATAAAAAATATATATATATATATATAAATTAAATTCTCTATGTCTCAGTTCCCTGATCTGTGAAAGAGGAAACACTATTTATCTCATAAAATTGGCAGGAGTATTAAAAGAGACCATTCTGGCTACATGCTGAAAAAAGTCTCCTTCCCCTTAGCAGACACCAAATAAATTGTGGTTGCTTACTAATATCAAAATCACTTCTAGTGTTCAGGTATTGGAGAGCCTGGCAGATAATGGTGCTTGAGAATACTTGTTGAATTGAGAGATACCATACCCTTGACTATTTATAATCTTAGTGAAAACAAACTATATCTCAGGTCTTTTGTGCCAAATTGGTCAAGAAGATCTCAACTCCCAGGTAATTCTATCACAGTAGGCATAACCTTTTATGCCTTTAGCTGAAGTCTCATTCTAAAGCTACATAATGTTTGTTCCCACTATCTGAGTAAGTGCAGGATGAATCAAAGTAGAGGTCTTCTTTTAAAAAGTGACTTTAGGTCCTATAAGTTCAACACCTAATAAAGCAGCTTACATATTATAGCAATTAATTCTCTATCACAATGAGTAAAGAACCATACACAGCTCACTCATTACCTGCTCGAATGATGCTGCTAGTTGTAATTCCTGGTCTCTCACCTTGTAGCTCATACTGGCATATAGCACTATGAGTCTCCTGGGCAAAAGCATTGTTGAATTCATTCATCCCCCTCCCCAAACATCCTTGTTCATCCTCCTACTAAACTGTGAGAAAATGACCTGGGGCTGAAAGACCTTCCACAGACCTCCTCTGCTCTTTCTTAGCTTGGCACATATAACAAAGTTTACGGTACACATATGAGCCTGTTTACTGAGTGTTATAGGCAGAACATTTTTAATGCAACCTGATAGGGAAACTAATGTGGTAGATATGTTTTGGCTTGTGGTTACCATTCATGTGTGTTTTCAAGAAAAGAATTCTATAATTTGCTTGTAACGAATGAAAAGATACATAAATTCTTTAGTTCATTCTTAGTGAGTTTGTAAATTAGTATGTGAAAATCCACATAACTTGTCAGTGTGTAGGCGAAAGTAGCTTGGGAACTGGTCTATAATACACACTGGGCTCTTTAAATCATTTAAAACATTGTTTGGCAAATGGTTACATGGACTTGACAAATTGGGATTCATTATTAGTCTCAGTGTTGCTTTTGGCTCCAGTCTACTCCACCCTGCCCTCCATTCCTAATTTCAAGCTGCATAATAGCAGTCTTGGACATATTGAAAAGGTTGTGGGTGGTGGAAATAGGGGGTTGGGTAACACAAGCAAGTTGTAATGTATTAAAAGTTTTAAAGTGTAATGAACTCTCTTTGAATAGTGTAGAATATGCCTGATCAGAACTTTTTTTAAACTTTCTGGAATTCTTCAAACACAGAATCAGCTTATATATCAAGAGAAGAGAAAGTTGCTGACAGTGAAGTCCTGCCTGCCTCAAGAGATGGGATAGCCACTTATGAGCAAGTCATACTAAAACTTCCAAATATGGCCAGCTCCTGAGGGCACTCAACCACAGGGATGGGACTTGGCAGTGACAACCATTCCACTATCAACTAAGCCAGGTTCTGGCATCAGCAGGCCAATTACAGTCAACCATAATTGTTGATTTTCTAGAGTACAGAAAGGAGAGTATTTTAACACAGAGGAGGTCTTCAGAAATCATTGTTCCTGATTTTTTATTTTGTAGATGTGGTAATATAGGCTCAAAGACATTAAGTGACTTGCTCAAAGTGAAACAACTAAAGGCAATGCATGTATGAGTCGTCCATAAAATGTTGTTAATTTAAGTTTTAAATAAGATTTTCTAAGACTAGATTCAGATCTCATAAAAACAGTATACCAATTTCCTTTTATATAATGGAGTTTCCAAAGATTATAAGCCAAACTACTTCTGAGAAATAGCACAGCATAATTTTCTAATATTTTTCCCAGTGTGCCTTACTTAGATATTCTACTAAAATTAAACTATCAACTTAATGTATATCATAGTACTACTAATTGTACATTAGACACGAGAAAGCATAGATATAATCATACTCCTGGAATGTTAAAAGTCTTAAGGAAAGAAATAGATTTTTTTAAATTACAGCACAGAAGTTAGAGAGTAAATATATTAAACATATTCAGCCTCTTACAGAGATATGAACATACACTGAAAAAAAAAAACTGTTAAAAGGAATATAGCCAAGTGGGGATGTACCTGGAGAAATTCATGAAGAGAGTGAGTATGTAAAGATACTTTGAAGAGAAAAATATGCCAATAACCTCCTAATAGCTGACAGAAGAGAGGGAAAAATATGTGAAAGTTTTATTTTAAGTGAGCAGTTATGAGTTCGGTGGCAGATTAAACTTGGGAGGGAAGCCAATGGATAGAGGAACTTGAAAGCTTTGAATAGTCATTCCTCTTTTGTAGGTCAGAGAGTTTGGAAAATGTGGTAGACTTGTATAAAGAGTCATATGATCTGAATCTTTAATGCAATGATTTTCACTATTATTCCTAAATCAAAAGGTAATCAAGAAAATAGTGGAGGTTGTGCAGTCCACATAACTATGGTTGGATTAGTTGAAACATACAGCCATTAAGACAAGGAGAAGACACATTTTTCTGTATTATAAGTGATGAACTTTGATGAGATACTAGATGCTATGTGTGTAGTAAAGATTCAGCTTAGCAAAGTGGCCTAGGGGAGAATAATGCCTAGCCGAATGCAGTGAAATGGCAGTGTTGATGTATATCAGGGAATGCATTTGGAAGAGCAATGGAGAAAACTGAAATGGGTATACCATAAATCTCTTTATCAACACTGTTTTTAAAAAAAGACCTTCAGGATGTAGAGTAATGAGCTTGGCAGACCTTCTACCCCCCAAAACAACAGTTTAAATGGTAAAGATATTTTAAAGCCATCACTTAAAATCCAAATTGTCTACATGGAGAAACATTCATTCAAGAAAATCTACTAAATCTTGGTTAAAAACAGTAAAATAACCTCTAAAATAATCTCTAATTTGCTACTCAGCCCAGCTCCATGCTATGGGGAATCTACCCAGGGCAGGTACGGCCAAGAAGAAAGGGGATCCTTCCTATCCCAGCTCCAGATTTGGGATTACAGTTTCACACTCGAAGGAGAATATTGTTTTGCCTTCACTGTCTTGCTTTCTCTGCCCTCAATCATAGACTCCCTTTTTACTCATCCCCCTTGGAGGGTGGAAAATTTATTTCAGGGGCTACAGACCAACAATTCAGAGTCCTTGCTCACCCATACCCCAGCTATCTCTTAGACTAGAGGGTCCAGGTGGAAGGGCAGACATACTTCCTCTCAGTGCCCCTTAAGGCAAAGGTGTCACTCCAGGCTAGGCAGATTCCCCTTTGGCCTCCAGCTCAAACATTGACCCAAAGATTTTGCCTACAGTGAAGGGAAGTCCCTAGGAATAAAGAGCTTCAGAACTCTTCCTGAGGGGACTGACTTCATTTAGAACAAAGAGTGGAGAAAGCCACGCCTAAGGGCATTGTTGAAAACAGTGGTGATCTTGGTGGGGAGCAATTAAGAAGACATGGGTAGCTTCTGTTTTTAATATTAATTTTTATTAGAGTACAGTTGATTTACAATGTTATGTTAGTTTCTGCTGTACTGCAAAGTGAATCAGTTATAGGTTATCAGTTATATATATATATATATATATCCACTCTTTTTTATAGATTCTATTCCCACATAGGTTATTACAGAGTATTAAGTAGAGTTTCCTGTGCTATACAGTAGGTTCTTATTAATTATCTACTTTATATATAGCAGTGTGTATATGTCAATCCCAAGCTTCCAATTTATCCCTCCTGACCCCCCTTCCCCTCTTGGTAACCACAAGCTTGTTTTCTACATCTATGACTCTATTTCTGCTTTGTAAATAGGTTCATTTGTACCGTTTTCTTAGATTCCATATATAAGTAATATCATATGGTATCTGTCTTTCTCTGTTTGACGTACTTCATTCAGTATGACAATCTCTAGGTCCATCCATGTTGTTGCAAATGGCATTATAAATGGTAGCTTCTAATGCCAGCAAAATGGCAGAATATCAGGAAGCTTAATAGAGAGCCAAGAAAAGAGACAGCCAAGAAGAGCCCTCCTGAGATCACAGGCAACTCTGGGACAGGAAGACCATGCATTTGTGATAGGCTGCACCCACTCAGGAGCAATCACAGCAGGGCCTGGATCAGATTTAACAACATTACCCAACTTCACACAGACTCATTAAGACAGGACAGAAGATTCACTGGCAAAAGGGCTTAAATGCAACTCTAACCAAACATTGGCTGAATGAACTACTCAAAGGTAGCTTCTAGGAAACCAAGTTCAAAAATAAAATTACACACATCCCTGGAGTTCTGGAAGACTGTATGCATGCCCGAGGCTATAGCCTCTCTAGAGAGATCAGAGAGGAAACACCCAACTTAAAAGTCCCTAACTAAACATGGAGCATAAATAAACACATAAACTCACTGAAACTTGAGAGTAGCCTATAAGCCGCATATATATCTGATGCTAATAGGTAAATATCTGACTGATTAAGGGGCTTAAGCACACATTTGATCACTAAGTAGACTATGTTGACACAGGGGCAATCCTTAAGTAGCTAAATTAAAAGGTAAAAGCAAGGGGGGGAAATCTGTGCAGGGACATTAAAAATTGCACATTTTGGGGGGAAAAGATTTCACAGAATTAGTTCAGCCAAGTTCTAAAGAAATAAACAAATGATTAAGCAAACAGCAACAACCTCTGGTGGTGGAGCAGTCTGCAGTTTCTTAATGTATTATCTAAAATGATCAATTTTCAACATAAAATTTGTGTCATCCAAAGAGACAGGAAAGTGTGGTCCATACACAGGGCAGTGGGTGGGGGTAGACAGGAAATAAAAACTGCTTTGAAGGGGATGAGATGATAGACTTAGCAAAGACTTCAAAGCATTATAATACATATGTGAAAGGAACTAAAGGAAGCCATGCTTAAAGGATTAAAATACAGTATGAAGATAATGATATTGATAAAGAGTCACTCCATGCAGAAGACCTAACATTTATAAAAGTATATTAATCTAAAAATAGCCTCCAGATACATGAAGCAAACACTGAATTGACAGGAGAAATACACAATTCAATAATAATAGTTAGAGACTTCTATACACTACTTTTAGAAATGGGTAGAAAAATTAAGGGTAAGATCAACAAAAAAGAGACCTGAGCAATGTTGTAAGCCAACTAGAATTAGCAGAAATCTGTAGAAGATTCAAGCACACATGAAATATTCTGTGAGATAGAATATATTCTATGCCATTGGTAATTTGATAGGGACTGCATTGAATCTGTAGATTGCTTTGGGTAGTATAGTCATTTTCACAATATTGATTCTTCCATATCTCTCCATCTGTTGGTATCATCTTTAATTTCTTTCATCAGTGTCTTATAGTTTTCTGCATACAGGTCTTTGTCACCTTATGTAGGTTTATTCCTAGGTATTTTATTCTTTTTGTTGCAATGGTAAATGGGAGTGTTTCCATAATTTCTCTTTCAGATTTTTCATCATTAGTGTATAGGAATGCAAGAGATTTCTGTACATTAATTTTGTATCCTGCAACTTTACCAAATTCATTGATTAGCTTTAGTAGTTTTCTGGTGTCATTTTTAGGATTCTCTATGTATAGTATCATGTCATATGCAAAGAGTGACAGTTTTACTTCTTCTTTTCCAACTTGTATTCCTTTTATCTCTTTTTCTTCTCTGATTGCTGTGGCTAGGACTTCTAAAACTGTGTGTTGAATAATAGTAGTGAGAGTGGACATCTTTGTCTCATTCCTAATCTTAGAGGAAATGCTTTCAGTTTTTCATCATTGAGAATGATGTTTGCTGTGGGTTTGTCATATAAGGACTTTATTATGTTGAGGTAGGTTCCCTCTATGCCCACTTTCTGGAGAGTTTTTATCAAAACTCGGTGTTGTATTTTGTCAAAAGCTTTTTCTGCATCTATTGAGATGATCATATGGTTCTTATTGTTCAATTTGTTAATATGGTGTATCATATTGATTGATTTGCATATATTGAAGAATCCTTACATCCCTGGGAATCAGACTCCTGGACTTCAGACTACTGCAAAGGTAGAGTAATCAAGACAATATGGTACTGGCACAAAAACAAAAACACAGATCAATGGAACAAGATAGAAAGCCCAGAGATAAGTGAATGCACCTATGGTCAACTATTCTATGACAAAGGAGGCAAAGACATACAATGGAGAAAAGACAGTCTCTGCAGTAAATGGTGCTGGGAAAACTGGACAGCTACATGTAAAAGAATGAAATTAGAACACTCCCTAACACCATACACAAAAATAAACTCAGAATGGATTCAAGTCCTAAATATAAGACCGGGCACTATAAAACTCTAGAGGAAAACATAGGAAGAACACTCTTTGACATAAATCACAGCAAGATCTTTTTTGATCCACCTCCTAGAGTAATGGAAATAAAAACAAAAATAAACAAATGGTACCTAATGAAAGCTGGGAAAACTGGACAGCTACATGTAAAAGAATGAAATTAGAACACTCCCTAACACCATACACAAAAATAAACTCAAAATGGATTTGAGACCTAAATGTAAGACCGGACATTATAAAACTTAGAGGAAAACACAGGAAGAACACTCTTTGACATAAATCACAGCAAGATCATTTTTGATCCACCTCCTAGAGTAATGGAAATAATGGATTAATCTCCAAAATATATAAACAGCTCATGCAGCTCAGTGTTAAAAAAACCAAACAACCCAACCCAAAAATGGGCAGAAGACCTAAATAGACATTTCTCCAATGAAGACATACAGATGGCCAAGAAGAACATGAAAAGCTGCTCAACATCACTAATTATTAGAGAAATTCAAATCAAAACTACAGTGAGGTATCACCTCACTGTAGTTTTGTGAGGTATCATCTCACCTTCTAACTATATTTAGAATGGACATCATCAGGAAATCTACAAACAACAAATGCTGGAGAGGGTGCAGAGAAAAGGGAACCCTCTTGCACTGTTGGTGGGAATGTAAATTGATACAGCCACTATGGAGAACAGTATGGAGGTTCCTTAAAAAACTAAAAATATATTTACCATATGATCCAGCAATCCCACTACCGGGCATATACCCAGAGAAAACCATAATTAAAAAAGACACCTGCACCCCAATGTTCATTGCAGCACTATTTATAATAACCAGGTCATGGAAACATCCTAAATGCCCATCGACAGATGAATGGATAAAGAAGATTTGGTACATATATGCAATGGAATATTACTCAGCCATAAAAAGGAACAAAATTGAGTCATTTGTTGAGATGTGGATGGATCTAGAGACTGTCATACAGAGTGTAGTAAGTCAAAAAGAGAAAAACAAATATCGTATATTAACACATGTATGTGGAACCTAGAAAAATGGTACAGATGAGTCAGGTTGCAGGGCAGAAGTTGATACACAGATGTAGAGAACAGACATATGGACACCAAAGGGGGAAAACTGCGGTGGGGTGGGGATGGTGATGTGCTGAATTGGGCGATTGGGTTTGACATGCATACACTGATGTGTATAAAATTGATGACTAATAAGAACCTGCAGTGTAAAAACCAAACAAAACAGCTAATACTAAACTTTCATTGGGTTTTTTGTGTGGAAATATGTTAATATAAATGTTTCAGACATTACATGAAATTTGAAATTTCTAAAAATCTTATATGTTCTGGTATAATGTTATAATTCTAGTTATTACTTTAAAATGTATATCTCAGAAATAACTAAATTTCCTTGTCAATTGCATTATTATGAACTTTCATCAAATATTTAACCATGGTCATTTTTAAGTCTTTTGTCATTTACAGACAGTTCTGTGTGTACTCTGATGCTTTCACAAGTATGTTCTTATAAGAGGGTTTCAGCTTCAAGGAATTCATGGAAAAGACTCTGACAAGTACAGGTTTCTGGTAACTGACTGTACTGCTGAACTGAATGAATAAGCATTTTCAGAACTCTAATGAAAAATTGATGAACTCATAAAAGTGCTAACAAAAGATCAAGATAAAAAAATTAATTACATGGGACTGAGTGAACTGATGAGGATGATTATAATTTTTGTGACTTTCTGTTTGAATTAAAAAAAAAAATCCCACAAGGACTCAGAGGCAAAGAATATACAAATCAATTTTCACTGCAAAGTAAAGGAGCTGTTACAGTGCAGGATTACTGGACTGAATGTGAATATTATGACATACTATGAGTGTGTTTCATGTTTGGTAACTGCAATCATTGTTGCTTTTTTTATGGTCATCCATTTACAATGCTTGGTGCCAGTCTATTTATATCTTGTAAAAATAAAATACAGTGTGTGTGTGTGAAAAAAAAAAAAGATAGAACATATTCTAGGCCATAAAACAAGTCTCAACAAACTTAAAAGCATTTCAGTGTTACAAAGTACATTCTCCTACCACAATGGAATCAAATTAGAAAGCTATACAGAAAAAAGTGTTGGAAATTCAAATTACCTGGAAGTGAAATGACTCACTCCTAAATGATCAATGGGTGGAAGAGGAACTCACAAAAGAAATTAGAAAATAATTTGCCATGAAAGGAAATTAAAACACCACTAACGAAGACTTACAGAATGTAGGGATATTAGTGCTCAGAGGGAAAATTTTATCTGCAAACACCTACATTTTGAAAGAAGACATTTCACAAAAACAGTAATCTAAACTTCCACCTTAATAAGCTAGAAAAAATAAGATTAAGCCAAATCCAAACGCAAGCAAAAGAAGGAAATGGTAAAGATTAAAGATAAGTAAAATAGGGAATGGGAAAAAATAAAGAAAATATAGAGAAAATCAATGAAACATATTTTCCCTTGCAGTTTGAGATGGCATCAAAATCCTTAATTTATGCTTTGTAAATTCACAATAAACGTAGGGCATGATTTTCATATTAGAAAGGCAGAGAAGAAGCAAAGTTTGGGTTAGGTGCGTCCTCTGTTTAGGATATCACCAGGCTGAAATCAAGGTATCAGCTGGGAATGCGATATTGCCTGAGGCTTGGGGCTTTCTTCCAAGATCCCTGTTTCTGGGCAGAATTCATTTCCTTGTAGTTTTGCGACTAAAGTTCTTATTTTTTTGTTGGTTCTTTGCTGAGGATGCTCTTGGCTCCTAGAAGCCTCGCTCAGGTGTTTGCCACCTGGCCCCCTACTCTTACAACATGGCTCTTTACTTTCTTCCAAGCCAGTTGGAGACCAATAAAGACCTCAACTGACTAGGTCGACCTACTCAAGATAACTTCCCTTTGGATGAACGCAAATTCAACTGATCAGGCATTTAATTGCATATGTGAAATTCATTTTGCCATATAACCTAACATAATTGTATAAGTAATAACCTCTCATATTCATAGATTTTATACATATATATAAAAGAGATTATATATATATATAAATGTATGTATAATAGCTGTTGCCAAGTCCAACTAATAGGTTCATTTTTCTTCATGAACTCACAAAACAGCACAAATGGAATGATCAGCCTTATCAGTGATCAAATAATTTCTGGCAACCAAAAACTTCATACATTCAGTTGGGAGAGAAGTACTGAAAGGATCTTCAGTATGTTTATATACCAGTTGAAGGATGAATTAGCTGACATTCTCTTGTTAGCCTGTCTTAGATATGGGTAAAGAATAATGAAAAATTTTAGTTGTATATTAGAGATGTAGAGCCTTTTCACATGTATTTTATCATTTCATATTAGTTAAAATAAGGGATGTTTCCAAGGAAGTGGGAAGTACTTATTTAACATTTAGATTATAATTTTTATCTATTTCTTGACTCACATTTCCTCAACATGGTCCTGGAAGTATTAACAATAAATTGCATGCTTGTTTTAAATGCATGGAGTACCCTTTCAACTTTATAATTCATTATATTATAAGGAATAATACAGAGGGAAAATGGAGGGAAAATGGGAAAAGTAAGAATAATAAAGAAGGGAGGTGAGAAATAAGAAAGAAGGTAAAATAAGGAGAAAAAGATAAAACTCAGTTCATAACTATTTAGAAATAGGTTCAAGTTTCAAGTCCCAAAGCACTCAGGATTCTTTGCTCTCAGATATGTGTCTCTACTGTGCTCTTCTCTGAAAAAGAAGCCCTGAATTCTTTCATATTTATTTTAAATTGCCTCACTTATAAGAGCAATTCATTAAGGTATTGCTGACTTTTCATAATTTGCTACTACTGACAATGATCCTAGCCAAAATATTTGAGTCACTTAAAGCTTATGTTTTCATGCCTATTTATCTTCCACATTCAGTATCCTTCTCTTGTCCTTTCCTGCTTCTGGCCTCAGATTCCCACAACACTCTAGCTACCTATCTATCTTCATTTTTAGACAGCACTGAACAACTAGACTTTTTTCTAGTCTCAGCTTTTCTCTTCTCAATCAAAATGTGTCTGTTCTGTGGAGCTGCAGCTGAGAGCATTTTATTGTATTTCTTATTGCCCTTTGGGTGATTGGTAGATCAACGAAGTAGATCAGATCAATGAAGTACAGATCATTCTGGTCTTCAGATCCTTATTGATGTAGCTCTAGCATTTCATGTTATATTTTAAATACATTCCAGAAGATACAAACTGAGAAAATCCTTTGCACCCCACCCCAACCACTTAAGAAGGTGGTCTTCTATGATAGAACTGGTTGGGTTCTAGACATTTTGTGTTTATTAAAATGTAAAGAAGAAATATATATACATATACACACATGTATATATGCCCTATATGAAATATATATAAACCCATACATGAAACATACAGCTGGATTTAATATGACAACATTTAAAGCTATAGATGAGAATATTTTACAAAACTTAGATATTATTTAGCCAAGGGGTTATAAGATATACAAGACTTAAAAGTTTCCATTTTGCTCAAGTGAGGTATTTTCACTTTCTCAGGGGTAAAGAATAACTTCATAAAAGAAGAGAGAAATTGTAGCAGGCTATTTGTGTATAGACAGGTACTCTACTTCCTTCTTGAGGCTCCAGGTTTCTTATCCTCAGGACAGACGTTGACTTAGTTATTGACATTTTTAAATTAACATAACAAGGGTGGAACAAACTGTAGGTTTGCCCCACTTCAGAACCAGAAGAGCAAGCCCTTCACAACACAAGGCTGTAGACATCTACAAGGTGAGTAGATGCCCTTGGATTGCTAACAGGGAGGCTCAAAGTGAGGAAGTAAATTTACAACATGGTGTTCTCCTCTTAACACTCTTTGCTAGTTGCATATAAGACCATGTTGTATCTCTGCACTTATTTCTTGGCATACAGAATGTTCAATATGTTCTAGGCAAATTCATTTTTTTTTTCATTTTGAAATAATGTCAAACTTAAAGAACAGCTGAAAGAGCAATACAAAAAATTCCCTTCACCTGGATTCCCCATAGCTGAGAATTTATTATACTTGATCCATTGAGAGAGATCCACAAAAGAGAGAGTGTAATGGGTCAATAGATCAAGTATCTATATCTATATATAAAAATAGATACTTGTTTCTTTTTGTTTGTTTGTTTGTTTGTTGTGGTATGCGGGCCTCTCACTGTTGTGGCCTCTCCCATTGCAGAGCACAGGCTCTGGACGCACAGGCTCAGCGGCCATGGCTCATGGGCCTAGCCGCTCCATGGCATGTGGGATCTTCCCGAACCGGGGCACGAACCCGTGTCCCCTGCATCGGCAGATGGACTCTCAACGACTGCTCCACCAAGGAAGCCCTAGATACTTGTTTTTAAGAAGATATACATTTATACGTCTTCAACAAATATTAGCAAACTGAATCCAGAAACATGTAAAGAATAATATATCACAAATAAGTGAGATTTATCCAAGTAATATAGGGTTGGCTTTATATGCAAAAATCAGTTAATGTAATATATATTATAAATAGAATAAAAGGCAAAAAACGTGTGAGGATCCCCAGAGCCACAGAAAAAAGTATTTGACAAAATCCTACACTCATTAATTGAAACAACAATGACAACTCTCAAAAAGATAAGAATAAGTGAAAAATCCTTCCACCTGATAAAGGACACTTAATACAGATAACAACACCCTTAATGGTGAACGTGAATGTTTCTCTCCTAAGATCAGGAACAAGGCCAGGGTGTCTACTCTCATCAATGTTATTCAATATTTTACTGAGGATTCTAACCAGTGTAATCAGGGAAGAAAAAGAAGTAAAGTTATCCAAATTGGAAAGAAAGAAGTAAAATTGTTTTCATTCACAGATGATATGACCTTGTATGGAGAAAATCCTAGGATCCACAAAAAAACTATTAAAAGTAATAAGCAAGTCAGAAACGTTGTAAGATGAAAAACCAATGTACAACATATTGATGTTTGACAGGATGGAAAAACCTAACAAAAAGCAAGGTGGACAAAAATGGAAGGGGGAGGAAGGTTAAAAGAGTGAAAAAAGACCCCAAAAATGGCAGCAACATTTAGGAAAGGGAGTGCTCTGCCCTCAAAATATGACCTGCAAAACATCCCAGGTATGAGGAGAGTTTTGTGGCTTTTTGAGGGGAAGTCTTGGAAAGACGTGGAAAAAAAAAATTTTTTTTTTCAAATTAGAAGAATCAGAAGAGCATTTTTGCACCTTATTTTAAATTAATATCAGCATAAAAATAGGACAGGCTCCACTGGTGATAAAATTGAATGTCAAGGTCAATAATATAATGTCTGTTTTAAAGTAACCAAATAAAGAGGTATTAGACTGGGGTGGCTCTAAAGCCTTGGCTGCTTATGTAAGCAGAGCAAAACCTAAGCCAGAGTCAATTCCTGTAAATGACTCAAGGACAAGAAGAAAACCAATCATAGCCAACTAGCCTTTCCTAAATAATGCAACCGCTTAAGCTATAGCCATTCAAATAATTTCCTTGCTTTATTTCCTGGTCTTCTCTATAAAAACCTTCCCCCAAGTTTCTTTCAGTGGAGCACTCCTAATCACCTCCGTTTTGGGACTGCCAATGTGAATCCAGGATAGCTCAAATAAACTCTTCAAAAGGAAGAGTCAATACTGTGAAAATGACTACACTACCCAAAGCAATCTATAGATTCAATGCAATCCCTAAGGCATTGAAAATGCATTTTCACAGAATTTGTAAATAGTGCAAAAAAAAAAAATTAAAATTTGTATGGAAGCACAAAAGACCCTGAATAGCCAAAGCAATCTTGAGAAAGAACAACGGAGCTGGAAGAATCAGGCTCCCTGACTTCAGACTATACTGCAAAGCTAGAGTAATCAAGACAGTATTGTACAGGCACAAAAACAGAAATATAGATCAATGGAACAGGATAGAAAGTCCAGAGATAAACCCATGTGCATATGGTCAACTAATCTATGACAAAAGAGGCAAGGATATACAATGGAGAAAACACAGTTTCTTCAATAAGTGGTGTTGGGAAAACTGGACAGTTACATGTAAAAGAATGAAATTAGAACACTCCCTAACACCATGCACAAAAATAAACTCAAAATAAATTAAAGACCTAAATGTAAGACTGGACACTATAAAACTCTTAGAGGAAAACATAGGAAGAGCACTCTTTGACATAAATCACGGCAAGATCTTTTTTGACCCACCACCTAGAGTAATGAGAATAAAAACAAAAATAAACAAATGGGACATAATGAAACTTCAAAGCTTTTATGCAACAAAGGAAACCATAAACAAGAGGAAAAGACAACCCTCAGAATGGGAGGAAATATTTGCAAACAAAGCAACGGACAAGGGAACAATCTCCAAAATATACAAATAACTCATGCAGCTCAATATCAAAAAAAACCAAACAACTCAATCATAAAATGGGCAGACGACCTAAATAGACATTTCTCCAAAGAAGACATACAGATGTCCAAGGAGCACATGAAAAGCTGCTCAACATCACTAATTATTAGAGAAATGCAAATCAAAGCTACAATGAGGTATCACCTCACACCGGTCACAATGGCCATCATCACAAAATCTACAAACAGTAAATGCTGGAGAGGGTGTGGAGAAAAGGGAACCCTCTTGCACTGCTGGTGGGAATGTAAATTGATACAGCCACTATGGAGAACAGTATGGAGGTTCCTTAAAAAACTAAAAATAGAACTACCATATGACCCAGCAATCCCACTCCTGGGAATATACCCTGAGAAAACCATAATTTAAAAAGACACCTGCACCCCAATGTTCATTGCAGCACTATTTACAGTAGCCAGGTCATGGAAGCAACCTAAATGCCCATCAACAGATGAATGGATAAAGATGTGGTACATATATGCAATGGAATATTACTCAGCCATAAAAAGGAATGAAATTGGTTCATTTGTAGAGATGTAGATGGACCTAGAGACTGTCGTACAGAGTGAAGTAAGTCAGAAAGAGAAAAACAAATATTGTATATTAATGCATATATATGTGGAATCTAGAAAAATCTTACAGATGAATCTAGCTGCAAAGCAGAAATAGAGACACAGACGTAGAGAACAAACGTATGGACATCAAGGGGGGAAACAGAGAGTGGGATGAATTGGGAGATTGGGATTGACATATATACACTACTATTTATAAAATAGATAACTAATGAGAACCTTCTCTACAGCACAGGAAACTCTACTCAAAGCTCTGTGGTGACCTAAATGGGAAGGAAATCCAAAAAAGAGGGGATTTATGTATACATATAGCTGATTCACTTTGCTGTATAGCGGGAACTAACACAATATTGTAAAGCAACTATATCCCAATAAAGAGAAATTTAATGTGCCTCACTTTATCTTTTAACATCTGTTTGTGAGAACTTAACATGTCTTAGCTATTAAAAAAAATGTATTTCTTTGGCAGGGTACAATTCAGGGTACAATTCTCTGATATCTCCCTTGGAGGTAGTAATGATTTTAACTAATTTCATAATCAACAAACCTAAGGAAATAGAGCAATGAAAAAGAAAAAGGAGCAGCAGTAGATTTAATATCTTTAACTTGTAACAGTCCATGAAATGAAAAGGAAAACACTCCTCCTGTTTTGTCCTCTTCTCTAAATATTCTACTGTGGCACTGCTACACTACTGATGTCAGATGTGTGAGTTTTTCACACATTAAGCAATTCTGTGACACCAGCTAAGGGTCCTACAAATTTAACACTATCTACCTGGAGATAGATAGCATCAGATTAAAGGCTCAGTCTCAAAGTCTGCCTCTTCTGTCCATTTCAGACTCCAACAACAAGTCCAGGTTATCACCTGTGCCTCTGACTGACTCCCTATAAACCAGAGTTCCTACAAGCCCTATCATGTTCATTTAATTTGCTAGAGAGGTTCACAGAATTCAGGAAAGCAATTTACTCACTAAAATACAGGTTTATTACAAAGGATATTAAAGGATAAAAATCAACGGCCAAAGAGAGACATAGGGTAAGGTCCAGAGGGGACTGATGCTTGTGTTGTTAGATTGAACTGGCTTTTTTAATACCTGAAAATGATCAGAAAAACAATGTAATCTTCCTGAGAATGAATCTAAGGGCAGAGAAGAATAATTGAATAGAGAAGGTTTTAAAAGTCAACTTCAAACTAATTCAATAAATATGTTTTTTCCATGTTCAGATAATAAACAGAACATATATGGGTATGACTAATGCATTAAATACAGGCACTTAAATAAATCAAATGAGCCATATTCAAACCACTATAATAAAACCAGAATTCAGCCACATTTTTGTCAGTTTCTCCTTTATTCATCTTTCTATGAACTTGCAATTATATGGTAAATCTAGTTTTGCATCCTACTCTTTTGCTTAATACTACATAATGACATTCCTATATGATTAGATCTTATTTATAATATCATTTTTAATAGTGGATCACCACACAATGCTAAATGAATGTGCTATACGTTAGCAAATCATACTTCTACCTTAGAATATTTTAAATAATTTCGTATATTTCCAAAAAATACTGCATTAAGCATATTTTTATTTAGAACTTGTTTAAAATTTATTTTCATTTATTAATTTGGATATATTCCCAGAATATTGTTAAAATTTTGAACAAATATGAAAATTCCTTGATTAGTTTCCATAAAGATTATATCAATTTACACTGTCATAATCAGTGTATGCATGTCCATATTGCTGTATTATTGATAACATATTTTTCAGAAAATTTGAAGGTCTAGTTAGATTTCACTCTGAGAAGAAATTAAAGGGATGTCTGTTAATTAGTAATCAAGTATTGGATAGGATTATGATATAGACTAAATATTTAGATTTCCCTCCTATGTACAGATATATCAACTTCTGTAAAAGGGTAGAAACGCTAACCTTCACTTTTCTAAGAATGTATTTTCTGATACTGGCCTACATAGCGTCTGTTTTGGAATTCACATCATGTATAACTGATATGTACCACGGGGTCTCAAACTTCTCTGGGTAACTAGTTATCTGTAGCAAAACGAAGTTATCTTTCATAGAGTAGGAAGAAAATGGAATAATAGTGTTCCCATTTAGCTTTGCAGTTTTAAAAGACTGTGCTAAATTAAAGCTCTAAGCTACATATCAACCACTTGTAAATATCAGTATAACTAGAACCAGCATTTTTTCCCCTCTCTTTCTAATGAGTCGCTGTCCTTCAAATATTCTCATAAAGACATTTTAAAGGACGGTGTAAAATCAGTCCCAGTTTTAGGGTATCTAATTTCATGGTTTAAAAAAATTAGAGTATGCATTGCAGTTTTCTCTTTAATATGATACACAATGCCTGCAAATCAAAATGAATTCTTTCTAATTTCAACTTGGAATTGGTGAAAATGTAAAATAAGAAACTGAAAAATAAAAGAGGAAAAATAGGCAGAAAACAAAATTGAAGGAATCTTATTAGATTCTTTTTTAAAATAGTGCACCTAGAAATTTTATATCCCTAGCATCAATCTTACAACTGTCAGTTCCTTGCCATGAAATTAGTCCTCCTTTACCCCCTCAAGTTTAAAGAATAGAAAATGAAGTGCATCACGTGGACTTCAAGCTATAATTCCTTTTGAAGTTGTTGAAGTCATAAATTGTAAGTGGGAACCGAAAGACAAAATTACAACCCTTCTGATATCCCAAGCAGGCACTCTTTATTTTTATATAATGGGTGTTTCCACCAACTCCACCAACACCAAATTTGCACACAATTGCCATTAAAAATAACTTTCTTTTCCTTTTATATAAAGAAAAAGGTGAGAACATCACTGAGTTTAAAACTGTTGCCACTTTCAATAAACTGTTTCAGGCACAAATTATTTTTTTAATAACTAAAATCAATAGCAAAGAAAAGATGACCATTTAAAGAAATAGCTCTTCATTTACCACACGAGATTATGTAAGTAGATGTTTATTAATTCTTTTTGCTTCAGGAGAATCCTTGATAAATGACAGTGTGCGATGAAATAAGGAGATAGCAAACACTGAAGGTATTTTTTAACTAATTTTTAAATAAATAAATAAATAGATAATTTCATTATCGATCTAATATGAGTATTATTTACTTCCTAAAGATGACAATACTTTTAACATCATTATTGTACAAAATCTTTTAAAAACACAATACCAATATTCTGTCACCCAAAATGTTATGCTTTACTTAATATTCTAACAAGTGTTCCCCAAAACCGGACTATATATAGGGTAGCACACAAAAGGGAGGTTGAAAATGAAGATATTTAAGTCACTCAAGTACACATTACAGCTGTACTTTGCGAATGGATAAGCCGATTAAAGCACACGTATTTTTTTTTTTAATTATGAAAAAAGGACATTGGAAAATACACATATTTAAGGGTCTGGAAAAAGTAAAAAACAGACCCCAAAATAATCATACCAAAATAGAATATAATACACGACACAGGAAAGGGTTATGCAAATATTGGGATTCATAGATATCCACCCAAGAGAAATGAAAATATATATCACAAAGATTTATATATGGAAGTTCATAGCAGAATTCACTTTAGCAAAAATGTGGAATGTCCATCAATCTGTGAATGGATAAACACAATGGTGTGTCCATACAATGGGATATTGTTCAGTAATAAAAAGAAGAGAGCCCAGATACATGCTCCTACTTGAATAAACCTCCCCTCAAAATACATAACTGAAAAAACTCAGCTGTAAAAGACCACTTACTGTATGAATCAATTTATATAAAATGTTCAGAAAGGTAAATGCATATAAAGAGAAAGTAGACTGATGGTTGCCTAGGACCAGGGGTGGGAACAAAGAGTGGGTGCTAATGATTTCTTTCTGGAGTGACAGAAATGTTCTAGAACTGGATTGCAGTGTTGCCTGGAAACACTCTGAATTTCTCAAAAATCACTGAATTGCGTACATAGAATAAGTCAATAATGTGATATGTATGTTATAATCAATAAAGTGAAAATACATTTGGTTAGGATTTGAAAGAGAGAATTGTAGTTGTAGTTATAGGAAGACCTCATAGAAGAGGAGTTATTTCAGAAATATTTTAAAGCTTTAGTGTGATGTCATTTTATTTATTTATTTATCATACCTGTCTACTTACAAAAATGAATAAAGGTAGCATAAATAAAAGTGATATTTGAATTTGAGTTAAACATCAATACAATATGAAAGATGAACATCTAAGCATAAGGGAAGAGGCAAATTAAAAGAACTCAGAAATATCTAAGTTTAAGTTATAAACCTTTGCCTTTCAGTACAGCGTGTAATGCCACAAGGTTATATAATTCTCATTGTCTAAGCCAGGAAGAACTTGGTGATGTGAAGTTCACCTGTACAATTGGAGGAGAGGGTGGGGTGGGGACATCTGAGTGAGAGCAGAGAATCTAGAATTTATGAGCATATGAGTAATAACAGTTCATTAACAGCAGTCAGAGTTTACTAAGCTCTTTATTATGTTTTATCCCCCAAGCGAAATGCTTTCCGCGCTGTAACTCTTTTAATCCCCATAACAACTCTATTCGTTATATACTATTATCACATTAATTCTACAAATGAAGGAACTGATGCAACACCTTTTTATGTAGATTCAAAATTCACAAAAGCTGGTGTGTGTGAGAGCTGAGATTTAATCCAGGCAGACACTCCAATGCTACTCACCTAACTATTCAACAATACTGCTCCTTGCATTTCATTATTAAGGATGTTCTTTCAAGTGTGAGGTCAGGATCACCCTCCAACATGATTTCTGATGCCTTACGTTGGCAGATTTTATTGTTCACTTCTACATTGTCTTCATGGGTCTACCATGATTTTCAACATTTTTCTACATGGACCCCCTCATTCAGAATCTCCACTCTTTACTGTCAGCCTTTTCTCAACTCAGCTTGTGACCCAGACCACTGGTGTCTGTTTACCTAGACTCATGGAAAATAGTTCATGGTATAAACAATCCCCATCATATACAACTGGTTTAGATGCATTCTTTTACATTTTAACCCAGATATTAAGAAGCTCAGAATTGTAATTTGATTTTTGTGAACAGCTTAATTGGCACGCTTTCTACCCTTAATATGCCACTTCCAAAAAGCAGTACTATAGGTCTTGAAGGGTAGCCATTTTTATTAGGATCATTCACCCTGAAGCCCAAATCAGCACAAGAATCTGTTCTTTGCAGGAGCATTACAGGAGATGTGATTAGAATTTCTATGGATGTTTTCTAACTTCATGGGGAACAGAATTTTAAAACAGGAATAAAATGAGACAGATTAAACATAGTTGATTATCTTAGCTCTTCTGAGAAACTCCCCACAAAGAAAAAAAAAAGGAAATTTTAAATGCATAAACATACAAACCAAAAGGGAATAGAAAATGCGACAACAGTAAATGAGACTTATCAACAGTTTTCTGAGGATGGAAATCAAACATAGGAATCATGTTATTTGACTTAATAGAGAAGAGGAAATTCAAATAAGTGTGTGCAGAAGCATGATGACTCACAGAATCACAGAAAGTTTACGGACTCTGAAGATCCAGTACAAGCAACTATAAAAGGGATTCATAGAACAGAAAACACAGGAAGGAGTTAAAAGATGTACAACGATCTATTTCTCAATTCTCCCCAACACACAAAAAATCCAGAAGTTAGGTGGTTACTTCTTGCCCACCCTAGAAAGATGCTAGATTTTTTTGGGGGGCATGTGGAGAAATAAAACCTAAGAGGATAGGTACTTGGACATACCGAACATAAGAGAGCAGAGAGGTCAGAGCCAGAGAAAGGAAAGGGGGGATTGAATAAGTCAGCATCCTGAATGGGGAGTTATGCTCCCCACGTCTTCAGTCATTCAGAGAACTCCAAGCAGATGACAGAAGCATTTTCCTCTGAAAAAAATGGAAAGGTCTCCAAGAAAGAACAAAACAAAATGCCAAACTTTTGAGAGATCTGCAAAGCACAGAAGACTTTATATGTGTATCATCTTGCAGTGAAGCAAATATGCTTTCATATAAATATCGAGTAAGCAGATTTTTAGTGATTCCCTCTTAAATATTATGGAAGGGTAAACATCACTACTCATTTGAAGAAAACCTCCAAACTGACAGGGATAAAAATAAATAGAAAAAATTCAGAGACACCACAGGAAGCAGAAGAAAGCTTTTTTAAAAATGTCATCAATACTCTCAAAAAAAGTGCTTTTAAAAGAACACAAAAACAATTCTTATAAATCATATCATTATAAATGAAAAAGAAATCCCCTATAAGCCAATACTGAAAGCAGACACAATAGGAGGCAAAAGTTTAATAATTGGAAGAACCATACAGAAATTTTAATGTGTAAGTAACAGGAATTTTAATGTCATCTCAGTAATTTCTAAGGATTGAAGGACACAAATCTCTAAATGGTAAAAACACACCAAGTGCCTAGCACAATGAATAAAGTCTCTCACAAAAGGCACTATGCTGTGAAATGTAAGAACATAAAAAAATAATTAAAAATGACACCAAGAACTTCAAGGGTAAGAAAGAGATTAGGCATATCTCATAAAAAGTGGCATAATTCAGAATGGCATCCAGCTTCTTAGGAACAGGACTGGAAGCCAGAAATCAGTAAATTGAATTCCTTTAAAATTCAGGGGGGAGATACTATACCTAGCTAAACATGAGTAAAGCAGGTTAGAACCAAAACATTTTCAGACAGAAAACATTTCTTTAAAATTTTACCCCAATGTGTTTTCTTAGGTAGCTACTAGAGGATCTGGTTCTGGAAAGTGAGTCAAGCCAGTAAACAAGAAGATATGCTCTCCAGGGAACACAACATTACACAGGAGATTGCTGATTGAAATACCCAGGTAAGCAACTGTGTACTTCAACCAGTAAGCACCCAATCTAGATTGGAGCAGGAGAATAAGGTGCTAAGGAGGGAGATCTCCCAATAAAAGGGGTGGATGAAGGGAGGAAGAGAGGGTGTTTGTTTGTGTGTGTGTGTGTCTGTGGTCTGTGTGTGTGTGTGTGGGGGGGGTGTGTGTGAGAGAGAGAGAGAGAGAGAGAAAGAGAAAGCTTGGAGATGGAGATGTTTGGAGTTGTGTTTGAATATGTATAAAAATAATTGTTGGATGATACAGTAGTAATAATGTTGATTATAATAATAATAATATAAACACTATCAACTTAACCAAGTATTGTAATAGAAATACAAGGAGAGAATATAGTGAGGGCAAGCAGTCCATTTGGTGGAGCAAGTGTAAGAGAGCTGCATTAACAATGGGTCAAAAGGAAGTCAGTAGGAAATATCCAAATTTGAAAAATCAAGAAATAGCAGTATAGGCATTCATTTAAAGATACAGAACTGAGGAGTAGCAAAGCATATTTAAGAATTGAAAGTCATTTTGGGGGAACTGAATTTGAATAATAGGGAGGACTGAGCAGCTGAAAGAGTTATTTTACTATATAACTAATAGCTATTTAATGTCCCTTTATCATATATATATTTATTTAATGTAAATACAAATTAATTATAAGGAATAAGAAATACAATATAAGAAATCTCAGTTCTGTTGACGATATTACAGGCAAAAGATGCATTGACAATATTGATTAGCTGTTTGTGTTAACATTTGTGGAAAAACTCCCAAGCCAATACCAACAATGAGAAATTTTCAAAGGGGAAATTAATTTAGTGCTAAAAGAATTAACACTGTTTAATTCCAATAACTGGGAAAATTTTGGATGGACAAGAATAAATACCACTACATTTTAATGATACAGAATATATTCTCAATAATAATATGACTTTAAAACATAAGGCTTAGGGCTTCCCTGGTGGCGCAGTGGTTGAGAGTCCGCCTGCCGATGCAGGGTGCACGGGTTCATGCCCCGGTCCGGGAGGATCCCACGTGCCGCCGGGAGGCTGGGCCCGTGAGCCGTGGCCGCTGGGCCTGCGCGTCCGGAGCCTGTGCTCCGCAATGGGGGAGGCCACGACAGTGAGAGGCCCGCATACCCGCCCCCCAAAAAAAAAACAAAAAAAAAAACATAAGGCTTAGAAGGGAGGGGGTAGGGTGGGTAAAATAGGTGAAGGGGATTTAGAGGTACAAATCTCCAGTTATAAAATATATAGGCCACGGGGATGAAATATACAGCAAAGGAGATATCCCTGGTGGCGCAGTGGTTGAGAGTCCGCCTGCCGATGCAGGGTGCACGGGTTCACGCCCCGGTCCGGGAGGATCCCACGTAAGGAGATATCATTAGTAATATTTAATAACTTTTGTATGGGGACAGCTACTAGACTTATCATGATGATAATTTCACAATGTATGAAAATGTAAAATCACTATGTAGAACACATGAAACAAACGTATTTGGATTTTGATATCAAATCCACTGATCCTACACCTTAACCTCAAATGGAAGAAATGAATTTTATCAAAGTTTTAAAAGAGAAAACGGTTAAACTATAAAGGATGTGGCATAATTTGCTCTGAACTTTATTATATTTTCTAGTATTATTATATTTTTAAATTATCTAATAGTGTAATAGAAAGCTGGTCTATAGGAAGAGAGAATTTCAGGCTTTTATTATGTTGATGCTATAAATTTAGGTGCAAATACAGATATTTTATTTTACTAACTTTATATTGCTTATTATTACTAAGAAACATTGTTTTACATTTCATGTCATATAGTCACATTCAATAAATGTTGAAGATACATAGAATGTTTTTTGTGGTGTGTAGGATTGTTTTTATGTTTGTTTTGTTGGAAAAACTAGTTAGTGTTTATAATTTTAAAAAACTGTAGAACAGCAGTTTACCCCTTTCCATATTTCTTTTCTGAAACCTTAAACTACCAGTCATCAACACACACACACACACACACACACTCACACACACACCTCCCCATGTCAGTGATAGATTAAGGCAAGGAGAAAAGACAAAAACCTCACTCCTTTTCTATTCTTACCAGTCATCAACACACACACACACACACACACACACACACACACACTCACACACACACCTCTCCATGTCAGTGATAGATTAAGGCAAGGAGAAAAGACAAAAACCTCACTCCTTTTCTATTCTTGGTAGTACAACAACCCAGTGATATTCTTCATATTTTTATGTGTGCTTGTCTGTGTCAAGAGGCTTAGCTAACACATTTGTTATATGAACTTGTTTCTTCCAAATTAAACAGTCTTAATAAATATGGGGAATGATAAATAATAAATTTATTTAAGAGGAAATAGCTGATAATTATGCATAACATAAAAAAGGAAAATGTATCACTGTTCTCTAAGGCACATCTGTATCTGTAGTATATCTATCCATATAGCAGATAGACGGATGGAGAGATAACAAATAACTCATTTCATAAATAAGAACCACAATATGAGAGTAAATTCCAGAGCTGGAATCGGGATCTGATACACAAACTGTTCCAGTATCTAATCAACATATGCATATACTAAGAGTATTTTTGTTCTGAATACTAAGATTAAACATAGCAAATAAAGTCGTATTTCTACGGTGTATATTTCTCACCAAATCTAAACTTTCAAAGACTTGTCAGGAGTCATACTGACAATCTTTTTCCTCCTGAAAAAAAGTTCTTTCTATGTTTCATATCAACAACTTTAATCATATTAACACAAACAAAAGAAAATTAATCTTTTATTAAAGGCAAATCTATGCACCTGGACAATAGATATTTTAATTCAAAGGGGAAATTGTTATTTTATACTATTTGTATTTTCTCTGAAAACAAACACAAATATTGTTACCATAGCAACATCCATGTTTCTGATTTATTTATTATTTGCTTCTTAGTAAAAACTGCAAAATGAGTGCAGTGGTTGGATTTATATCTCCAAAGAGTAATAAACAGGAGACATTAACTGGTAATTATTTCCACCTGCTGAACTCTATTTTGAGGAGATTTGATTAATTAACAACAAAGATCTGTCATCATTAGCTCCTGAGTCTTTGATTTTTTTCTTTTTCAAAACATGAAAATACTATTAACATTAGTTTGGAACAGAGTCTCCTGTCCATTTTCTGGGTCATTGCTCCTGAACTCATTACCCACATAATTGTAAAATATGGCTACTGTTAATCAATGTGAAAATGTGATTTCCCATTTAAAAGTTAATAGTAATTTTGAAAAATGGAAAACTATATTTGAAAAAAAAGAGGGAAATTGCATTCTTGGTGATTATACCAAATGGTTGACTTGTTATCATACAAGGATAGAAATATTTTTTATTAAAATCAAATCTATTTTTAAATTTTTTTGGAAAGAAACTTAGTAACTAACTGATGTATTTATTTACCTGTGTCCTGAAAGGACTTTTAATCTTGTTTCTTTTATTATATGAATGGTACTGGCAGTCTTTTAGGTCAATTGGATCTGGAATTCTTCCGGATTTGAGATAGTCTAGAAATGAACAGCTCTGTCTCTTGGCTGTCCTTCTTTCCTCTCAGATTAATTCATTGCAAAACTGTATGAACTTTCTAATCAGAGCATACAACTGGGGCATTTCTCATTTTTAATCTGCATTATGTATGTTAGGCAATAAACGAAGGCCAGCATGAGCATTGAAACAAAAATGCAAAGGATTGTTTTTTCTTTAAAAATTCATGGGGGCTTCCCTGGTGGCGCAGTGGTTGAGAGTCCGCCTGCCGATGCAGGGGACACGGGTTCGTGTCCTGGTCCGGGAGGATCCCACATGCCGCGGAGCGGCTGGGCCCGTGAGGCATGGCCGCTGAGCCTGCACGACTGGAGCCTGTGCTCTGCAACGGGAGAGGCCACAGCAGTGAGAGGCCCGCGTACCGAAAAAAAAAAAAAAAATTCATGAACTTGCTGGAACGGTAACCCAACTGTGAGTTATAGGAAATTTCATAAATTTCATAAATCCAAAGTGACAAGTTCAATCTCACAAATAGTATATGCATCAAGCTGAATAAATTCATTGTGCTTTCTATTTGGTTTGAAGAAAAAAGAAATCACATCCTGAAAAAGTATATAAAGTAATGAGCACTTATACTTCTGGAAGCTTAATTTCCTCACTTTTGGATTCAGAGCATAAAATTTGCCTTTATCACTATGAGTGTTGGTTGCAGGAGAGGAGACAGTTTCTCCAATCCTTCTTATGGTTTATTTGCTATATTTTATCAGAAGTCTTGCTCTGCTTGTCATAAGTATGCCATTATGATATGTATTTAGCTAGCCTCTGGGAGAGCTGTTTGGGAGTTTGAGAAGTAACCCATAGTTCTGGTTTGTTTCTAATGCAATCTGGAACAAGCATGAGACCATATTTCAGAGAAATTAAAAATATAATAAGCTCAGTTCATACGTAGATGATTATCCTCCTCATTATCTCTTTCCAGGGGAAGATTCTTATTTACCCCAGTTCTGTTTTATTTATTATTTTTTTTCTACCATCTTAACCATTTTTAAGTGTACGCTTCAGTAGTGTTAAGTATATTCAAATTATTGTGAAAGAGAGCTCTAGACGTTCTCACCTTATATATCTAAAATTATACCCAATAAACATTCCCTTCTCCCCCCTCCTCTCAGCCTCTAGTAACCACCATTCTACTTTCTGCTTCTATGAATTTGACTACTTTAAGAAGCTCACATAAGTGGAATCATACAGTATTTGTCTTTTTGTGACTCGTTTTTTCAGTTAAAATAATGTCTCAAGGTTCATCCATGTTGTAGCTTGTGGCAGGATTTCTCTCCTTTTAAAAGCTGAAAAAATTCCATTGCATATGCATATACCACATTTTCTTTATTCATTCATCCATCAATGGACATTTGGGCTGCCTCCACCTCTTAGCATTTGTGAATAATGCTGCTATGAACATGGGAGTACAAATGTCACTCCCCCATTTTTTATTTAAAAGTGACAATTTATGCCATTTCCAGGTAATATCATCTTTATTTTTCATTTTCTCCTAAACAAGTTCTTAATGATCAGAACTGAATAAATATTGAGATTTAATGTGATTATCCCTCCATAACAGGGGTTATAATATTGTTATCCATGTTTGTAACACACACACATAAACATTTAAAGCCATAGCTTAAACTGAAGTGGACAAATGATTAGCTTAGATGTTCCTAGATTTCACAGGTCTACAGTTGGAAACCTTACCTGAAGCTTCCAACAAATTCCTGAACCAAGTTCTCATTTAGAATTATTTATTTATTTATTTATTTATTTTAGTCATTGAATCTTAATGATCAGAACTGAATAAATATTGAGATTTAATGTGATTATCCCTCCATAACAGGGGTTATAATATTGTTATCCATGTTTGTAACACACACACATAAACATTTAAAGCCATAGCTTAAACTGAAGTGGACAAATGATTAGCTTAGATGTTCCTAGATTTCACAGGTCTACAGTTGGAAACCTTACCTGAAGCTTCCAACAAATTCCTGAACCAAGTTTTCATTTAGAATTATTTATTTATTTATTTATTTATTTTAGTCATTGAATTTCTAAGACAGATCTGGGCCTAACTAAAATTATAGCTCCTCCCCTCTCCTTTCAATTGCTTGTCTCAGTTATTATCCTAATGCCAAAATAAAGCATGTTTATTTTTCTCAGTGATGTCATATTCAGGATTCCAATGGTATCATATTCATCATATCAATGATAGCACACTTAAGAGATTTTTAAATTTCAGTTGATTTTATGTGAAGAAATAGAAAGAGAAGAAGAATGAGGAGGAAGAAAGAAAGAGAGGGAAAGAAGAAAAGGAAGAACATGGGTACACTATAAGCAACATGGATTTTAACGTTTAAAAATGGGGGATTTGGGGTCTGACCACCTGGGTTTGCATCCAGTAGCTGCTGGTCTATAGGTGCCTGAGCTTGAGAAAATTACTTATTTCAGTTTGTGGCTCAGTATCCTCATATGAAAAAGAAGTTAATTACCTACTATTTGAGATTTCTACGAAAATTATATGGATTATTTCCATGCAAATTTCTTAGCCCAGAGTCTGGCATATAACAAATCTCAGTACATAGTCTCTTAGCTCTTAAGTAATAACTCCATGGTCCTTATAACTAACCTTGGTCAGCTTTAAATCTAAACCAAACCCAATTCAAAACTTTCCTTATTCCATAAGAAAACAAACCATCCAACGTTAGTGCACTTTGTTCCTCTGGAATTCGGGCTCAAGATGAGGCAATTTTAATTTAGGGAGTCACATTTTAAACACATAACTTAATTTAAATTCAGTTTCAAGGTGCCTTGATGACACATCTGGAAAAAATGTAATTCTTTGGCCCAGAAATCTTTTTACATACAGTAATGTCTGATTTGTGATACTGTTGTTTAGCCTCACAGTTGATTGTGTGATAGAACAATCCAGATGTGCAGCAAGCTCTATGTCCAACAGGGTCTTGCTAATGCATACAGTGATGGAGCAAGTCCTGGTGATGTTATTGATAACCAGGCTGAAGAGTGATGCAAGGCAGATGGTCATCACATTGTATGTTTACAGTGTAAAAATGACCACAGAACACGTGTGCTTCACAATTGTGTTCTATGGCCTTTTGATAATATTTTAACAAGGTCTGCGTGAATAATTTAAGCAGAAGTAATTCGTATCTACCAGGTACACCTACATCTCAGATTGAAAATTGAATCTGAACAGGGAAACATTTTCAATGGGAAAATGCCAATGGGGTTTGGGCAGCAGGTTAAACATCAGGTATCATTGGATCTGCCTAATTACATTCTAAAAGTCCTAATTAAGGGCTTTTGATTTCTTACTTCAAAGTCCAGCCTTGCCACTTACAGAGTGTGTGAACTTGGGAAAGTTACTTATATTCTCCATGTTTCAGTTTTCACATCTGTAAAAAAGGGATGATATTAATAATCTGTTTTTTTAGAAATATTGTGAGAATTTAATGAGTCCATGTATATACATCACTTAGAATAATTCCTGGTATATGATAAGCCCCCAGGTGATAGCCAGAGCAGTTACAAATTACATACAAAGTGTATGGAGATTAGGAAAGAAGGAGAACTGAGACCCACCCTCTAGTGTGTACCAAGTAGTTGGCATCTTCTAAGATAGGGTCTTATCTGACCCAGTTTCCCCCCAACCAATTCAGGGTTACATTATAACTTCCATGGGCCCCTTTCATCCTAAAAAATATTTAAAAGTATATTTTATAATTGTATTGGTATAAAGGCAAATATATTAATATATATTTAAATACATTTGACCTGAAAGTTCAAGGTTTTTTCCCCCAGTTTTAAAAGAAATTATAACATGTTCATTGGCCCCTGAAAGCACCATGGGATGGGCCATAGGCACTGTGCCTAGTGGATGTTGGTCTTGCATCAAAGACCATCTCTTCCATTCTACTGTTGAAAATCTGAAAGTTTAAGAAACCTAATGCAGACTTACGTACTTAGTACATGGCAGGACAGGGATTTTAAATTCAAGACTAACACCAGAGTTTGTAGTCTTCCCTTCTCACCTGGTACTTCTCAAGAGGTACACCGGAAATGGTCCAAGTTTTTCTTTGCCACTGTCCCTCCTCCCTCAGCCAGGGCCACCTTCTCCCTGTTGACTTTCTTTCCCTAGCGTACCTCTTCCCATTCTTGATCTCATCCTTTAACATCCCCCAGGAATTTCCTTTTTTGGAGTATCAAAATATTCATTCCCTTCTAGTTATTAACCATATTAAAAACAATCCAATAGACTACCTATCACAAAGATATTAATGACTGATAATGACACGTGTTCCCCATTGGAGAATATTCTCATTTTAACAAACGAATCCTGAAGTTGAAGGTCTTTTATGTAAAAGATTGCCTTGATAAGTTTATTACTCTGTTTGGGCTGCCTTAACAAGATACCACAAACTGGGTGGCTTAAACAACAGAAATTTATTATCTCACAGATCTGGAGGCTAGAAGTTCAAAATCAAAATTTCAGCAGGGCTTATTCCTTCCGAGCGCTCTGAGGGAAGAATCTGTTATAATCCTCTCTACTTAGCTTGTAGAGGGCTGTCTTTTCTCTGTGTCTCCTCGCATCGTTTTCCCTCTATGTGTGTCTGTGAGTCCAAATTTCCCGTTTTTATAAGAGGAAGTCATATTGGGTTGGAACCCACCCTAATGACCACATTTTAACTTGATTACATCTGTAAAGACCCTGCCTCCAAAGAAGGGCATATTCTGAGATACTGGTGGTTAGGACTTCAACATAGGAATTTTGGAGGGACACGGCTCCACCCATTATAATAATATTATAGATTGAAGTATAATGAAAGTCCAATTGTGAAGAAAGTTTTTTGATTGAAAAATATTTCCAACCTCCCTATCGCTCTATTAAAAAAAAAAAAAAAGTCCCTCATTCCATCATTCCATGAGGAACGCATTCATTCAGACCAATACGTTCTTTTCCAGTCTGCTCTAAAGTCTGCTTTCTTTTCTTTCTGTTTCGATTTATCGCCACTTCTTAAAAATAAATCAAAATATATTAATATTATTAGGCAAAGGATAATAATGCATGAAACTAGAATTTCACAACTTTGGCACGATTGACATTTGGGAGAGACTGTCCTGTGCGTTGTAGGATACTTAACCACACCTCTGGTCTCTGCTCACTAGATACTAGCAGCATCCCCTTCCCCCAAGTTCTGACAACCAAAAGTGTCTCCAGACATTACAAATGTCCCCTGAAGGAGAGGGAGGCAAAATCACCTCTAGGTGAGAACCACTGCTCTAAACAAATGTAATTGAAATGCTTAGGCCAACAAGGTATTAAGTTACTTTAAGGAAAAAAAGTCTATTAGTGAATAGTGACTGATAGTCTTAAAAGAACTTAACAACGTTTAAAACAAAGCTATAATCTTTTTCTTGTAAGAAAAAGTAGTAGCTAAAAACTTTGACCAGCAACACCTAGTGATAAATGCCAGGGCAGAAACTCAAGGTAATTAAACAAAAAAACTGACAAATTAATGATTGATAAAATGGGAATTCTCTTGGCCCTACTTCTGACACTGCGAGCTGAATTATTTGCCCTTTTGCATCTCAATTATCTTTCAGACACTGTGTATGCTTATAACATTGATAAACAATTCATTATAACATGTTTATTTGTGTGAAGTGTCAAGGAAATAGTGCCATTTTGAAATCCAAAATAACTTAGGTCTCTTACATCTAGTCCTAGTCTGTCATTATTTAAGGCATACGCTTATTTTTGCTTGCATTCATTCATGTGTTAATTCATTAATTCACTTATCCATTCATTTGTCAAATTTTGGTTCATACCTACTGAGTACCAGATGCTATGCTAGACATCGTGGAAGGAAGATAATAGATTACACAGATTACAAAGACATTTGATAAGTGCCATTATTGAGGAAAACAAAGGATGTAGAGAGATCTGAGAACTTGGAAACTAAAACCAATATCCCAGTAACTGGTTCAGAGGAGGAAATGTAACTCAGACTTATCTAACCTGTAAGTCAAGATTTTTTGATTGATGATTAGGAAAAGAAAACTTTTGTTTCTATTGGACTTGAATGAAGATGACAATAGCCTTGGTTGTTACTGCAGCTGACTTACAACTACAGAGCGAATCTGTCCTAGACTGAAAAACAGAATTGCAGAAAAGGGATATGAAAGGAAGCTTGGTACTTGATGGCATCATTAGGTAACCAGATAAACCTTTTTCTGGTGCTTGAAATGCTGCAGCTATTTTCTGAAACTATGTCAATTATTCCTCTTTTCTCAAAAACTTTGTGTAGACTTGTTTATAATCTGCTACTAAAAGCATTCTGTCCAATTCAATCCTCCATGGAAAAATATAGCCAACATGGAGGGGGCAATGTCTCTTTTTCTTCCTTGAGCCTCTTTATTTTAAGCAAATGAAACATCTCTTCTTGGCTGATGTAAAGAAGAGAAAGTTTTTATATGCCCTTTGATATTGATGAGCTCTGGATCGAGCTTCTCCCTTTCTTATCTCCCATCAAAGCAGAAGTCTATGAGATCTACCCAGTTGTGATTTATTTGTGCAAAACAAAGGAACAGCTTGGAGCTTGCCTGAGAGCCCCTAACAGAACCATACTGATGGTCCATACCTTGTAATTTCCATAACTCTTACACTTACACCTCAACGCTTACACCTCAACTCTCACACCAAAGATGCCTTAAGAATGGCTTTGACTGTTGGTCTTTGTGAGCTGATGAATATAAATATTTTTTAAAAATAAAATACAAATTATTTTGGCCCAGAAAATATTGTTTCTTACAGATGAAAATGCAGAGACTTCAAGCCTTTGAGGATATGATAATGAAAAAGGATTCCTGCTCTTCCTGGATGTATGGCCAGTCCTAGGATAGCCATAGAATTGACCCTGGTTCAAGCAGACCCCAGTGGGTCCTGTATGCTGCTCAAATGCTCCCCATTCATCTGTGTTCTTGTCTTCCTTCAATTCATCTTGGGAGTCTGTGAAACTTTACTCCTGCAGTCTTCAGTCAGCTTGATGAATGACTTTCCAGATATTTCCATAACACCCCTTCTACATCAGTTTTCAGATCAGCAACCTCTGCAGATGGTTTATTTTAATCAAATATATCAATGTGTAAGACTGTATTTGATAGAAGAAAGTGTGAATTTTAAATTCCTAAAAATTGTCATGCTTTTCACTGGTGGTATTCATTGACAAAATGCAAATGTAAAAGAATTAATTCTTTGGGTTTGTCTATACAGGATCTATCTATCTATCTATCTATCTATCTATCTATCTATCTATCTATCTATCCATCCATCCATCCAAATTTCTGGAAGGAACTTCAGCCCTCAATCATTTCACTAGACCAATATTGACTAAGCTCTGCTTGTTATGTGCATGTTGGCACTGTCTTTGATGTGCTGACAAGCAAACCAAAGACATAGGAATATTTATACTCAAAGGAGCTTTGAGTCTGACTGAGGAAATAATAATTGCAAATAAAATCATTTGTATTAAACATGATACTGACTCAACAACCTGTATATACTGAGGGATGGGACAATCAGGAAAAGCTTCATGAAGGAGGAAGGATTAGAGTAGAGACAGATGAAATGACAAATTTAAATGGATAGAAAGGATTGAGGGAGAGTATTACAAATCAGTGTGGGGTAGTGGGAACCAGACCAAAGACACAGACATGAGAGTAGGCACATAATAAGTATGTAGTAATACAAGTAATAATAATGATAATAGAGACTTTTACAGGTCCCTACCTTGTGCTAAACAGTCTACAAGGCATTTCACATATATTGTGTATCAGCCAGATAGGTTTTTATTACCCATTTATTTTCCACAATAAAATAGCTAGATTTTTCTTAAATGTAAATGATGATTTTTATCATAAAAGGTTTGACTATGTATAAACATATAATATGTATGTACATATGTAAAGATACATATATTATATTGTAAAGATAAATGTATTATATTATATTGTATGTATATAGATAAGCATAGAAAATCATCTGAAGTCTTGCCCTTGAGATACATAGCTTTTCACAGTCATTTTTTCATATATCTCTTTTATGTATTTATATACAAATTATAAAAGAGATTCTACCAAATACTCTAGTAGAATCTCTGTGTGTGTGTGTGTGTGTCTGTCTGTCTGTGTGTATCTTTTGCATAAAGCAATTTTTTTGAGGGAAACTTTCCCAAAGCTATTTTCATCAGTTTGTAGTTGTTTTTTCATTGCTTGTGCTGTTAATGTAAGGGAGATGAGTGTTGGATGCCCTAGTCTGTCATCTTACTGATGTCACCAGCAGTCCTCAAAACAATCTTTCTCTCTCATAGACGGATATTACTATTTATACAAAATATGATATGCTTTTATTTTTATCTTATATTTGTTCACACTTTTTTTTTACCTGATTTTTTCTTTTTTTCCTTTTGCTCATTTTTGATGATTTGAACAAGTTATTCTTCAATCCAATTTTTCCCTTGTAAATGTAGATATTCTATTGCCTTTCAAACTGCTAATATGTACAGTTGCTTTAACATTCACAGTCATGCCTGATCAAACATATTTATGTATTATTATATGAAAAAGATACCAACTCACTAAATTTCCTCACTGATCGTATATTTAATTCAATAGGATAAAACATTTAGAATTATTTTACTGCTGTGTTAAAATCAGATGTGACTTTTAGAATATTATAATTATTCATTAATGAACTTAATGAACTCATGAATTATTATTAATTAATTATAATTTTCCTTAATGAAAAACTGTCATCACTTAGTGAGCAGGGACCCAGTTAAACCTGAAAATATCTTATTTAAGCAAATGAGAAATGATTCATGGAAGCCTAAAGGAGGAGGTAAAAGAACCAAAAGTGGTTATGGTCAAATGTGTAATCTTATTTTTAAAATCGGAAAATTGTTTGGGAATGTAGAGTTAAAAAGTAATTCATTTATGTTATCAAGATCTGAATGACACAGATAAAACAGGCAACTGTTATTTGTAATAATAAAAATGTGGCTCTAGGTACACAAAACCATCTATATCAAGTTGAACCCTTTAACTGAGTATTCAATTGTTCTGTTTCACCTACTAGAAGTACAAATAAATCACAATCATTTCATAATTCTAACTAGAATCCTAGTTCTAACCACATAATCTATTACATAATTCAGTATCTCCTGCTGAGGCTCTGTTCCACAACCCTGGCTTGAGCCCATCTCATCTTCCACATTTTTTTAAGAACTCTAAAAACTTTCTCAGGCCTGCCTCAAATTTGCAGGGTGAGGTGTGATAAATGGAAAGTCTGATAATTTCACTATTGGCTTCCTCTCTGTTCTTACCCCTCAAGCTTTATTGTTGAGAAATTGTCACCTCCTGAATGAAGGGCACCTGTGGAAGGGGGATTTGTTGATTCTGATACTGAACAGGCTATAATGAGAATCAATCCTTCCATCATGTTTATGCATCTTTTACTTCACACTGATGTGGTCAATCATTGTTTTGAAAGCACCACCACTATTCCAAAGTGGTTAAACTGAAGGAAATTCTACTTTTAGCCACATGGACAGAAAAGTGTTCTCTAATGGGCTGTACCTTTGCATGCATACACATACACACACACACACACACAATTTCTCACTGTACACAAATACCTTACCTGTTTCTGTTCTTCCCTCTAACTTTCCCTTCTCAGAGTCCCTCAACCCCAAACTTTCCACAACCAAACACTTTCAGTTCCTATCTCAAATTCAGACAGCATTTCCAGAGCAAAATTTCTCCACTGTGTTTTTTTCCCTTTAATTCTTCCCCCTCAGAAAACATCAGGAAGTATTATCCCCATTTCATAAGAAAGGTTTTAATAAGACTGAACCTCAAGAGGAAAATGACCAGAGGCATCATCTTTTGCCTCTCAAGAGGCTAATTGAACTTAATGCAAATATACCCATGTCCTTCCCAGGGGTCAGCTTTACTACGAAGGGTCTTTTTAGAATGATCTTCATTAGACCATAAAGAGTCTGCGACAGAATGTCTACTTACCTGACATTTGTGTAATCTTAAAGAGCCATTTAAATGTTCTAGAAAGAGGAAAGAGAATCCCAGCTAGGCAACTTCTGAATACTTAGCTAAAGTATTTGCTTTCTTCTCAAGGTATCACATTTTAAATTCCACCCCATCAGGTAAGGGGGCAGCTGCTTAGGATAAGTAATCTTCAGAATTCTTACAAGGATCCACATTCATGGAAGCATGCAAATATATCACTCATAAGAAACAGATAGGAATAACTTATAGATGGCATAAGATTTCAGGCATGCAGTCCACAAAAACCAGAAATAAATTAAAAGCCCTATTATGTGGGCTTTAGCTATCTAATCTTAATTTGTGATACTTGATGATATAGGTTTTTTATAAAAGAAAAAATTATAAATGTTTCTTTCTCCAAATTAGTTCTGAATAAGTGGCTGAATGAAGTCAAAAACATAACTAATTTGGGGATACATTCTCAGAGTAATTTGGAGTTATATTTATGGCTCAGAAGAGAACTGGTTTCTAGAAGCCATTTAGACACCAGGCTTTGAAACTAACGATAGTAATCATAAATAGAACTTATCTATGTATGGCTCTCAGGAAAAATAAACTCTTGGGATTTTGGTGGGGGGGCATTCACCTCCAATTCTTAGAGGAAAATAGTTAGATATTTAGGGGGAAAATGAATGCTCAACTGGTACCTATAATCATATAGGGCATTCTTTAGAGATATATAAAATAAAAGCAATAACCTTACCTTATTGATGAACTACAGCGTCATCAGTTCTTGGAAATAAGGCCTAATGCCTTGACCCCCAGTCTGCATGGATCTGTTTTTCATATATTAACATGAGACATATTTTTCTTAATGTTATAAGGTGTTTTAGAGAAGAGCATTGGTTTCTAGTTAGACCATTCTGGATTCAAAAGCTGTGAAAGCCACCTAACATCTCTAAGCTTGAGTTTTCTCTTTTGAAAAACATAAAGATGATAATCCTATTTGCTGTATGATTGTGAAGGTTAAATTGTATTGATTATGTGCAAGTATCCAACATAATCCCTGTCTCAAAGCTATTTGAAAAAGTATTTCCTTGACATCCTTTCTTGCCATGTAATTATCTGATTTCAAAACTCCAAAAGTCTAATGAGCAGTCTCATATTTTTTTACTTTAAATACAAACATATTCCCCTGAAAAGGTTAAAAAAAACAACCAAAATATGGTTTGCTTAGCTACTATCTTATCCAAGAATTAGAGATTAGAAGGTAAATAAACCAATTTAAAAATAGATTAAGACAAAAACAGGAGTTTGTTGAAAGGTCACAGAGATTTCACAAGGACAGAGGACGTGATCAGGCCTGGGAGGAGCTAGTCACAGCAACTGGCATGTCATTGGCTATGAAGGTATTGTTATTTATTCTCAATGTCGCCAGATCAGCTTGCTCTGCTCATGTATGACTTAACCTGGCTTCCCCAGTTAGCTTCATTTCCCAGTGCCCCAAATCATGTAGACAGGCTCATCCAGAGATAACAGCTACTTAACTAGCTGCTTCTGGTTCAAATTGTCAGCCTGATCCTGACTCTCTGGGTTAAGAGTCCATGTCTAGTTCCATTTTCTCTGGGCAAACTGGGCAGGTGAGGGAACCAGAGAGGAAGTAGGTAGCACAGGGTCATAAGACTCCCATCTCCAAGACTGTGAGTCAGACAAGTTCTCCATGGAAGGAATTTGGAACCAGGAGAAAATGTTTACCACTTCATATACATTCACCTTCTGTTAGGGTGAGAGATACACAAGAGGGCTGCCAACCACTGACTTAACTCTTCCAGGAGACATAACATGGTTGCCACTTATATGACAAATCACTAAGCTGGTGATCTCAGGGTATAGTGCTCACAAGATGATCAGAGATCCTTGAAGGTTGTGGTCTTAGTCATATTTCATCTCTCTGTCACCGTTTCTTTCTATCCATCTCCTTTAAGCTCAAAGCCAATTTATCTAATTATTTTGTTGATAATTAGTAGATGCAAAATACAAATGCCGTGGTTAGTAAAAGTATTCACCTGAGCCCAGCTCTCTGTCTGGAGAATGATTAATGGAATAGAAATTCACACCTATAATAGTAAACCCTATTTCTCCCCCAAAAAAGTCATTTGAAGTATCTTATCTCTATATTTAAATCAGGGTATATTAAAATGAATATTCTGAGGTGGGATAACCAGGACATTCTGGATTGTACAAATCAGACATTTTGGACATTACTTCAAGTATATTTATTCAAAATTGAACAGAAGAATTTTTTTCCTCTTGCCCCTCAATGACGCGTTCATCTATTAAAAAAACAAAAGCAACATCTGCTAGAGCTATAAAACAAAGGAAAAATTAATTAGGTATTTGAAGGTCTCCTTTTAAGGCAATGCAGTTTAGTCATGTCTTAAATCCTGTTACAGCTTAAACTGTGTGTTCAGTATGAAAAAGACCTTTCCTTGTTTCCTGATCATTATGTTTGCAGATCATTTTCTTCTTCTCGGCTGGCCTGGGAGTTCTGGTTGGAGGAGATGCAATGTCCTTCATTAAGTTCCAAATGCTTCCTCAGCATCCAGAAAGCCAGCTAAGAACATCTTCACGCGTTTAATAACTTTCTTATTCTTAAATCTTGCAGTACTAAAACAGCTTGTGAAAAATATTTTTTAAATATATTTAGTAAGTGTTTGGTGAGTATCTATTTTGCACCCTACTTAGGTCTATTTTTTAAACGTCCTCTTGCCTACCTGTTGGTTCTCTTAATTCTGAAGTATCACACTTCAAGATACTTCCTCATGAGGGAGTATTTTTCAAAATACATATAGTAAATATTTTTTAGGCACCAGATAACATGCTAGGTGCCAGAATTACACAAATTAAAAACAAACAAAGGGGCTTGCCTGGTGGCGCAGTGGTTGAGAGTCTGCCTGCCAATGCAGGGGACATGGGTTCGAGCCCTGGTCTGGGAAGATCCCACATGCCGCGGAGCAACTAGGCCCGTGAGCCACAACTACTGAGCCTGCGCGTCTGGAGCCTGTGCTCC
>NC_041224.1:166086762-166091833 GCF_002837175.3 Physeter macrocephalus
GAGGCCCTCGCACCGCGATGAAGAGTGGCCCCCATTTGCCACAACTAGAGAAAGCCCTCGCACAGAAACGAAGACCCAACACAGCAAAAATAAATAAATTAAGTAATAAACTCCTACCCCCAACATCTACTTTAAAAAACAAACAAACAAACAACACAGTTTCTGCCTTCTAGGAAGTTTGCCCTATAAAATGAAATGTAAAATTGTAGTGTTGAACATTTTTTTTATACATCTTTATTGGAGTATAATTGCTTCACAACGCTGTGTTAGTTTCTGTTGTATAACAAAGTGAATCATCCATATGCATACATATATCCCCGTATCCCCTCCCTCTTGCGTCTCCCTCCCACCCTCCCTATCGCACCCCTCTAGGTCGTCGCAAAGCACCGAGCTGATCTCCCTGTGCTATGATAGACGTTTGTTACAGAGTCTGGAGGATTTTATCTCCAGGGCTATTTAACTCATTTGTGGGATTTAGGGATGGTTTCTAGGAGGAGGAGACTCCTGATGTGTGTTTGGAAAGATGAGGAGAAGTTAACTTATCAGAGTGGGTGGGAGGTGTTCCAGGTAAGTAAAAGAACACAGACAAACAACTGTGCTGTGAATGGCAAGACACACTTTGAATGTTGAATTATTTTAAATATTTGGAGCATAAGAGTTACTGTCATATATTGAATTCACACACAGACACATATACAAAGCAACAGCAGTAGAGAAAAAGAATCATCTAAACTTTATACTAACAGAATTTGTCAAAATATAGTTAAGCGCTGGGAGAGGGGAGTTTAGTTTCCTTGACAGATTCCTAAGAAGAAAAGCCTTTTTCCATTCAGAAGTTTGAAGATGTGCTCCTCAAACAATAAAAAACCCTTCTTTACTGCCATAATTATAACGACAATGAGACTTACCTCAGTGGCAGCTGTCAAAAGTACCACTGTCTCTTCCAAGGCCTGGAATGTTCAAACCAAGAACCCCATGAGCCTTAATCCTGGGCAAATAATAAGAGAAATGGCATGTAGTGGAAAAGCCGCTCTGCAGTTTTCAGGTCATAATTAAAAGCAAACAAACAAAAAGTATCCTGATTTAATTACATTCCTTGAGCTCATGTCCTGTGGCTGGTCCTCATGGAAGTGTATCTGGTCAAAGCACCAGAAGGCTATCACAGAATTCACTTTTGTTTCTTGTTTTTCTTACATCTACCAACCCCAAAATGGTTATCTTCAGGTTAGTTTTATAATCCCTCTCTCCCTATATTTTATCAGAAAGGGAATAATGGAAATCACTAAGTTGGCAGCTATTTTCAATGGGCTGCACACATGAGATTTAAAGATTCTATGTTTTAAGCACCCATTCCTGAATGAAATGCCTTGCCCTCATGTCTGGTCTTTCTTGCCAAGCCCAGAACATTTTCAAAATTTAGGTTTGTACATTTGATATTTGAAAAATATTCTTTCATGAAATCATATGTTCTCATAATAGAAAATGTAGGAATATAGAAAAACTACATAGAAGCAAACACAAATTAGGCATAATCATACAACTCCATGGTATCTAACTACTCTGATACTTTTGCACTATTTTTTTCAAATATTTTATCTATGTTTTAGTTTGCTCAAACTGTCTTAGCAAAGTATAGGGATATCATACCCTGGAGATACTGTGGGTTTGGTTCCAGACTAGTGCAACAAGGTGAATATTGCAATAAAGTGAGTCACATGAATATTTTTATTTCCTAGTGCAGATAAAAGTTATGTTTACACTCTACTATAGTGTATTAAGTGTGAAATAGTATTCTGTCTAAAAAAAAACCCATGTACGTACCTTAATTAAAAAATACTTATTGCTAAAACATGTGAACCATCATCTGAGCCTTCAGTGGGTCATAATCTTTTATTGGGTGGAGGCTCTTACCTCAATTGGTGTGGATGCCTGCTGACTGATCAAGGTGGTGTCTGTGGAAAGTTGCGGTAGCTGTGGCGATTTCTTAAAATAAGACCACAGTGAAGTTTGCTGCATTGATTAACTCTTCCTTTCAGTTGAACACTAAGAGGCCACCTTAAGGTTATTCATGACCTAATTTCAAATTTTGTTGTGTCTCAGGGAATAGGGAGGTTTGAGGAGAGGGAAAGAGACAGAGGAACAACTGGTCAGTGAAACAATCAGGACACACACAACATTTTTTGATTAAGTTCACCATCTTTATATGGTTACTCTTTATGTTGTCTCAAAACAATTAAAATAGTAACATTATAGATCACTGATCACAGATCACCATGACAAATATAATAACAATGAAGAAATTTGAAATATTTAAAGAGTTACCAAAATGTGACACGGAAACATGAAATGAGCAAATACTGTTGGAAAAATGGAGCCCACAGACTTGCTCATGGGAGGGTTGCCATAAGTCTTCAATTTGCATAAAATGCAGTATCTTCAAAGAAGAATAAAGTGAAGCACAATAAAACGAAGTATGCCTGTGCTACAAATAGGTGATTTAAACAACAGAAATTTATTGTTTCATAGTTCTAAAGATTGAAAGACAGAGATCAAATGTTGGCAGAATTGTTTCCTTCTGAGGGCTGAGAAGGAAAGATCTGTTTCTGCCCTCCTTCCTTGGCTGATAGATGGTCACCTTCTCTCAGTGTCTTATCTTCCTTCTGTACATATCTCTGTGTCCAAATTTCCCGTTTCTATAAGGACGCCAGTCATATTAGATTAGGGCCCACCATAACGATCTCACTTTAACTTGATTACCTCTGTATAGACCATGTCTCCAAATAAGGTTACATTCTGAAATAATGTAGCTTAGGACTTCAACATATAAATTTGAAGAGGACACAATTCAACCCAAAACCTAATTGAGGTCAAAATTTGGTTTGAAATATGTGGTTTTTATTGAGCATTATAATTAGAGTATTTTTTCATATTAACAGGTCTCTAAAAGGTGAGATTTAAAAATGTGTTAAAAATAGTTTGTGATGAATTAAGTGAAAGAAATTTTGTAATAATATTATGCCAACTGAAAACAAGCTTATAAATAAATTTATGTATGCATATGCTTTTTATAAATGTGTGTATGTGTGAATGTATGTGTGTAGAACTGTGGTGGAATATGCAGATTGGGTAGAACAGGGCATGTGTGTGTATGATTCTAGCACTAGATGGTTTAGAGGACAGGTTCCATAAAGTTGGGAGATGGAATTGTATTTTTCTGGTTTGTTTATTCCCCATATCCAATAAGAAAACCCAGTGGGGTGGAAGGGGACAAGATGAGTTAAAGGGTCTTCCTTGTACTCTCTCTGAGATTGCCTGTGGAGGCTGAGGGATGACTAACGTTAACAGTTTGTTCTCAGTCCATCTTCAATGCTGATGAACTGTGTTTTTGACACGGTGTTTTTAACCAAAGTTTAATTTATAGGCCTTTTCTCACTTTTGCTTCATTTTACATTTAATAGGTATACTATTCAACTTTCTTTAGGTTATGTGGCAGTGGAAAACAACCCCAAATTTTAGTGATTTACAATATAAAGTTTTATGTACCACAGCTGTTATATGCTCTTCATGTTCCTGTGATTTGAATCCATATTATCTTCATTTAGACACCTAGGCTAAAGAAACAGTCCTATCTGAACATGCCATGATCGTATAGAAGGTAGAGAGAGAGAACACAAGGAGAACCTTGTGATCTTAAAGCTCAAAGTTGTGCTGAGTCACCTGTCCCCTACACTGACCAAAGTTTATGGCCAATGCTGATGTCAGTGGTGTGGAAATATAACATCTCACAAGGAGATACTTCAATTCCCATAGTCTTGGGTGAGGATATATTAATTATCCTCTCACAAGAATGACAAAATAATTGGGAATGATAATAATAATGAGGCATACCTTTTTTTGTCACAAAGTTCCTTCTCTTCTGGACATAAAATGGGCTCATTTATGCTTGAAGTAAAGCATTCCAAAGATCTCACCCAATAGTAGCATTAGTCAAGTTTAGAATCTTGTGGCATTTTCTATATGACATGCAGATACGGCTCCTGTTGATGCAGAAATTGATGAGCCCTAAAGGTAAATTATCTGTTCTCTCTCCCAAACATACACAATGGTGGATAAAAAGCAGAATAAACACAATTAGCATTTCTATTTAGAAAGCTGGATAATGGGGGGGCATACTGCAGCCCCTGGTCCAAAGCAATTCTGAAATCTTGTGCAGATGTTTGAAGGGCTTTCAACCCTGAGAGTGGAGGATGCTGCTTAGTTAGGTTCCAGTTCTCCTCCCTAGAAATAGCAACTTAGCCCCTTGTACTCCATAATTCTTGTGTCAGAGGGAAAAGAGAAATGGCAGAACCATGAGATTGCTCTGCATATGTCACTTTGTGCTCATTACATTGTTCAATGCAACTCACATGGACAGAACTGATGTTAATGGGACAGAGAAGTGTGCTCCTTCACAGGGAAGTTCTGCAAGTCACACAGCAGTAGTTTGAATGCAAGATCCTCTGGAAGGGAATGGGGAAGGGGAGGAAAGAAAATACTCGTAAACAATCATGGAATCTATGCCAGTGGATATTTTAATACAGTGTTAGTTAGAATTTGGTCTCTTGCTCAATGAGACAAAAATAAGAAATTGTTAATTTCTAAACCTCAGAGTGGAATAATAACCTATAGGGTAGGGAAATAGAGAATGTCTCTTATTGCTGAGCCTATAATTCTATACTCTGACCTCTTTTTCCTCACATAGACCAAAAATATTAGTAAAAATTTATGGTAGAAGGAATGACCATTAAAAACTAAGCTAGATCTACTTTCATTTTTACTGTTGGTGCCAATTAGCAATTGCAAGTTTGATGGTGCTGAGTGAAAATTCACTCAACTAGATTTTATATGGTTTAAATAGTAGCTAATAATAAAAGGATTTTAAAGAAAAAGAGGGCTTCCCTGGTGGCACAGTGGTTGAGAATCCGCCTGCCGATGCAGGGGACACGGGTTCGCGCCCCGGTCCGGGAAGATCCCACATGCCGCGGAGCGGCTGGGCCCGTGAGCCTGTGCTCCGCAACGGGAGAGGCCACAG
>NC_041224.1:166091905-166094786 GCF_002837175.3 Physeter macrocephalus
TAACGCAAAAAAAAAAAAAAAAAAAAAAGAAAAGAAAAAGAGAAAAGGTGTTTCCAAACATTGCAGAGCCACCCGTCTTTCTCAAGGGTCAGCTCCTGTGCTCCTGTAGTAAGAAGTTATTTTATTAGTTGAGTCCCCAGAAGATAATGGTTATTTCTCCCCATTCCAATTTTGTTTCCAAAACCTAAGAATAAAATTCAGGAGGTTTCTGTGTCTGTGTCTTCAAAACCTATGGCCCTACACTCAATTTTATTTTATTGTTATTCTGAAAGATAGAGCTGGGTCAATAAAGAACTAGAGAAAAATGAATATCCTGGAAGGCTCTGTAGCAAGGACATGAAGCTGTGCTGACTCACAGTATACTAGTTTTAAAACTATAGAGACTGTCATTGGTCAGCAATAAAACTCAGAGGAAGTTGGGGTCAGAAGGAAAGAAACAGAAAAGAAACTCTATTATCTGATAGTAATGAAACACAATCCCTCAAAAGATAGCATTAGTATAAGCCAATGGATAAAATCTGTCATGTTCTGAATGAAAAGAAATAGCCTTTAGCCCAGAGTTTGCTAACACTTGAACAGATGTTTGTATATGCAGTAAAAGTACTAGAAAATACAGAACCACTTTCTGATATGTGTTCCTGCTTCTCTAAAATGAATTGTTCCTGAAATTTAATGATGGGGACTTTTGAAAGAAGCAGTGACAGAGTCAAACAATGCCTCACTTACTAAGGTGAATCTCACAGTTAATTAGAAACATGGGATAAATACATGCATTCCTGGATTCATTTAGTGTGAATCTTATCTGAGAAAAACAGATACAACCAAAGAAACATTTGCTGCTACAAATGTCCCTATTGATGTTTGAATTGTGCTATCCACATTTTAAAATTTTTTAAAGTTGAGATTCACACACCATAAAATTTACCCATTTAATGTGCACAATTTTTTAGTATATTTAGAGTCGTGCAAACAGTATAACAATCTAATTTTACAATATTTTTATCACCTCTAAAAGGAAATTCTGTACACATTAGCAGACAAGCCCCTAGCCCCAGCCATAGGCAACCATAAATCTATTTTTGGTCTCTATATAATTGCCTACTCTGGACATTTCACATAAATGGAATAATACAATATGCATCTTTTTGGGACTGGCATCTTTTATTTAGCATTATGTTTTCAAGGTCCATCCACATTGTAGCATGTATCAATACTTTATTCCTTTTTATTGCCCTATAACAATCCATTGAATGAACATGCCATATTTCTTTATCCTTTCCTCAGTTGATGGGTATTTGAATTGTTTCCACTTTTTGGCTGTTATGAATATTTCTGCTATGAATCTCCATTTTTGTGTGGATATGTTTTTCTTTACCCTGTGTGAATGTCTAGCAGTGGAACTGCTGAGTTAGAGAGAAACTCTGTGTTAAATCTTTCGAGGAACTACCAAATTGTTTTCTAAAGTGGCTGCACCATTCCTGCTAACCACGCTTTGCATCTACATTTCAAACTCTTCATTTTTATAATCCTAACTTATAGCAGGTGTGCTGGAATACCAATAAACTATCTACAGATAAGGGTCAAAACATGGTTGACGCTGTAATAACGTGAAGGTCAAATTAAATTAGCCCTGAAATCCCATAAGCCTCTTTTGAAAGTGTCAGTAAATAGCCTTCACAATTGCCATCATAACAATAAGCTGTGTAATTATATGTTGATGTCCAAAGAGATCCTGGCTCTCATTAATATTTACAAACCCGCTGGGATTCAGGGAGGGATCCTTCGCACTTTTAATCACAGCAGAACAAAGTAGTTGCTGTGAGTGGCTGTGGCTCTGAGTCTATCACTGGGAAAGAAAAAAAGGGATTCCCAGAGCATCAACAAACCTGCATGGGGAAGGAAGTCACTCTGAGTGGCTGAAAGTGGTTTATTTGTCACATTTAAAGGGAGAAACTTTTATTTTAAGAATTTGATAGCATAATGATAAGAAGGAAATCTCTTGTTGCAGGGTTAACTTAGGATCCGGTAAAACACTAGTTTTCCATTCACTTTTAAAGGTGGATCTAAAATTTAGGGACATTGATTTATCCAGCTGAAACTTTAAAAGGAATACCTCAAGGGGAAATTAATTGGCATAATTAAATGAATGAAATAAACACTAGAAAGATTAGTCTTTTAAATATCACAATTGCCTTTACGAATCAAATAACATTAGAAAGGGTCCCATTTAGTTGTATAAATTCTTTGCCCAGATGCTCTTTAGTAGCTGAAAGGGTAAGAAAATGAAGGGCTGGAGTTTGGAGGAGCCATGCTACCATGTGCCTTTTCTATAGCTCTTTTTAAAACTACAAACTATTGACCTTCCCATTCTGCCCTGTAAGGACTGTATACATTCTGTTTGTCACATGAAAATTTTGAAACTGAACCTAATGATTTATAGCAACAAATTTTATAAAAAACTTTTCTGAGGGTGTCCTACATTATTAATTTAATGTTTTTCCTTCTTATTATTTGATCGATCTGCATTTTTATCTCATCCCCCACCATTTATCATCCCATCCCATTGGATTTCTTCCTCATGTTTACATAAATTTAATGCAAAATGTACTTACCACTACTTTCTGTGTTGCACTCCTAAAATGAAATGGCTACAGTTAGTACAGGTAACCCAAAGACTGGCTGCTTGCTTATGCCGTCTTGCCTACACATCTTTATTCAAGCTCTTTCTACCCTTCTATTTTTCTCTATATGTCACATTCCTTAAGGTATAAATCTCATCCTACCCATCCGTAAAACACCCAGTAAAAGCAAGAATTGTTCTTTATAAATAATCATTAAGGGCTTCCCTGGTGGCGCAGTGGTTGAGAATCCGCCTGCCGAT
>NC_041224.1:166094796-166132389 GCF_002837175.3 Physeter macrocephalus
CGCGGAGCGGCTGGGCCCGTGAGCCATGGCCACTGAGCCTGCACGTCCGGAGCCTGTGCTCCGCAACGGGAGAGGCCACAACAGTGAGAGGCCCTTGTACCACCAAAAAAAAAAAAAAAAAAAAAAAAAAAAAAATCATTAAAATGTATCAGTTGTATTCTCCTGGCAGTTATCAATTTCTCTCATATCTTAACAGAAATTGAAGTACATGTTTTCTCTATTGGAAGGCCAGAGCCGGTGTTTTATTAAGAGTATCCCTTTCCATGCATTATACCCTGCAGGTTATAGTAGAAGCTCAAAAGTGTTGCATAAATGACTGAATTTCACTTGCATTTATTTTATCTATAAAATAGCCATAATTATTTTACCTATAACCACACCATAATCCAGAAAAAAATTAGAGGTAGTAATACAATAGTTAATGCTGTATGAAAATGGAATACAATAGACATTGGCTCCTACTTTAACCATATGAACCCACTTAGTCGACAATGTTCTGTATTTTGTATCCAAACCTGCCAATATCATTTTAGGCCTCCTAACCTAAGAGCTGTGCAGAGCTGTAGAACTTGGGTTTGTGGTCAGGGGAGGTGCATTTTATTCCAGCTCTTCCACGAATTAATAAAGGAAACCGAGGCATCTAACATAATGATAGGCCTCAGTTTTTGAATTTTCAAATTGACATTGTAATTAAAGACTGCCTTGCCAATAGTGTAAGATCATTATGAGCTTTCAATGCACTAACTGGCCCAGTTATGAGTGGGAGTTCCAGATTGCCAGGGGTACCAGAGCATTTCAGTTCTTACGGTGGGATTCCACAAAAAGCGTCTCGTTCTTCTTTGCCTGTGAAATTGATGGGAAGATAAAGCCACATCTCTTTATGTGGATATTATTTAAATAACTTTTAAATATTATTAGATAATTAGATAATGTGAAATACAACATATGTAGAAAAGAATAATCATATGTGTATTTTTTGAATATATTAAAATGCATAAATCAATATGCATACCACCTAGATTAAGAAATAATTACCAGGGACTCAGAAGCACTCTGTGTGACCTCTCTGAATGTTTTTGTTAATAATTTTCTTGTTTTTATTTATTTATTTTGAATTTCTGGGATACAGTATGAAATCTGAAATTTATTTGAAGTATCTGTTTCTAATAGCAACTATAATGTCAAACTTTCATAATTTGCTAAAGAACAGTAATTCTTTCCAGGGTCAGTTGCTGTATTTCTCCCATAGCCATGCTATTGTACAGTTGTGATACCAAATATGTTTTTTTCAACTGGCATATTTAATAATATAACAAACTTCTTATAGCTGGTTGAATATAATAGAGGAAAAAGTTTTTCATAAAATATTTTCTAGTAGTAAATTCATATGTGGAATCCAAAAATTGAAAAATCTTTTATTTTCACATATTATTTATTTTTATGAAATATGCAGAATAGATAAATTAGCAAAAACAGAAAGCCAGTGGTTGTTGCCGGGACCAAGGGAGGGGAAGTGAGAAGCACTGCTCAATGGTTCAGGGTTTTTTTTTTACTAATTTTTATTGGAGTATGATTGCTTTACAATGTTGTATTAGCCTCCACTTCACAACAAAATTTATCAGCCATACATATACAGACATCCCCTCCCTTTTGGACTTCCCTCCTATTTAGTTTACCACAGTGCATCAGGTAGAGTTCCCTATGCTCTATAGTATATTCCCATCTGTTGTCTATTTTATACATAGTATCAATAATATGTGTCAATCCCAGTATAACTATATTCATAGTGTTACCATCCATGTGTGCCATTTGACTTTAATTATTTATTTCATTTAATGAGCTGTCCCATTTGTATTATTCTGTGACTTGTTTCTTTTGAACAATATTTTGAGTTTATCCAAGTTGATGTGTATACCTACAGCGCATTCACATCTGCTACCTTGAATATACCGCATATGTTCATTGTTTCTGTCATTCATGGGCAATTGGATCATTTCCAGGTTCTGCTATGCAAAAAATTTCAATGACTATCTTAATATACATTATCAAATACACACATACAAGAGTTTCCCTAGGGTATTTATAGCATATTTCAACAAGTTTAAGATGCTATCAGTAGTAAGATACACACCATTGTTTTGCACAACCAAGAAAGAAATATTTTCAATTAAACAATATCATAATGCTTTCTTATTGACTCTAACAGTGCATTTCAGTTTCAGAACTATTAAAGTTTAAAAAAATGTGCTTTAGAATCAATGAAAATAGAATACCTTGGAGTGGGATTGCTGGACCACAGAGAATGTACAACTTCAAATTTACTAGGAGTCAATCCAGTGGTCCACAAAAATTATTGTAGGGATTTATAGAGCCACCTGTAGAGTACTAGGGTCCTGGTTGCTTTACATACCCTAGCTTTCAGTATTTTTCTGTCCATTGCCTCTTGAGCCAGGACAGTAATGCATTTTAATATTTATTTTAAACTTTACCAGTATTTTGGTGCTTCATTGAAGTATCTAATCTTCAATATTGTCAGAAATAGAAACTTCCACCAGTAATCTTCATTGAGCAACGTATCTTTTTGAGCATCCGATGAAACCTTGTTATTTATTTTTGCTTCTCAAATTTTCTCTATTTTCACCCCATGGCCAAATCTTTGGCGTGTTTTTTAATTTGGCTCAAACTTCATCTCCTCTACGCTTCCTTTCCAGCTGCTCCCTGGAAGGATCAAGCACTAACTCCTCTGGTTTCAGGAAACCTCTTTAGTACATTGAATTGTATTTATATGTTTACACATTTATTGTGCCCATAGAGTGCAGCCTTTATTTGTGTGATAACCACCTGACTTTCCTGTTTATTTTCTGGCTCCAGGACTTGCTTAGATTGCAGTTTCTCCTTTCCAGCCACTTCCAGGTGCAAGAAACTGCAACCTTTGTATTCACCTGCTGCAGCTATGAACAAACGCATAATTATGTAAATTAGTGATAAACAAGAGGAAAAAGCAGATATTATCATGTGTAAAAAAGGGAATACTCATCTCCATTATGCAATAAATTACATATTTTGCCTCCTTCATATTCCTCAAATCTGTACAATCCCTGCCATTGTGTTAGTTTAAAACTCTATGCATTTCTCCGCGGTGACTGTGACAGCGCTAAACAAGAGGCAGATTTTCAGAAAACTTTCACTTTTACGGGCTACTTCTAAGGGCTTGGGAGGGACCATGACATTGTATTTATACGTTTATGTAAAATCTGCAAAAGTAACTATGTGAACCATAATCTATTTAAAGTACTGTCTCTCCTTCAATTCCTCCATCATACTTCTAAACTGCTTGGTCTGATGTGCAGATGAGAATTTTTGTAATCTAGCCAGAAGGAGATTAACACCAAACACAGGTATCAACGAAGAAAACATAAAACACAAAATAGACCAGGATGGCAGAGACATCAAGGACAAATAGATTAATAAGTAACAGTAATTTAAGTGGTTTTAATTTCAGCCACTGCACAGGAAAACTTGAAGTGCTAGGAAATCTTAGAATTCATATATGAAAGTAATTTAACAGAAATTTCACCAAATTTTAAATCAAACCTAAACTATTTTCATGGCCTTGCCAATAATGAGTTACTAAGCTTAAATAATCAATTTAAAGAGAAAAAGAGAAAAATCAAATTTTGATCATGCTAGAGGAGAGAGTAAAGCATCTTTCTCTTTTCTCTATAGAAAAATGTCATGTGAAGCCTCATTCAAAGAAAATTTAGTCAGATTGAAGTAAAAAAGTACTATAGCAGTGTCTAAGTTAATTCATACAAATAGTATGCTGCTTTTAATAAATTTTATAATATTTGTGTATAAGAAGTAAACTTTTGAGAGAGGAGCTTCAAGATGGCGGAAGAATAAAATGCGGAGATCAGCTTCCTCCCCACAAATACAACAGAAATACATCTACATGTGTTAACAACTCCTACAGAACACCTACTGAACGGTGGCAGAAGACCTCAGACTTCCCAAAGGCAAGAAATTCCCCACGTACCTGGGTAGGGCAAAAGAAAAAACAGAGACAAAAGAATAGGGACGGGACCTGCACCAGTGGGAGGGAGCTGTGAAGGAGGAAAGGTTTCCACACACTAGAAGCCCCTTCCCGGGCAGAGACTGCGGGTGGCGGTGGGGGGAAACTTCGGAGCCACGGAGGAGAGCGCAGCCACAGGGGTGCAGAGGGCAAAGTGGAGAGATTCCTGCACGGAGGATCGGTGCCGACCAGCACTCAACAGCCCGAGAGACTTGTCTGCTCACCCGCCGGGGCGGGCGGGGGCTGGGAGCTGAGGCTCCGCTTCGGTCAGATCGCAGGGAGAGGACTGAGGTTGGCGTTGCGAACACAGCCTGAAGGGGTTAGAGCGCCACGGCTAGCTGGGAGGGAGTCAGGGAAAAGGTCTGGAGCTGCCGAGGAGGCAAGAGACTTTTCCTTCCCTCTTTGTTTCCTGGCGCGCGAGGAGAGGGGATTAAGCGCGCCGCTTAAAGGAGCTCCAGAGACGGGCGCGAGCCGCGACTATCAGCGCAGACCCCAGAGACGGTCATGAGATGCTAAGGCTGCGGCTGCCACCACCAAGAAGCCTGTGTGCGAGCACAGGTCACTATCCACACCGCCCCTCCCGGGAGCCTGTGCAGCAGCCACTGACAGTGTCCCGTGATCCAAGGACAACTTCCCCGGGAGAACACACAGCGCGCATCAGGCTGGTGCAATGTCACACTGGCCTCTGCCACAACAGGCTCGCCCCGCACTCCATGCCCCTCCCTCCCCCCGGCCTGAGTGAGCCAGAGCCCCCACATCAGCTGCTCCTTTAACCCTGTCCTGTCTGAGCGAAGAGCAGACGCCCTCAGGCGACCTACACGCAGAGGCGTGTCCAAATCCAAAGCTGAACACCAGAAGCTGTGCGAGCAAAGAAGAGAAAGGGAAATCTCTCCCAGAAGCCTCAGGAGCAGTGGACTAAATCTCCACAATCAACCTGATGTGCCCTGCATCTGTGGAATACCTGAATAGAAAACGAATCATCCAAATGGAGGAGGTGGACTTTGGGAGCAATGATATATATATATTTTTTTCCATTTTTCTCTTTTTGTGAGTGTGTATGTGTATGCTTCTGTGTGTGATTTTGTCTGTATAGCTTTGCTTTTACCATTTCTCCTAGGGTTCTGTATGTTTTTTTATTATTATTATTATTACTTAAATTTTTTTTCATAATAATTTTTTATTTTAATTATTTTATTTTATTTTACTTTAATTTTATCTTCTTCTTTCTTTATTTCTTTCTTATTTCTCCCTTTTATTCTGAGCCATGTGGTGGACAGGCTCTTGGTGCTCCAGCCAGGAGCCAGGGCTGTGCCACTGAGGTGGGAGAGCCAAGTTCAGGAAACTGGTCTACAAGAGACCTCCCAGCTCCACGTAATATCAAACGGTGAAAATCTCCCAGAGATCTCCATCTCAAAGCCAAGACCCTGCTCCACTCAACTACCAGCAAGCTGCTGGGCTGGACATCCTATGCCAAACAACTAGGAAGACAGGAACACAACCCCACCCATTAGCAGAGAGGCTGCATAAAATCATAAGGCCACAGACACCCCAAAACACACCACCAGACGTGGACCTGCCCACCAGAAAGACAAGATCCAGCCTCATACACCAGAACACAGGCACTAGTTCCCTCCACCAGGAAGCCTACAAAACCCACTAAACCAACCTTAACCACTAGGGACAGACACCAAAAACAACGGAAACTATGAACCTGCAGCCTGCGAAAAGGAGACCCCAAACACAGTAAGTTAAGCAAAATGAGAAGACAGAGAAGCACACAGAAGATGAAGGAGCAAGGCAAAAACCCAACAGACCTAACAAAGGAAGAGGAAATAGGCAACCTATGTGAAAAACAATTCAGAATAGTGATAGTAAACATGATCCAAAATCTTGGAAATAGCATGGAGAAAATAAGAGCAATGTTTAACAAGGAACTAGAAGAAATAAATAGCAAACAAACAGTGATGAACAACACAATAAATGAAATTAAAAATTCTCTAGTAGGGATCAATAGCAGAATAACTGAGGCATAAGAATGGATAAGTGACCTGGAAGCTAAAATAGTGGAAATAATTACTGCAGAGCAGAATAAAGAAAAATGAAGGAAAAGACTTGAGGACAGTCTCAGAGATTTCTGGGACAACATTAAACGCACCAAAATTCTAATTATAGGGGTCCAGGAAGAAGAAGAGAAAAAGAAAGGGACTGAGAAAATATTTGAAGAGATTATAATTGAAAACTTCCCTAATATGGGAAAGTAAATAGTTAATCAAGTCCGGGAAGCACAGAGTCCCATACAGGATAAATTCAAGGAGAAACACGCTAACAGACATATTAATCAAACTCTCAAAAATTAAATACAAAGAAATAATATTAAAAGCAGAAAGGGAAATCAACAAATAACACATAAGGGAATCACTTTAAGGTTAACAGCTGATCTTTCAGCAGAAACTCTGCAAGCCAAAAGGGAGTGGCAGGACATATTTAAAGTGAAGAAGGAGAAAAACCTACAACCAATATTACTCTACCCAGCAAGAATCTCATTCAGATTTGATGGAGAAATTAAAAGCTTTACAGGCAAGCAAACACTAAGAGAATGCAGCAACCAAAAAACCAGCATTGCAACAAATGCTAAAGGAACTTCTCTAGGCAGGAAAGAAAAGAGAAGAAAAAGACATACAATAATAAACCCAAAACAATTAAGAAAATGGTAATAAGAACATACATATCGATAATTACCTTAAATGTAAATGGATTAAATACTCCAACCAAAAGACATAGACTGGCTGAATGGATACAAAAACAAGACCTGTATATATGCTGTCTACAACAGACCCACTTCCTAACAGCCATAAAAGGGGAAATTGACAGTAACACAATCATAGTAAGGGACTTTAACACCCCACTTTCACCAACGGACAGATCATCCAAAATGAAAATAAATAAGGAAACACAAGCTTTAAATGATACATTAAAAAAGCTGGACTTAATTGATATTATAGGACATTCCATCCGAAAACAATGGAATACACATTCTTCTCAAGTGCTCATGAAATATTCTCCAGGATAGATCATATGTGGGTCACGAATCAAGCCTTGGTAAAATTAAAAAAATTGAAATCGTATCAAGTATCTTTTCTGACCACAACGCTATGAGACTAGATATCAATTATAGGAAAACATCTGTAAGAAATACAAACACATGGATGCTAAACCACACACTACTTAATAACCAAGAGATGACTGAAGAAATCAAAGAGGAAATCAAAAAATACCCAGAAACAAATGACAATGAAAACACAATGACCCAAAACCTATGGGATGCCCCAAAAGCAGTTCTAAGAGGGAAGTTTATAGCAATACATTCCTACTTTAAAAAACAAGAAATATCTCAAATAAACAACCTAACCTTACACCTAAAGCAATTAGGGAAAGAAGAACCAAAACACCACAAAGTTAGCAGATGGAAAGAAATCATAAGGATCAGATCAGAAATAAATGAAAAATAAATGAAGGAAACGATAACAAAGATCAATAAAACTAAAAGCTGGCTCTTTGAGAAGATAAAAAAAATTGATAAACCATTAGCCAGACTTATCAAGAAAAAAAGGGAGAAGACTCAAATCAATAGAATTAGAAATGAAAAAGGAGAAGTAACAACTGATACTGCAGAAATACAAAGCATCATGAGAGATTACTACAAGCAACTATAGGCCAATCAAATGCACGACTTGGAAGAAATGGACAAATTATTAGAAATACAAAACCTTCCAAGACTAAACCAGGAAGAAATAGAAAATATGAAGAGACCAATCACAAGCACTGAAATTGAAACTGTGATTAAAAATCTTCCAACAAACAAAAGCCCAGGACCAGGTGGTTTCACAGGTGAATTCTATCATACAGTTAGAGAAGCTCTAACACTTATCCTTATCAAACTCTTCCAAAATATAGCAGATGGAGGCACACTCCCAAATTCATTCGATGAGGCCATCATCACCCTGATACCAAAACCAAAGATGTCACAAAGAAAGAAAACTACAGGCTAATATCACTGATGAACATAGATGCAAAAATCCTCAACAAAATACTAGCAAACAGAATCCAACAGCACATTGAAAGGATCATACACTATGATCAATTGGGGTTTATCCCAGGAATGCAAGGACTCTTCAATTTACGCAAATCAATCAACGTGATACACCGTGATATTAGCAAATTGAAGGAGAAAAACCATATCATCATCTCAATAGATGCAGAGAAAGCTTTTGACAAAATTCAACACCCATTTATAATAAAAACCCTCCAGAAAATAGGCATAGAGGGAACTTTTCTCAACATAATAAAGGCCATATATGACAAACTTATAGCCAACATTGTCCTCAATGGTGAAAAACTGAAACCATTTCCACTAAGATCAGGAACAAGGCAAGTTTGTCCACTCTCACCACTATTATTCAACATAGTTTTGGAAGTTTTAGCCACAACAATCAGAGAAGAAAAAGAAGTAAAAGTATCAACTTGGAAAAGAAGAAGTAAAGCTGTCACTGATTGCAGATGACATGGTACTATACATAGAAAATCCTAAAGATGCTACCAGAAAACTACTAGAGCTCATCAAAGAATTTGGTAAAGTAGCAGGATACAAAATTAATGCACAGTAATCTCTTGCATTCCTATACACTAATGATGAAAAATATGAAAGTGAAATTAAGAAAACACTCCCATTTACCATTGCAACAAAAAGAATAAAATATCTAGGAATAAACCTACCTAAGGAGACAAAAGATCTGTATGCAGAAAATTATAAGACACTGATGAAAGAAATTAAACATGATACAAATAGATGGAGAGATATACTATGTTCTTTGACTGGAAGAATCAACATTGTAAAAATGACTATATTATCCAAAGTAATCTACATATTCAGTGCAATCACCATCAAACTACCACTGGCATTTTTCACAGAAGTAGAACAAAAAATTTCACAATTTGTATGGAAACGCAAAAGACCTTGAATAGCCCAAAGCAATCTTGAGAAAGAAAAACGGAGCTGGAGGAAGCAGGCTCCCGGATTTCAGACTATACTACAAAGCTACAGTAATCAAGACAGTGTGGTACTGGCACAAAAACAGAAATACATATCCATGGAAAAGGATAGAAAGCTCAGAGACAAACCCACGCTCATATGGTCCCCTTATCTTTGATAAAGGAGGCAAGAATATTCAGTGCAGAAAAGACAGCCTCTTTAATAAGTTGTGCTGGGAAAATTGGACAGCTACATGTAAAAGAATGAAATTAGGACACTCCCTAACACCATACACAAAAATAACCTCAAAATGGATTAAAGACCTAAATGTAACCCAGACACCATCAAACTCTTAGAGGAAAACATAGGCAGAACACTGTATGATATAAATTATAGCAAGATCTTTTTGACCCACCTCCTAGAGAAATGGAAATAAAAACAAAAATAAACAAATGGGACCTAATGAAACTTAAAAGCTGTTGCACAGCGAAAGAAACCATAAATAAGATGAAAAGACAACCCTCAGAATGGGAGAAAATATTTGCAAATGAATCAACTGACAAAGGATTAATCTCCAAAACATACAAGCAACTCATGCAGCTCAATATCAAAGAAACAAACAACCCAATCCAATAATGCGCAGAAGACCTAAATAGACATTTTTTCCAAAGAAGATATACAGATTGCCAACAAACACATGAAAGAATGCTCAACATCATTAATCAATCTACAAACAATAAATGCCAGAGAGGGTGTGGAGAAAAGGGAACCCTCTTGCACTTTTGGTGGGAATGTTAATTGATACAGCCATTATGGAGAACAATATGGAGGTTCCTTAAAAAACTAAAAATAGAACTACCATATGACCCAGCAATCCCACTACTGGGCATATACCCTGAGCAAACCATAATTCAAAAAGAGTCATGTACCAAAATGTTCATTGCAGCTGTATTTACCATAGCCAGGACATGGGAGCAACCTAAGTGTGCATCAACAGATGAATGGGTAAAGAAGATGTGGCACGTATATACAATAGAATATTACTTAGCCATAAAAAGGAATGAAACTGAGTTATTTGTAGTGAGGTGGATGGACATGGAGACTGTCATACAGAGTGAAGTAAATCAGAAAGAGAAAAACAAATACCGTACCGTAACACATATATATGGAATGTAAAAAAAATGGTCAGAAGAACCTAGGGGCAAGGCAGGAATAAAGATGCAGATCTACTAGAGAATGGACTTGAGTATATGAGGAGGGGGAAGGGTAAGCTGGGACAAAGTGAGAGAGTGGCATGGACATATATACACTACCAAATGTAAAATAGATAGCTAGTGGGAAGCAGCTGCATAGCACAGCGATATCAGCTCGGTGCTTTGTGACCACCTAGAGGGGTGGGATAGGGAGGATGGGAGGGAGGGAGCTGCAAGAGGGAACAGATACGGGGACATATGTATATGTATAACTGATTCACTTTGTTGTAAAGTAGAAAGTAACACTATTTTAAAGCAATTATACTCCAATAAAGATGTTAAAAAAATTTAAAAAAAATTTTTTAATTAAATTTAAAAAAAAAGTAAACTTTATAAAATTTGTAATTTGTTGTGATTGTGATTTTATAGTTGAAGTAAATATTTATTCATGGACTTAATTTTGCATTTTTTTCTTAAGAAATCCCTCCGCCTCACTTATATAAGCTCCTGTCCCACACAAGTTGGAGGTAACCTTGGTACACTTGACCTTCTAACTGATTTCTTTTTCCATATTCTCAGTGCTTTCAGTGTGTTCTCTGTGTACTCCATTGGCAATCTCTGTAAAACTCAGTACTCTCCCAATATGTATATGTGATGTATATTGCAGGAAATTCAGGAAATATTTTTCGAATGAAGGAATGGATGACTTAATTAATCAAACTATATTTTATTCTTCAAATATTGATTTTTACCCTCCCCTATTATACTTATTGCCTATTACTGGGTTTTGCAGCAAAATATTAATATACCTTAAATATAGTAGATGCTCAAGAAGTATTTGATAAATTAATGAATCAATAAATGGATCAATGTTTATGTCATAGATAAATCTATAGTTGTACCTCTGTGTCCTGGTTGCTTCATTTGTAACTTCCCCTCCCATAGTACAATTTTTCAGCCTAGGATTATTGAAGAAATTTTTTCTCACTATTACTCTTTTAATCTTAATAATATTAAAAATCTTATGTGACAACCCTAAACAACAATTTGCTTCTGATCAAACTAGATCTAAAAGGAAAACTAAAACAAAAGACAAAAGTAAAATGAAGTGCTAGTTCCCTTGTTTCTTTTTACGAAGAGCAAGAGGACAGTGTATTCATCTCTCTTTCCTTTTACTAATGAAAATTTCTTTCACATGAAAGAAATAATAAAATTATGTAAAACCTGAAAATTATCAATCTTCCTGAGTAAAGAAATGTAAAAAATCAGTTCAAAACTATTGCTCAGACTGTTCCTTGGTACAAGAGAATAACATGAGGAATGGCAAGTAATGATGAGACAGCTGATTCTGGGGTGTAGAAAGGTTCTTATGTCAGTAGGTGGATTTAATAGCTATCGTATATTGAGAGGCAGAATAAAAAGAAATTGAATTCTGTTTTTAGAAAATTTTGTTTCTTAGGAAGGTTTTTCTTCCAAGAAGTCACAAAATAGGCACAGTGTGGTGCCTAAATTTACAGAGGGAAAAGAATGATAGTAATAATAAAAATGAGGAACTCTATGTTCACATCAATTTCCTTGGCCTTGGGTGGACTTTCTCTTCCCAAATAATCTAACAAAAGATCAAGGCAACAGGTAGAATTAAGAGAATAGAACTTTTATGGAGAAAAGCTCATTTCAGAATATTTTCTTGGGTACCTTCACATGGTTAAACTCAACTATGTATTTCTCTTATAAAAATGTGTATTATAAAATGTTTTAGTAATTAGCACCCTGAATAAATTTACTTATAAGGTTTTACTCCATTGAATTATAGCTCCAACTCATGTTAATATACATCATGATCACATTAGTGTCAAGTTGTTGATATAACAAAAAGAGTGAAAATGCTGATCAAGTAGTGCAGAATGGAAACGTCACTGGCATAACCTATTAAACAAACCACGGAGGAGTCTGAAGGATAGAATAGAGTTCATTTCTTCCTCTTGGATATATGAATTAGTACCTTCCAGGAGTCCTTCCCCTCTCTCTTCTTTTCTACTCCTTACTTCTCATACACTAGCCCCTTTCTGCCTTTGAGAAATCTAGAGAGTAATTTTAGAAAGGTTCCTGCCATTTTTATAACTAAAAATATTAGGCTTCAGGATGATGCTGAATGTATCACTTTTCATAAGTGCTTTTGATATTAGACAATGAGTAGCTAACTTTAACAGAAATATAAGAAATTTGGACCCACCAAGATTATTAGTCTTCTCCAATCAGTTCGTTTGAATGGAAAGGCCTGTTATCTTTAATGGTTTCACAACTGATATATGTAAAGATAAGCTAATTAAACTCTAGAGGTTTGAAAACAGTTATTATTACTATCAGCCTGTTTAATTCTATAAAAATGATGTGAGAAACCATGATCATTATCCCCATTTTACCCGTGAAAAAGAAATTATGAGTTCACTCTTCCTAAGATACTACATTATAAAACTAAAGCCTCTTTTTAATATGTCAACCCTTTTTAAAATACTGGTTGGCAACAAATTCAAAGAAAAGATAATTTTTCCATGATAAGGGCATCAATATATTAAAACAGCACCTCATATATTTTCTTCTAAGATGATCTTTCCAATTATGTTACAGTTACACTTTTTGTTGTCTGTTGCTTTGCCTTGTTTTCCCATGGCAATGTATATATTTTCTTTGTTTTATTTTTATTTTGAAATTTTTATACAATTTTAAAGGTGACTTTCCACTTACAGTTATTACAAAATATTGGCTATATTCCCCATGTTGTAAAAGACATCCTTGAGTCTTACATCCAATATTTTGTACTTCACACTCTCTGACACCTATATTGCCCCTCCTCCTCACTCCACTGGTAACCACTAGTTTGTTCTTTATATCTGTGAGTCTGCTTCTAATTTGTATATTCACTAGTTTGTTGTATTTTTTAGATTCCATATATAAGTGATATCATACAGTATTTGTCTTTCTCTGTCTGACTCATTTCACTTAGCATGATGTCCTCCAAGTCCATCCATGTTGCTGTAAATGGCAAAATTCTGTTCCTTTTTGTAGACAAGTAGTATCCTATCATATATATATATATATATATATATATATATATATATATATATATACACCACATCTTTTCTACTCAGCTGTTGATGGACACTTAAGTTGCTTCCATATCTTGGCAATTGTAAATAATGCTTCTATGAACATTGGGGTGCATGTATCCTTTTAAATTAGTGTGTTTTTTTGGGGGGGTATATACACAGAAGTGGAATTGCTGGGTCAAATTGTAGTTCTATTTTTAGTTTTCTGAGAAGCCTCCATACTGTTTTCCACAGTGGCTGCACCAAATCACATTCCCACCAGCAGTGTACAAAGATTCCCTTTTCTCCACATCCTCATCAATATTTATTTGTGTTCTTTTTGATGATAGCCATTCTGACAGGTGTGAGATGATATCTCATTGTGGTTTTAATTTGCATTTCCCTGGTGATTAGGGATGTTTAGTATCTTTTCATGTGCCTGTTGGCCATCTGCATTTCCTCTTTGGAAAAATGTCTATTCAGGTCTTCTGCCCAGCTTTTTTGTTTTGTTTTGTTTTTGTTTTTGTTTGTTTGCTTGTTTTTGCGGTACACGGGCCTTTCACTGTTGTGGCCTCTCCCGTTGCGGAGCACAGGCTCCAGATGTGCAGGCTCAGCGGCCATGGCTCACGGGCCTAGCCGCTCCGTGGCATGTGGGATCTTCCCGGACCGGGGCACGAACCCACGTCCCCTGCATCGGCAGGTGGACTCTCAACCAGTGCACCACCAGGGAAGCCCTTCTGCCCAGTTTTTAATCAAGTTGTTTGTTTTTTTGAGGTTAAGTTATACTAGCTATTTATATATGTTGGATATTAATTCCTTATCAGTCATATCATTTGCAAATATTTTCCCCCATTCAGTTGGTTGTCTTTTTGTTTTGTCGATGGTTTCCTTTGCTGTACAAATCTTGCTTTTAAACTTAATTAGTTCTCATTTGTTTATTTGCTTTTATTTCCTTTGCTTTAGGAGATGGATCCAAAATATATTACTGCAATTTATGTCAGAGTGTTCTGCCTATGTTTTCCTCTAGGAGTTTTATAGTATCTGGTCTTACATTTAGGTCTTTAGAGAATGTTTTAACTTCATTCTTCTCCATGTAGCTGTTCAGTTTTCCTAGTACTACTTGCAATGTATATATTTTTAATTCACCCTAGTTGGGAATATTTCTTTAAGGAGAAGGTGCCATTGATTGTTTTTTCTCCCCTTTGGAAGTAATACTCTTTCATTTTTCATCTTTTCTCATTTTAACAAAAGCTGAGAAGTTGATAAAACGTGAAACAAATTCTCACTATTTTTTTCCTTGTATTCAATCTTTGTAATGCACACTTAATTAATGTCTGCCTTTGGTTTAGTTTTAAAAAATAAAATAAAAGGGAAAACTTGAGTACAGTGTTCACCTTTAGCTTGCCAATTGACAATGGAGGCTATCAAACTGGTGTTGGTTTCTTTGAGAGTGTCTTTCTGCTGTGAGGTCATTGTGACAGTAAGTTTCATACAGTGGCCCAGAAAGCCCATGGGAGTTTGGGAAGGTAGAGCAAGAGACAATTTGAGTTTCTGAAAGACAAAATTGTCTTTCCACTCTTCCCCTTCTCTTACAGATGCTATTTTGTAAATGAGATAGTCACAAACCTCTTTGGCATCAAATATAACCCTACCCAGCAAGAGAGTCTTCACACTCATTTTCAGATAGATGTAACTCTGATGAAGCCAACCCTGGGACAAGAATGATCCCATAGCACAATCTTGTAAACTGAAAGAAGGTGTAGCAGATACAGAAAAACAAAATTACAAAGTACATGAAAATTTCAACTCCCTAATTCTGTATGTGTGTGTGGAAGTGGTGGTAGTGAAGGTTGACTGAGAAATTAAATGCATTTGAGTCACCTAAATTTATGCAGGAAAAAAAAAATTATGTTTTGAGGATAAGACACATTCAAATCTTTTCATCTGTCCTTGTGTGTTAGCATAATATTGGTGATAAAAGTAGTATAACTACTTATCCTCATGAAATATTTCCTGATTTATATAGATAGTTCATGCTCTTTTGTGCACCAGAGTTATTAAAAATAGAAAAAATAAAAATATGCCTAAGATTTTCCTATGTTTATATGAAAAACAATTCTCAGAAAGAATTAAATTAATTAGTGCACATTATATCATTTTGATTTATTCTATGCAATACCATAATACAATGCCATAATAAACAGTGGGGATCATTTTTTTACACAAATAAAATAGCAAAAGGAAGGAAAATATATTAAATATTTGTTACCAAATAATCAAACTTCATTTTTTCTCAAATTTTAGCTATTACAATTCAGTGACTTTGGAAAAATATAAAATGAGTGGCAGGTGGCAGTGAGAAATGGGTTTTCTATTTTCTTGAGCCATAAATCAGAATAAGAAATTTCCAAGGGAAAGAACATCTTAGTTGTTTCATCTCCTCCATCCCATACACACTCTTTTGTCTTAAGTAAGATAATAGGTTAAAAGAAAAGAAAAGAAAATGGTGATTCTATGGAGGAATATTATTTACATTATGGACTGAGTGAGAAATAACTAGGCTGGTTGACCCTTGAAGATATTGAGAAAGTACCTTTCAATGATTTTTAACCAATTCAATCTTTTACAATTTTTCATACAATATTAGACTATAATTCTAAAATTTTCCCAGGCTGTTTCATAAAAGAAGAGGTAACTGATCTCAATAGGCAGAGGTTCCTGGTCTGGAACCTGAAAGTTGTGAAATGCATGGATGGAATAATTGAAACCATCTTTTTCCTTTCAAGCACAGACATTAAATGAGTGCCTACTATGTGCCAAGCATTATTACTGAAAATGCAATGGCACTGACAGTATAAGGTTTCCACTCTAGTTCTTTATTCTGAGACTATCTTATTTCTGCTTTATATTTTCCCCTCTTTTACTGTTGTTTTGAGAGTATAAATGTCAAGAAAACTTAATTCAAAAAGCCAGTGAGTTGAGTTAATCAGATGAGGTAGAAATTACCTAGGTTGCTGGAAAAATAGGTTTGACATTAGAGTAAACAATGTAGCTGCCTCTAAAAAGAAACCCCACAATCTTAATGATATAACACAAAATTGTGTATTTTTTGCTCACACCATAGTCAAATGTAGGTGTTGGGGCTTTCTTCATCTTGTAGCTCTATGATCTGGAACATATCGCTTCTAACGTTGTCTCAGAAGGACAAGAGAGGACTATTAAGATCATACCTAATGTTTTTAATGGCCAGTTCTGAAAGTGTTTTGCACTATCTCCATGCACATTCCATTGGCTAAAATTTGTGAACTGGTCCCCACCTAACTGCAAAGGAGGCTGGGAAACACAGATTTTTAGTGAATAGTAAAAGGCTCTGTAACAATGTATCCTTCTGTTCATCAAGTTTTCTTTTACTCCTTGCTCCTTCTGACCAAAGTTCCGTCCACTGACTGCATTCAGCTCAAGGTCAAGTCTCTTTGGGTGAAGCGTAGTCTTCTCCATCAGATTTGCCTGTGGTTCTTCTTGGTGAAATGACTTACTGGCTAATAAAATTGATAGGTTATCTGTACTTTTCTTATACACACACATACACACCTACATACTGAGGGGTGGAGTAGGGACTGGATAACTACAACAAAATTTCAACATTAGATATAGAAAGAAAAGCAGACACATAATAGGCATTGCATAATGGTTATGTGAAAGTCATATAGTGCAGAAATAGAATGACTTTCTTCCATAGCAGTGGAGGAGGCTCGATGGTTTGATTCTTTGGGTAATAACCCCTTTGAATTCGCTCCCATGTGCCCCCATGTGACATTTGTTGTTGTTTCTGTTGCAGGTGTCTTTTTGCTCAGGGAAGATATTTCTCCCTAACTAGTTACATTACATATTTTGAATGACCAAATTTCACAGTTAGTGCAAATAAAGATAGCTTCCAAACAGTAGGGTATGTCTTCCATTCTTACAACCCCTTATTTTAATAATGGGGAAAAGCAATTATTCTGCGTTCAAAGATTTGAGGAATCAATCACCCTTGGAATCACCTGACTGCCTTCTGAATAAAGGATCACAGAAGCATCCCATTCATAACACATTCACCTCTGGGCAAGATGTCTACCAGACACTCTCCAACACAGGCTGTGACTTCTTGCCTTCATTTTTTGCAGCTTTATTCCCAGTGACCTATCCACCAGTTCCTAAATCTTTCCTCAGTGTGATCCAAGGCAATGGAGAACTTGAATCGAAGGGTTGTAGTAACCTCCAAGAAGGTCATAGAGATTTTGGACTGGGTAAATGGCAGTCACACTCTACTGGAGAGTAGGCATCTAAAGTCAGTGCCAAGGCAGTCATCATATATTGGTGAAATTACCCTTGGGATATCCCTTAGAAAACCTTGTTGGAGGCTGACAATTTAGTGAGTCCAATGAAGCAATTTTTCTTCAGTTTTGAATTAGATCATTGTTTTATTGGTCTAACATCAGGTATACTAGCTGGATTAAGATTAGGGTATATGAAAAACTACATGTATCTTTAAACACTAGAAGCCTATTAAGGCAGTTTAAGATTCTATCCTTGTAAATGGTGAAAAAACTAAGGTGGATTAAAGGAAGGCAAATTGGCCTCCTCAACCCAGCCTCACTCAGGGAGAGAGAACAGCCGACAGAATGGCTTGCATGATTTAAATTTTTATTTATTTTTCTCTCTGTCTCACTTTGCAAAGCATACATAGTTGACTTTATGTGAGTTAAGTGAACATAGAATGGGACTTCATACAGATTAGGCTGCCTGCTTCAGAATGATTGCTCATTGAGAGACAATTTTGAAACATACAATATTCCTGTGATGCAACTACCATTCCATACCCCAAGTCATCTCGCAGTTGCCTTCTGAGCCTCTGCAAAATTTCAGGAAATATATATAATTTCTTGTTATATAAAGAATCAAGAAAAACACATAACATTTTATATATATATATATATATATATATTTAATGCACACACATATATTGCTTGCTGTATTTAACCATAAGCACAATTGAATTGGAAAATGAGGATATAATGGCTCTATGGAAAAAAAGTGCTATATAAATCAGAGGCTATAAATGCACTACATGTAAAATGTCCTAGTTCAACTTTAAAATGTAATAACCTTGGAATAACCTATGGCAGAAGCAAATGGCAAGCATCATGTGAAATCATATTTCATAGACTCTAACGTGAATATTTAATGCCCTTTTATTCAGTGCTTACTGGGCTCTCAGAAAGCAATGCATTATTGACCCATTACTTTTCATAAAAGCAGTGGTCAATGTTAAATTTACCTTCTTGTAGTTTTGTAGCATTGCATTTTTCCTGATCTTTGATGGCGCCAATTTCTATTACTGCTTTCTTCCAGTATAATTCTGCTTTTGCTACTTTGTTTGGAATACTTGACAATTGTGGGCAATTTCGTTTTCAGATCAATTTTCATGTTGACCAGTTTCTTGCCATCTCATGCACCTATTCCCATGGAAATGTTTTTGACCTTTAGTAGAACTTCACTTTGCTCATCAGACTGTATTATTTAGCATGTGTTGAGTATCCCCCAGAACTAGAAACCACACTGATGACAAATCTGATCTTCATTTGTCCTATCCCATTATAAATTTTCATGAAGTTATTCTTTTTCTTGAAATTTAAGTAGAAATGAGTATCTTCTTAATCAATACTCAACTTTCTGGTAATTCATCTAGGGTTTTGTTTTGGTTTTGTGCATTGTAATTTGTTTCACACTAATCAATCTAATTTCTGTGGCCAGAACAGATGCCCATTGTACACATCTTTTAGCCTAACGTACAAGGGGTAAAGAATAAAATATATTGGTAATAGAAAGCAAAAGAAATATTTATCTTTTGTGTTTCCATGTGAACAACAGAAACATTAATAAAAGCCTACTTTACAGAGGTGTGGGTAGCATTAAGAGAACAAACAAAAATTGGTGAGGAACCAAGGAATTAACAACAGAGGGAAGTAATCACCACCTCATAGCTGAAGAGACAATGGAAGGAAATAGAATTACCAGAGTCTGGTGAGAACAGAACATTTGGAAGATGGACCTGTAGTCATGTGGGAATGTAGCTACTGCTAAATATGTAACTTTGATGTAGCAAGGGAACAAGGAAGAAATGGTCCTCCTCTGTCTTTCCTCACCTTCCTGTGTCATACTGGTGCTTTTCAGTGTCCACTGTCCACTCTGCCTTCAGAATATGTCCAAGATCTGACTAATAATCCCCATCACCTCTACATTTACCTCTCTGGTTCAAGCCATTATCACCATTTCTTTGTATTATTGCAGTAGCCTATGTGTGTGCACCAAATAGAAACCAGCCAGCAAGGGTATCTGAGGGCTGCAATCTGCAGGGCTCATCCTCCTATATACCGAACAAGACAGAGAATTGTGGAGAAGACTCTAGAGGGACAAGATAGAGACTTACCTGGCAGTAACAGGGACTCCAGTGGTTATCTCTTCATCAGGGAAGTGTTACAATAATTATATGAGCTTATAATATTCACATGAGACTACTTATGTACCTCACAAAGATTCATGACTAATGGATGCATTTTAGCCAATGGCTGAAACCACACACAGCTATTAATTGGAAGAATAATTTAGGTCAACAAAGTATATATTCTGTTGTCATTTACTTATGATTATTATTTTATGTCAGTCAGTAATGATGTAGTTGAATCGCAACACTGTGCATACTTTACAGTTGTATTCAATATTTTTATAAATTTGCTGTCACTCAAAAGAGTAGCATCTTATAAGAAATTACCCTTCATTAATAGAATTATAGATATGACTTGAGAGTATGGAGCTAATAATAATTGTTACCCATTTCGGGATTCCTCTTAAATGGCAGTTGGTAGTCATTGTGTACTTTTCCTTCATATCATCTGATGTGGTTATATCCATTCATTGCAGGATGATTGTTCCATCCACAAAACTTTAAGTTAAATACCCTACAGTTTTCAGATCTAGGTAGAGTGCACACTCATTACTCTGTTCTCATTCTTTCATTAAGCAAATATTTACTGAGCTGGTGTCAACTACTGTGTCAATTTACCTGGACCACAGAGGTTTTCTGTGACAGGTAATTTCTAGTACTTAAATTGGACAAGTTTCAGGCAATCTGGAATGAGTTGGTTACCCTAAGCACCTATTATATGCCTGTTGTAAGAAAAGTCCTATTCTTGAAGAGCCATGTGCTAGTAGGAGACAATAGTATGTTGGATTGTGCTAGGTGCTAAGTAAAAATATAATAGTTACGGAACTGTTTCTAATTTGAGTTAGGGTGGCCAGAAAGATTCATTGAGAAGGAGGAATTTAAGTAAAAGTATTAGAGAGGTGAGTTAACAAACATGGTAATATCTTGGGGAAGAGATAAGAGGTCAAAGAAACAGCAAGCCAGAGTCCCTGAGGTGAAGGTGTGCCTGGTGTGTTCTAGGAACAGCAAAGAAGGTAACCTGGTGTGACTCAAGTGACTGAAGAGATGAAGTCAGAGATGAGGTCAGAAAAGTAATGAAACCAGAAATTATTTGAGAAAATGGATCACTGTAAGTGCTTGGGCTTTTGAAACTTTTGAGAAGAGATATAATACGCTTTCACTTATATTTAAGAATTACTGTGCTGCATTATAGAAATAGAAATCCGTTAGGAGGCTACTGCAATAATACAAAGAAATGGTGATAATGGCTTGAACCAGAGAGGTAAATGTAGAGGTGATGGGGATTATTAGTCAGATCTTGGACATATTCTGAAGGTAGAGTGGACAGTGTTTCCTAATGAACTGAACATGATCTGTGTAGAAAATAGAAGAATCAAACAGGAATCTAATATTTTGACCTAAGCAACTGAAACAATTGAGTTGCTTGTTACTGAGATGGGGAAAATGGAGAGGAATTAGGGCTACAGGGAGTGAGGGAGATCAGAAGTTCAATTTGGGGCACATTATATTTGAAATATCTATTATACCTCCAAGTGGGTATATTGAATAGGCAGATGGTTATACACATTTGGAGTTCAAGGGAGAAGGATGAGCTTGTTAGTGTTTAAGGCCATGAGGTCAGGTGAGTGTAGACATGAAAGAAAAGAGACAAGTACTGAGTCCTGGAGCACTCCATGTTTTAGAAGTCCAGGGGGAAAAAAGCAAAAGACAGAAATAGAAAAGTAGGAGGAAATCTAGGAGCACATGCTGTCCTGGAAGCTAAGGAAGTATTTCAAGGAGGAAAGAGTGGTCGATTGTATTGCATGCTGATTATAGGTGGAGCAAGGGAAGAACTAAAGATAGCTTCATAATGGGCAGGTCACCTCTGTGATGCGGAGGTCGTTGGGGACTTTGAAAAGAGTAGTTTCAATGAAAAAGCCTGATTGAAGTGAACTCAAGAGAGAAAGGGAGGAGATATATTGAAGAGAGTGAGGATATATAAAGCCCCTAGGAGTTTTGCTGAAACAGGAAAGAGGTAATGGAATAAGAAGATTGATGTGGAAGTGTGGTTAAGACAGAATAATTTTTAAGATGGATTAACAATAGCATCTATGTGTGGTGCTTAGAAAGATCCAGAAACGAGGAGAAAAGTTGATGGAGAGGCAAAGAAAAGGGAGAAGTTCTAGGCAAAGTCTTTAAGTAGGGCAGAGAACAGAAGTGTTGAGGTAGTACACCGATGTTCTTAGAAGCCAGTGGTAGTACCTACTCTAGTTTGAGACAAAAGGGATTTACATGAGATATAAGGACAGTCACAGAATCTCTAGGCAGTACAGCAGAAACAACATCCAAATTATAATGCAGGACTTCCCCACAAGAAACCCCACAGGCCCTTGTTCCCACCACTGTGCTGGACCTGGATGTGATGGCTGGAAACTTTGCCACTGTGATCCACAAACTGTCTACTTCTGCCACCACCTTTGTGAGAGGGGAATCTGCCTCACTGTTTGAAGCACAGTCTGTTTAGGTGAATTTGTGTCACATATAGGTCCAAACAGCTGGAGAGGACATGAGAGAAACGCTTTTGGCTGATAAGTTGGAAAGATGTGGACTACTTAAATGTGGAGAATTCCCCAAACATAGGAAGGATGCTCAAATATATCAAGTGGTCAAAAAGACATGACAAATATTTGTTCTAGTGTGGTTCTAATATTTCAAGGCTTAAAAATTCCTTGAATTTTTGAACAGGATAAAAAGAGTTTAAAATATGTTTCTCCAAAACATACATATTCATACAAATAGATTGGCCAACGTTAGAGATCATTTTTTTTAAAGCCAATGATTTGTCCCTCCTTCCCCTCATTTACATGTATTACAGATATAAATTATATGTATACATAGATTTTATCTCTCTCTATATATGTGTATATAGACACACATGCACACACACATACATATATATGTTCTTATCTTCATAAGGCAGGAAATAGAATCTGCACTCACACACCGATGAATAACAAAGACTTTAGTAAGTTATATCCTGTCATTCTACATTAATGGACTTAGGCAATTTTGGTTCAAAGTAAGCACACTATGTTAAACATATTTTCAGATTCAATGTTTGTGCTTGTTTGGTTACTTTATCTCTGAATCATGATTCTTATTCTAGAACTGTTGGAAAAATCTGCAGCCACGAGAGATGATGGCTTGCAAAGGCAAATATATATTAAATATTATATATATTTTTTTAATATATATAAATGTATATTTTTTAAAACCTACATGCAACTTAATCAATACCAAGTAGCTCATTATTTTACTCAGTAATCCCTCAACATGAAATTCCTTATTTTTATTTAAAGTCTCCACACCAGCAACTGAATTAATATATTTGCATAATAGAATGTCTCTCTTTGGGATAATAAAATCTTATATTTTATGTATTCAAACTTTTAAAGAGTCACCTCTTATTTTTTTCCCTCCTAACCTAAAATAAAACTCTAATTAGAATAAAAGTGTACTTTTTAGTAGAACATTTAACATGATTTGAGCAGGGGATTTAACATATTCTCAAATAAAATTTTGAAGAAGTCAATACAGTATACTATTCTGGGTTCTGACTTCGTTGTTAATGACTTTTTTTGTGGACAAGTTCACTCAGTAGCTTTGGTTAACTCAGACATTTCTACACAGAAGCAGTTGGGCGTTGTATGATTGAAGGAGTCATGTTAGCTCTGTAACCCCAGGTCCTGTTCCTCGGACACATTATGAGAGTAAATTTGAGCAGGGTTTAACTACTCTCATAACCAGTCTCCACTGAGGAAACTTCTGTGCTCAAAGACAAACCAACATCCACTGTCCCCCTTTCTCTTAGGGTTTTTGGAGTTTATGTTGTAGTTATGGTTACACCCTAAGCAGGATTAGTGACTTACTCTGGGAAAAAGCCTAGAGTAGCAAAGAACAATGGTTACTCTCAAAATTAACTATGGGAGATAAATCCCAGTAGAACAGGCACCGAAGTGAGAATTGACCTAGGATGGATAAATGAATAATAAAATATGGCATTTGGAATATGAGAAGCTTCCTAGGGTCAGTGGTGGAAAAGGGAAATTAAGAAAGGTGCTTTGTGATCACCTAGAGGGGTAGAGTGGGATAGGGAGGGTGGGAGGGAGACGTAAGAGGGAGGAGATATGGGGATATATGTATATGTATAGCTTATTCACTTTGTTATAAAGCAGAAACTAACACACCATTGTAAAGCAATTATATTCCAATAAAGATGTTTAAAAAATAAAATAAAATAAAATTGGTATACCACACACAAAAAAGAAAGAAAGATTAGGAGGGCCAGTGACCACTCAGAACTCTGAAAATTCCAGAGTCTGAAAAACTACAGAGATATGTTTGTTCGCCAGATATTTCTGTTTCTGTATCAATGATAGAAAGGCCCCTATTAGCCTCAATTTTTTTCTAATACTAACTTACACACATGTATACACACACACACACTCCACAGATTTATCCATTGATATTTGTTTTTGGTTACCTGTATATATAAAATTAGTTATATATATATATATATATATGTATATAGATGGTTGGCTACTCTTTGGGGTAAGAAGTAAATGATTTCTATCAGATTGCTTTTGTTAGTTCATTTTTGCCATATTTATTTATTAAATATAAGGTCCCTATTAGGGACTTTGCAGGATCTTAAGAATACAAAAAGTGGCCTTTAGAGACAGAAATTTCATGTATGAATCATGAGTCCACCAGTTCTTATTTGAGCAAGAGACAATCTCTTTGTGTCTGAAATTCCTTCTCTGAAACATTATGGATAATTAAAACTTACCTAGAAAGTGGACAGAAGATGGAATTAGGTTGTGTATGTAAACAAGGTAACTGGGATGTAGTAGGCAGTGTAAACTCTTCAATCAAGGAAACCAAACGAAGAATAAAAGATTATTGACTTAGGAAAAAAGGGTTAGACAAAGTTAATCTTATATAGACTAACTTTCCAGTCTTTTTGTAGTGAGAATAAAAGAAAATTAGAATGCTCACAGCAAATAAATATTGCCTTACTGAATACACCAATTTGTCCCCAAGACCAACATTATCCAATAGAACCTTCTGCAATGGTAGCTATGTTCTATATCTATGCTACCTAATGCAGTAAGACACTGGCCACATATAACTACTGAACACTTTAAATGTGGTTAGTATGATGGTGGAACTGATTTTTAATTTTATTTAACTTTAATTTAAATATAAATAACTACATGTGGCGCATGGCTACCATTGAACAGCACCAACCCAAACGTTACAAAGAGCTGATCAAAGTTTGAGCATGGGATCAATTTGATTGTAATCCTGCCAGTCCTGTTCTCTTAGTAAGAAATGAGAAACTGACAAAGAAAATGTATTGGACTTAGGAACACAAACATAGGGCAGCAATGCAGCTGCCTCATAAGTGCTCATAGGACCCAGACCTCAATATCATTTGGTCAAATAGAGAAACCATTATCCTTTGGTCCTAAATGAAAGCTAATCACCTGAATCTATATTTTTAGTTTCTTTTATGGAGAAAGTTTAGATACAGAGCTTGATGTAGTCAAAGAATAAGACAGGACGAAGAGTGGTAAGTAAGTATAATAGGAGTTCTAAGTTGTATGTAATGATGATATTTGTTAGAACACTTTATCTAGAGTTTCATTTCTTTTACCCTTATTTCTGGATTCCTACTGAATCTCATAACTTGCATTTTTTTTTTTTTTTTTGTGGTATGCGGGCCTCCCTCTGTTGTGGCCTCTCCCGTTGCAAAGCACAGGCTCCGGACGCGCAGGGTCAGCGGCCATGGCTCACGGGCCCAGCCGCTCCGCGGCTTGTGGGATCTTCCCGGACCGGGGCACGAACCCGTGTCCCCTGCATCTGCAGGCGGATTCTCAACCACTGCGCCACCAGGGAAGCCCCTCATTTTTATTTTTCTTTACAAAATGATGTTTGGCAGCATTCATCGTCTGCTGCCCTTTAAAAAAATTTTTTTTGTGTTTAAGTCAACTGTCATATGAATGGATCTTGAATTAAATTAGGAAGAATTGGTAAATATTAAAGTAAAAGAAATACACACCACTGAAATGTAAGCTCTTAACTAATACATAATTAACACTTTACCCATGGCATATTTTTTGAATGAAGATGATTTTTATTTTTGGTAAATCTTGTTATGACATATGCTTCAAAGGCTTTGGAAGGAAGTTATTCCTTTCCATTCAGTAGCCTAGGAAGTGTAGTGGAGAGAAGCATGCTGATATTCAATTAAAAAATTTCTTAATAGGCCCAGAGGACACCTGTACACTTTCAGATGGGTCTAGCACCTGAAATTCATTAAGCTCAGATCCATTCATCCTTAAACTCCTCTTGATCATTACCTGTTCAAAGTGTTCTGCTCTTCTTTTCAATTACTTCCGATCAGATCAGGAATGACTTCCTATGTATGCTCTGAAGAAAAGGTGCTGGGGAAACATATGAGCCAATACACCATATGTACCAATGCACCACACAGACCCACAATGAACTCCTGTTTGATTCATGGAAGAGCATTGTCTATGTAATGCCCAGTGGAGTCTGGGCTATTCAGCCATGATGGCAGGTTATCATAAACTGCTCCTCTGAGAGGCTGTAAACCAGCCTGTGACAATAATCACCAACAAATGAGGATTCTGAAAAGGTGCCTAGATCTGAGGAGTGCAGTTCCTTTGAATAAATGGACTAGCAGTTATGCCTAGGGTATGGTTCTAACCATGGCAGCAAATTTCAATACAGTATACTATCCTTGAAGGATAGATTAGTAGCATAGCAGGGCATTTAATGGCAACAATGTGTTCATTTGCAAATGGAAGCTTCTCCCAGTTCCTCTTCAGATTTGTGATATAAATACAATCATTTTTCCCTTCGTAGATGTACCGCTCCATTGGAAAATCACGACTGATGCCATCAAGTGGGTTCTTGCAGGAGGAATTTGAAGATATTCTCCTATATTGCACAGGATCCGAAGTTAGAGAAGGTTCTTCTCCAAGTTAAAATAGGAACTGAAGCAATGCCATATAGACTCCTCTGTTGGAACTTTGGGAAACCTGATGCATTTGTTTTAAAAAGTCAGTGGAGTCTGATATTGAAAGATAAGGATCGCAATGACGAAGTTAAAGTCTCAAAATTCTAGCAATAACTAGATTTAGAAAATTAGATATCTTGGCATCCAGTCTTCAAGTTTCCAGATGAAATTAATAAGGAAAATGAAGTTGGGAAATTAAACCTTTATATAGCATCCCCTATTATATTACAGGATGGCAGTGAAGTGTGGCGTTAATAGAATTCTAGAGCCAGTTTCCACCTTCAGGTTTAACTAGGTACTAACTCTATGGGGCCCTGGGCATGACTTAATTTATAGAGCTCTGTCAAAAAGGGTCTGATAAGAGGAATATCTACTTCAGAGGATAAATGAAATTATTAAATAAGTTAATACATAAAAATACTTTAAAAATTCCCAGCACACAGAATAACATTCAATAAAATATTTGTGATTAATATTGGAAACATATAGCTATACAAAGTCAAAACTGATCCGATTTAGCACGGATTCCGTAAAGTAATAAAGATGTGTAGAAAAAAAACATGATTTACCAATTCCCTGATCGCCTCTGAATGCTTTTGGGTTCTTCATTTAAATGTTGTTTATACCTACTTGAAACATTCTAGAAGATGGCATATTCCTTTTCTCTTAAATCCCCCATTTCATTCTCTGAAGATCTTGAAACTGATAGAGGTTTCATTAAGTCTTTTCGCAGCTATGGAGCCTCAGTCAACACCCTAGATTTTGCATTATCCTTCTGTACAGTAAAGACTTTTGTGTCAGAATGCTATGAGTTGAATTCACATGATTTTCCTTGTTGAATTTGCTTTTCTCCCCACCGATTATACAAGAATGGACATATGTTCTCTAAATTGATTTATTAAAGAATATTTTTTGAAAGGAGGCTCTCAACATCAGATGAACACAGGCATGAAAATAGCAAGGATTTTTTTTTTTTAATCTTCTTTTCATTGCATTCAGAAAGCAGCAGACTAAGGAAGTGCTGGTGGTGAGGCGGAAGGCAGTCATCGAAGGCAATGAATGCATCATATGGCTTTCAGCTTAGAAAAGCTGTTTTAAAAGACTTTGCAGAAGGAACCCTCATTTGCAGAAAATCAAGAAAATTTCATAGCTTTTATTCTGTGTTCTGTCATTTGAATACAAATGAAATCACTGGAAATATTCTTGCCTGAACTAGAAAACTTCGGATCAACCACAGCGACAGTCTGCAGCCCTGGAGTGACAATTTTGAAGAAGGGTTACTGTCTAGGTAACTGTCCTGGGAAGAGTAGTGTGGGAAAGAGAGAAGAGCCAACATGTTCCTGTGGCTTTAAGGTATTAAATAAGTACTCTGTCATTACTGAGACCTGGCATTGTTTTACAAATGGAGAAAGTGAAGACAAGAAATATGAATGATTTGCCTCATGTCTCAGTGCTATTTTATCAGTAGAACTAAAACTAAATTGTTTTGACCCATTAACTTAAAAATTATCTTTCATGAAATTTGCATTTAATTATTTTCAAAATCATTGTCAGCTCTTTATTCCAAGAATTTTTCATTCTTAATTTTTTTATGCATACCTCAGCTACCAGGAGACTATTTTCTAGTAACATATTCAGGAAATATAATTTATTTTATGATTCTTTCACCCATATTCTACATGAATACCTGTGCATAGACTTCTTTTATCTTCTATCTGTCAAAATTCTAGAGATACTGCTTGATACATTTGTAGTTTTTTAGTTTTATGAATGTGATTCCTTTGTAAGTATTATGTGTTACTAACCAATGCTTAAAAAATTATTTTTTCTTTTCCCTTAAAATTAAAAAAAAAAAACTTCAGGCTGTAGATTGATGTTGTTACCATTGCAGTCATATTTAATGATAGTCTAGGATTTTTAAAAACCTGGACACAGTCTTTTCATCAGCTCAGGAAAAAATATGGTTCAATTATAGGTTTGAATAATGCTTCTATTCCAGTTGTCTTTCTTAACTGATGTTTTATTATATTTCTTCTTATTTAACCCCTGTTTTTCTTCACACTCTAGAAGAGTCTAAGTTTTTATTTACTTTTTGAAAAGTTTTTCTTCTCTTCTACTTCTATCTTTTGCTGTTGTGGATGAAGATAATAAAAGGTTACTGTATTTTAATTTCCCCTTAATTTTTTCTTAATTCCTTCAAAACAGATTCTCTAATGTCAACTCCTTGCTCTCTCCTCATAGTTTCTCCAAGTTATTTGATCATATTCTACTGCATCATTTTTCAGGATATCAGGCATATAGGCTCTCAGATTTTCATCACTATCATTTCAAAGTCCTAGTGCAGCCTTGTCTTCTGTTTATTCATCTTTGAATGGCAGGAGGTCTGTTCAGCATTTGACTGAGTGTCCTTAGTCATCCTCAATGTTTATGTGAAAATCGGGTACTTTATCACCTTCATATTCTAATACTCATCTATTCAGGTTAGTTATCTGATGAATTTTCTCCAGTTTGATTTTTCCAGTCTTCTGAAATTTCCTTTTAGGTAGGTGTAGGTGTTCACTATCTAATATGAACTCCTTTTGCTGTGCCTACCTCCACCCCTGATTATAACACTTTCATGAGCCCCTAAACATCAGAGAATAGTGTGTCTACATCCATTATTTTCTAATTTTTAGTCTGTGTTGCATATTAAGTTCTATACTCTGGGGAAAGAAGGGAGGGGGTAACTTCAGTTTTGCCTCCTTCTCCCCCACTGATTTAGTTATTCAGTTATTTATATAATAGGGTCTCATTATGTTTCTTTTATGCTTGGGTATTACAAGACTATGTTATTTATTTTGTTGCGCAAAGTGTTCTAGCTTTACCCATTGAGACCTCTTTCTGACAGGCTCTTGTGTCCCTTTAATATGGTCCCAACATTTTGTTTCTTTGAGCAATTTTTTACTTTCTGGCTGAAAATTTGCATCAGTTTCCTTTAGTAAATCATTTTTAGTGATAAGCTTTTCAGAGGGACATTCTTTGGTGGAAATATCAGGACACTATTTGTTAGTCCTTTTTGCTCACTATCATTTCAAAGACCTTTTCAAAGACCATTCCCAAGACTCTTTTTGTATATTTCTAGCATCAGCCCTAGAATCAGCTATTTCTCCAAGGAGGCCTGGCTCCTTTTATTGGAAAATGCTCTTTAGAAACCAAGAAACAAGTGCTAGGTATAAGCTTTCTTTAAAATAATAATAATAATAATAAAGAAAACTATGATGATGAACTGATGCTTACTTTCATGAATATCTGAAATTCAAGTCAGTGCATACACACAGTTCAATTTGCTTTATGCTAAGCTAGTTAATATTATGTCCTCACAAAGCAAAAATTATGAAAGATACAGCTTTTATTTTATTTTATTTTCCACCAGAATTTGATATTTCACTATTTTATCTAATTCAATTTTTAATATTTCATATTGTGAGAACTTTTTGAACAAAATAACACCTTTAAAATATTTATCCAAACTGAAATGAAAAAGCGCCTAAATTTCACTTTAAAAATTTAAACCAGCAGATGATACTATTTTATTTATGAGACATGTCTCTAAAATATCTTTCTTCCTTAGTTTTGAATAAAAGATCAGAAACAGAATCTTTAAACTGGTAAGAGGTTATTGTGTGTTTGCTTGTTTGTGTTTTTTTTGTTAATTTGACATTTATAGCCTGACAATTATAACAAAAATAAAATAGCACAGCATTTTGGGTATCTCATAAATCCAATAACAAAATAGCTACTGTAATGGAATTAGACAATAAACAATAAGCTCTGGAGAAAAGAATTAAAAGGGAATCAGTAGAGAAAAAGCTACTTCCATATAAACTTTAGAAAAATATATGAAGTTCTAAGGAAAACCATTTTGTGTTTGGAACATGAATATACGGGCTCAATTCTAAATCCATAGACTGCTGTCTGTAACCTTGGCCCAGTGACTTAACAGATTTGACCTGCATGCAGTTTTCTTATTGAAAACTGAAGAGAATTTCCCAACTCTGCTTACTTTCCAGCACTCTTGTGAGATCAAATAGCATAATGCACACGAGGGCTATTTTTAAATTGCAAAATGCTATGCAATGTAAATTGCTTTTGTTAGTCTTAATGAATATGCGTCATGACATTGTAAATAAGAACTGGAATTCTTGGACTGAAAGGGAAAACATAGATAATGAAGTGATTTTAATGGTATGTCCATGAAACTCACAGCTCATTTTTGTAATCCTAACAGCTACCACGGTACAGCATCTATCCCACTTAGTAAGTACCTGAATAAAAGTGAAGAACATCAAAAAAACATGATATTTCTCTTTCTGTTTCTACTGCTGGTGCCCTCTTTCAGCATGACCTATACTGATGGCCTTCAAACCAACCAGCTTCTCTTTGTATTCTAGCCAATTAGCCTAAAGTACTGCAGGAGTTATCTTTCTAAAGCCCAGTATTACCATGTCATTCCAGATCTGCAATAATGTCTCCTCACTACTATTAAAAGATTCTACATTTTTCAACATAATATAAAAATATCCAACTTAGCTTTCTATATCTATTTCCACTATTCCGTCACACAAAAGTTATGCCTCAACTAAAATCGACTACTGCTTTTTTTTTTTTTTTTCGGTACTCTGGCCTCTCCCAGCTGCAGAGCACAGGCTCCGGACGCACAAGCTCAGCGGCCACGGCTCACGGGCCCAGCCGCTCCGCGGCATGTGGGATCTTCCCAGACCGGGGCACAAACCCGTATCCCCTGCATCGGCAGGCGGACTCTCAACCACTGCGCCATCAGGGAAGCCCGATTACTGCTTTTTTTTAATGAATATATACTACTTTTTCCTTCTTTTACTTAAGAATGATAGGTAGTATTTATTGAAAGCAGTGACAAGTGGGTATATGACTCTTGCTAAATAGCATTACATTGATAATCTCACATGAAAGAAAAGGAAAGGAAGTTCAAATAAGTATTTTCAAATGACTAACTCTTGGGTTCAGCAGATGAGAACTACTCAGAAGGAACAAAAGGCTGTAGTAATCACTGATAAATTATTGGTTTAGGTTGTCAGAATTATTGGGAATTTAAAGAAAAAGATTGCTGAGCATTGAGAGGAAGTTTTAGAGAATAAACAGGGTTTGAAATGACTCTTGATTGATGACAGGAATATATCTGTATGTCATCTGCATACAAGTGAGCATTCTCATTCAGAAGAAAAATTGGAATCTGATGGGTAAAATTATTGTGTGATAAATACCCCAAGGTATTTTATTTATTCATCCTTTTATTTATTCATTAATTCAACAAATATTGATTGAGCACCTACTACATGCTTGACACTTTCCCACCCCTTAGAAATAAAGCAGTAAACAAACAAGTTCCACCTCTCAAAGAACTTCTGTTTTAGTGGGGGAAGACTCACCAAAACAAAGAAAAAAAAGACATGATATGCCAGGTTATAGTATGTGCTATGAAGAAAAATAAAGCTGAGGATGGTGTTGAAGAGTGATGGGGACAGAGGGGTAGCTCTTTTATTCAGGGAGTTTAGGGAAGAACTCTCTGATGTGTGTGTATCTGAGAGAGACCCGTGTACTTGAGGGAATGAGCCATGTGCATAGCTCGGAGAAGGCCTCTCTGGAGGAGAAGAAGTATCAAAGCCCTGAGGCAAGGGCATTCTTGAAAAGTTCTGAAACAGTCACAGGACTCTGTAGCTGTAGCAGAGAGAGCCAGGGAAAAGAGGGTTAGGCGACAAGGCTGGAGAGGAAGCTATGAACATAGCCATCGAAGACTTTAAGGTCAGCAGGTGGACTCCGGATGAAATTCTGAGAAAGACAAGATGTTGGTAATTGACTGTGAGCAGACAAGTAACACGATCGGACCTGAGTTTAAATCAATCCCTCTGGCTGCTGCTGAAATAGACCTTGAGAGGGACAAGGAGGAATCAGGGAGCAGTGAGGAGAGCAGAGTCATATTTAGGCGAGAGAAGATGGGGATGGCTTAGGGCAGAAGCTGCAGAGATGGTGAGGCTCGCCCACCCATGATTGCCTGCTGTCTTTGGGATAAAGCAAACCTCTTTCATTTGGCCTAAAGGTGTGTTCCCTTCTTGTGTCGAAAACCACATTTGCCTGCTCTTTTTGTCCCCATCACTGTCCACATTACATTTCTCTGTCCAAACCGTCTTTCAGTGCGTGACCTTTGGAGGTTACTTTCTCTACCATAAATATTCTTCCGATCCCTATTCAGCTAGTTGACTATTCTCACCTTTTCAATTTCAGTTCTACAAAAAAGTCCTCTCCGATCTAATACACTGGGTCAAATTCTGTTAACATAGTCTCTCATCACATGTGGTATTTACACTTCAAAACAGTGGCCATAATTGTAAGTTTACATCTATTTATGTGACTTTAAATTTTTTTTTCTGTCTGACTGACTGTGAGTACAATTAGGGAAGGAACCACGTGATTTCTTTGCTCTCCATTAACCAGTCCAATACCTAATATATTTAGTGCTTTCATTTGTTGAGAAAGAGGTAATAAACATCATGTAGGTAGTTGAACCAAAGTCTCATGCAAAGAGAACTGTGTTTGACATGTGAATACATGGGTTAATATCAGTTTTTCATGTTAAAACCAAAGGGCTTTGGTTTCTCCATGTCTAAAATTCAGAATTTGGGGGTGACTAAGGATAACAGACTCTAAGTTTTCCTGAGGCTCTAAGATTTAAGACAAATAAGTATTATTACTGACAACATTAATTTCCTCTTTTATTACAGCATGGTATTTGCATAACTCTAAGAATTTGAACAAATGCAGTTACATCTTTGTTTTATATTTTTTACTTTTATGTTTTTACATCTTTGTTTTTAAGTTAAGGAGAATTAGTCTAAAAATATAAGTTTGCACAGTAGAAGTAGAAGAGGTTACCAATTAAAAATGACATGAACTCTACAGAGCAAATTAAATAGGAAAACCTGAGAGAAGATGAATCTCGTGAAAATGTAGCTGGCTCTACATACAGGCAGAGGGGACTGGGGCCTCTGTGTGGTGACTTGAGAGATGTGCACTCAGGAACCCGGAACCCCAAACAGTTGTTACTAGATAGAGCCTGAAGAATACACATGAGTTAAACATGTTTCTCAATAGCTGTCCCAAATTGGAGACTAGAACACTCCATTTATGGCACATTTGGTACCTAGGCAAGAAGTCAGTTTAGGAGCTTAATATCAACCCATTTCAAGAGCAGAAATGTCCACCTAGTTGTCATTGAACATATAGGATATCACCCTCAAAATATTTGATCAGAGTAAAAGCAAGAAGAGGAAAATATACACTGCAGATATTTATCAGATTAACATGCTTGAATAGGTAGTAAGTATTTGCTCTGAACAAAATTTTGACAAGTGCCAGGGCAATGAGGGCAATGAGAAGAAAAGTACTTGAGAATGCACACAAGCTGATATTTTTTCCTTCTTTCTTATTTAGAAAATAAAATTTAAATTGATGCACACTAATTTATACTCTAACACCATTGGGTAGAAAGAAAACATTTCTTCTCTGGTATAGACATGAGAGAAATTCCCATCTTATCATTATCTGTCATTCCCAGCACTACCAGCACTTATTGGAAACACCTGTAATATGATACTACGTTCCCTCATTTTGAGAAATGATCTGTGAATATGTCTGAGGAAACAAAGACAGGAAATGGGAGCAGAATAATTAGAGGTGCATATATACATGTATCATGTGTCACATTTGAGAACGAATCTGTATGTAGGATATAGGAGAATAATATACATACGTGTTACATTTAAAATGTGAAAGTTTTGTGAGAAGCATCAAAGTTTGGTCTGAGAGTAGGGAAATCTGTGTATGTATGAATGGTGGTAACCAATCTATTTAAATAAAAGCATGTGAAACGAAACAAATAACCACCTATGCTGTTCAGTTAGCAATCTTGAGGAGACAGATCACGGTCTTAGCTTGGAATCTGTCATTAGTTGCATCAGGTTTCAAATAAGCCCACCCACTCATGTGACTTAAACTGCAGTTCTTCTCTCTATTTGCTCCAAGACCCAACCTTCCTGACAAGTTACTGTTGGAAATTCAGCAGCATAAACCTTAGGAACAATATCAATGATGTTATTTATATCCGGAGAAAAATAATCATCTTTGAATAATGCACACGCTCTTTGACATGCTCTCCATTTCCTTTTTTCTTTCTCTTTCATCACATGAAATTTTTTCAATTTTACTGAATTTCCTGGGAAACAAAAACTCAAAATGAAATTCTCCATTTGAGAGGACAACATTTTAAAATATTAGGAAACAAATCATTTTTTTCCAAGTTTTTTCCAGTTTCCAAGCACATATCTTGTCATTGATGCTTTGCTACTGATAATGATAGTATTAACCACATGAAACAATATTATCCAGTACAATAAGGCAGAGTAAAGGAAGGAAATGTCTTTAGCTAGGGACCAAGGAGGGTTTCCTGTGTTTCTTTATAACCTAGAACCAAGCACATGGCATGCATATTATTGACTCTAGCCAAGGAGACATTTGCCTAGAGTTTTTTGTTTGTTTGTTGTTTGTTTTGTCACAAGACTTTATTTTTACAGAGCAGTGGTGCAGTCTTGGATTCACAGCATATTGAAGGGAAGGTACAGTGATTTCCCATATACCTTTTGCCCCGACACATGCATAGCCTCTCCCAATATCAACATCTCCTACCAAGTGGTATATTTGTTAACGATATATGAACCTACATTGACATATCATAATCACCCAAAGCCAATAATTTACTTTAAGGTTCACTCTTGTTGTTATACATTCTATGGGTTTGTACAAATGGATAATGACATGTATTCATCACTGTCAGATACAGAGTATTTTCACTGCTTTAAAAATCTTCTGTTTTCTGCCTATTTATCCCTCCCCATCCCGAACCCCTGGAAATCACTGATCTTTTCTCCGTCTCCATGGATTTGCCTTTTCCAAGAAAGTTAAAAGTTGAAATCCTACAGTAGGTCATTTTTTCAGATTGGCTTGTTTCACTTAGTAATAAACATTTACATTTTCTCCATGTATTTTTATGGCTTAAGAGCTCACTTCTCCTTAGTGCTGAATAACATTCCATTGTCTAGATATACAAGAGTTCATTTACCCATTCACCTATTGAAGGACATCTTGGTGGCTTCTATGTTTTGGCATGAACAAAACTGCTATAAACATCCATGTGCACGTTTTTGTGTGGACATAAGTTTTCAACTCTCTAGGGTAAATACCAAGGAGTGTGATTGCTGGATCATATGTTAAGAGTTGCTTCGTTTGTAAGAAACTGCCAAACTCTCTTCCAAAGAGGCATGTAGTATTTTGCATTCCCACCAGCAATGTATAAGTTTCTGTTGCTCCTTATCCTTACAAGTACTGGATGTTGGCAATGTTCCAGATTTTGGTCATTCTGAGAGGTGTGTGGTGCTATCTTGTTTTAATTTGCATTTCTCTAATGAGATATGATGTTGAGCATCTTTTAATATGCTTATTTGCCATCTGTATATCCTCCATGCTAGAGTGTCTGTTAGGGTTTTGGCCAATATTTTTATGAGGTTGTTTATTTTCTACTGTTGAATTTTAAGAGATTTTTGTACATTTTGCATCAGTTCTTTATCGGATATGACTTTTGCAAGTATTTTCTCCTAGTCTGTGGCTTGTCTTCTCATTCTCTTGACATTGTAATGGGAAAGTATTTTTATTTTGGAGAGTGCTATTGTACATAGTATTGTGTTTTTAATTTCAAATTTCTCTTGTTTATTTCTATTCTATAGGAAAGCAATTGACTTTTGTATACTAATCTTGCATCTTACAACTTTGATATAAACACTTAATAGTTCCAGGAGGTTTTTTGCTGTTGTTTATTCTTTTGGATTTTCTACATAGACAATCATGTCATCTCTGAACAAAGACACTTTTAGGGGAGAGTGCAGGCAAGATGGCGGAAGAGTAAGATGCGGAGATCACCTTCCTCCTCACAGATACATCAGAAATACAGCTACACGTGGAACTTCTCCTATAGAACACCCACCGAACGCTGGCAGAAGACCTCAGACCCCACAAAAGGCAAGAAACCCCCCACGTACCTGGGTAGGCAAAAGAAAAAAGAATAAACAGAGACAAAGAATAGGGACGGGACCTGCACCAGTGGGAGGGAGCCGCGAAGGAGGAAAGGTTCCCACACACTAGAAGCCCCTTCACGGGCGGAGACTGTGGGTGGCGGAGGGGGAAGCTCCGGAGCCTCGGAGGAGAGCGCAGCAGCGGGGTGCGGAGGGCAAAGCGGAGAGATTCCCGCACAGAGGATCGGTGCCGACCAGCACTCACCAGCCCGAGAGGCTTGTCGGCTCACCCGCCGGGGCGGGCGGGGGCTGGGAGCTGAGCCTCGGGCTTCAGTTGGATCCCAGGGAAAGGTCTGGAGTTGGCAGAGTGAAAACAGCCTGAAGGGGCTAGGGCGCCACGGCTAGCCGGGAGGGAGTCCGGGAGAAGTCTGGAGCTGCCAAAGAGGCAAGAGACCTTTTCTTCCCTCTTTGCTTCCTGGTGCGCGAGGAAGGGGTTTAAGCGCGCC